>NC_137101.1:24412661-24952443 GCF_949357685.1 Gobio gobio | reverse complement strand
TCAGGTTTTGGTCACTTCTGGGCACAATTTTGCCCCCAAAATATATTTAAGTAGGTACACACACAGAGAAACACACACACGCATGGTTACCCAGATAGTTTTCAATACTATACAGGTCAACATGTCTAGTATACAACCAGAGCACACTATAAAGGGCTGTATCCCATGATGCAACATGCTTAACTCCATTTCCATGACCTGGAAGCAATAATATCAACCACAATTTGCAACATCTCTTTCTTGACTGCCAAAAAAAGTAATTAATTGGAAATAAATAAATTAAATTGCACAAATTTACATTTAAAATGTAAAATTACCATATTTATCTCCAAGATGACCTTTTGAAGCAGCTCTATTAATTAAACATGCAATGTATTGTGGTCACGTGACAACAATGTCGCGCACTACTGCATAGCGCTTACTGTTCCACTTATTAACAAAAACTGGTGTATACTGAATGGTTTTCAATAAGTAGTACAGATTAGAATTCCATGAACATAGCCAATGTATGTAGCTTCATTAATGTGCATGTGAAGTGTACTTTGATTATGCGATTCATCATTGGTCTAAATCAGTAGTTAAGTGTCACACGACGAACCTTAGAGAACAGATCTCTAACATATGATCATTACGGAGAATCACCTCCAATAATCTAGACAGACAGAGATCATTAAAGCCTGATTATACTGCTAACACCTGACAGAGAGAGAAGGAAAGAGAGGAGGACAGTAGGGGTGAGAATCGAAAGGGTAGAATGGATGATTTTGGTTCAGATTATTAATTATTGGTTAATTAATGATTGGTAATTATATCTCTCTATCCATCTATCATATATCCATCTATCATGTATCTATCCATCTATCATCTATCAATCTATCCATCCATATATCATCTATTAATCATCTATCATCTGTCACTGATCCTTTCATTTGGTCAGTCCGATTGAGTTGCACCTTCCTCAAGCTCATTGGCTGCAGATACGACATGAACCAATCAGCTTGTGCCATGTAGTTAACATGTAATAACAATGTCATTTTCAGCAGGTTGTGTTAAGGACCCATCAGCCTGCGCTATCTAGAGTTTTATCTAGAGCTGACTGTCAGCTGATCACGTCTACCTTTAGGAATACAATGCCTACCACAGCATGCATATACAAGCTCCTTCAGTATTATCAGCTGCTATCGTGTTTCTCCGGAGCTAATTACCCTCCTCCATCCCCAGCTCCTCCTCTCGTCAGTCAGGATTTGGCATTCTGATTCCCCCTGAATCAGACTAAATTCCCAAATTAGGTTGTTGGTTCTGTTCTGTTTATCCTAGGGTCAGGGCTCCAGACTGCGACTTTAACGGTTGCAAAAATATTAATTTGCGCGTGAAATTTTTGCTGATTAATAATTGCGTGCCTTTTTTACCTGCACGTTCTGTGATGAGTAGTCCATCACATATTTTGTTGTGTTCACGTAATAACTAATCGAAGCGAACTAATCGTTAACAATTGTAATTTTTAATTTATACTGATATGGACTCTTATTCTCAATATATTTTAATCTTTGCTGTTTTCTTTTACTGCCTGAACTCCGGGCTCGCAAAATCACTAGCCCGACGTCCCGGAGCTATGGTATCTTCCAGCCGGGCCCGGGCAACCAAAACGTATCACGGCCCTGCCCGACAGGCTATTTTAAATACTTAATAAAATGTCTTTCTTGCTTTGCGTTGTTGACACTCTTGACTTGTTATCTGAAGGAAAAAATAAGATCATGGATGTTTTTGATCATGCTTATTTGTCTGCACTGAAGATTGGCCGATGTATGTGTGTGCGTATATGTGTTTGAGTGTGTTCGTGATGAGCAGATCACGGGTATATCCGCGGGTCAGGCGGACCAAATAATAAAATATAACATTGTAATTAATTGAGGGTGGATGAGAGATAAATAATTAATGTGTTGATTTTATTTAAGACAGTTAACTCTCATTTCACTGTAAAACGCAATGAACGTGCATCACTCTTTCACTTTCATTTTCAAAACCAGCGCCACAAATCAAAGATAACATATGCTTAGAGCACCTGCTAGTGGACAGTATATAAAACACAAAGGAAAAACCCTACATGAGATATTGCTTAATAACTTTAACAGTTTTACATAAAAATACACTGGGCCCTATCTTGCACCCAGCGCAATTGACTTTGTACACCGACGCATGTGTCATTCCTATTTTGCACCCGTGCAAAGCGCGCTTTTCCCTCCACAGAAGCACGTCGCTAAACTAGTGAATGCACTTGCGCTCCCTGGGCGGTTCAGCGCAAAAAAGGAGGCGTGTTCCGGCGCAAACAATCCCTGGTGCTATTTTGCTGTTCCATTAAACAATTGCGCCACTGACCAGAAAAAACCTAGTCTAAAGTCAGTGGCGCGTTGCGCGTTGTTCATTATGCTATTTTAAGGGCGCATGCTTGACCATAATGTATAGCGTGCACAACGCGCATACACTTTGCTCATGTAATCTACACAGATGCAACAGTTATTTTTGCAAATTGTTACACTAAAAAAATATTAACACATGAGATGACGGAAATCATTGTGGTGTGCCACGAAGATGTGAAAAAATAGGCATAAATCTAGCTTACAAATGATTCAGGCTAATTGTAATAATTAAGGATAAGACCTGTTTGCCCAATAGTGGCAAGACATATATGTATATAAGGACATCTGACAAATTGGTTTGTCCGTCAAGAACCAGGAAAAAAAATCGACTGAAAAACTGAAAAAACTGAAAGACTGAAAAAAAAAAGACTGTGAAATCACCTTTACCATAATGTACAACATTACAACTTCACTTCTCTGTCTTTCACTGCTCTTACAAGAACATCAGTCTCCTCGGCTGTGAACCGCTCCTGGCGTGCGCCTGGTAAATACGCCATAATAATAGCAATCCATAATGGAACTTGCGCACCTGCTTTTAAAGGGAATGTTGGATGACGCTCGGATTGGTTTATTCACGTTACCCCCAAACCACACCTATGAATAATGAAGCTACTTCAGACCAACCCATTTTAGATTTGCGCCGGGCGCAAGAGCCATTTATCCCGCCGGGAAAATAGCAACAGCGCCGAGACCCGCCCACAAAGTTACTTGCGGTTCGCGCTTTGACACTTGCGTTTCAGATCGTTAAAATAGGGCCCACTAACTTAAAGGTGCACTATGTAACTTTTCCGTCCGCTAGAGGTCGCCTATTCAAAACAAAGGCGTAGTTTGATGATGCCAAGATTGAGCATAGAATCTTGGGACATGTGGTCTTCACCTCACAGCCAGTGGAAAAGAAGCGGGGTAGGAGAAATCATGGTCATGGATGCGATTATTAACGTAACTGTAGTATGAAGCAGAGCAGGACCGAGTGTTGTGGGAGCTGAGCAAGGCCGCTGGAGTGAATGTTAATAAGATGAACACAACACATGCCTCGCGAGCAGCGGGACTTTTATTATGCCACAGTCGCCGGCACCACTTCCACTTTTTTCCGGTCATGAGTATGACTGCAGAATTTGCAGAATTTACCAAATTAAAAACAAAAGGAAGGAAAGTCAAGTAACATGTTGGAGCGTTTTAGTGAAATAGTTTAACTGGAGGAATCAAGTGTTGGGTAGCCTATGTGATGTGTAACAGCAGTGAAGCGATCTAAGTATATGACAATAAATTAACTAAGCCTGTGGAGAGAACAGTGGAGAAAACTGCGAAAGTCACTGTGTGCGTGTCTACATGCATGTGTGTGTGTGTGTGTATGTATGTGTTAAAATGTTAAAGGTCCCATGGCTTGACATTTTCATTTTATGAGGATTTTTAACATTAATATGAGTTCCCCTAGCCTGTATATGGTCCCCAAGTGGCTAGAAATTTCGATAGGTGTAAACCGAGTTCTAGGTGTCCTGCTCTGCCTTTGAGAAAATTAAAGCTCAGACAAACCGATCTGAAATCTTCCCTTTATGTCGTCATATGGGGAAAGGTCGTGACTGGGACTTGTGTTTATTCAGAACTCTCAGATACAAACAAAATAAACTCGCACTCACAGCGCTCTCAACAACTCGGTACAATAAAACTTTCTCTGCTATCTTTCCCCAGCTCCCCGTCTCTCTGCTCCACGAGTACCCAGTCCGTCTCTCTCTCTCTGGACTGGCAGTGCTGGCAGAGACTGACGATGTCTCGGTAAACCACGCCCCCTCCGCCACATAATCTAATACTCATTTCAAATGCAAAGATGTCAGCCAATCACAACAGTGGCCGTTTTCACTGAAGACATGCCCCTTGAAACCGAACATTCAATCAGTGGCGCAAAAAGTGGGTATGCTCTATATGCGGCGCATAGGGGCGCAGAACCTTGGGGGCGCCAAAGCGATGGTATGAAAAAAAAAACGTGTTGGTATTTTCTATATGTAGCTGCTGTTGTGCGTTTCTAAATAATTTTGTATTTCCTCAATATTATATAACATTTTAGAGGACTAACAGGCTAGAGTAGGCGCCCTCATAAGATTCCATAATATAATTTTGGATAATAATGGAATACCAAAGTGTTCATATATGCTTGGGCGGTCGTCTGATTGCACACTGACACGTCAAAAGCGTGCGATTTGACAGCAAAAACGCGCGTCCTTGACGCGTGATTTACCACAAAAACGTGCGTTCTTAACGTGCGCTTTGGGGACAAGGAAAACGCGTGTATCCGATGTGTGTTTTTATATCAGAGCGCACGTCCTCGTCACGACCCCAGATCGCACGTTAAGAACGCGCGCTATATGGTAAATTACGCGTCGAGGACGCGCGCTATGATACGGACAAAACGCACGTTATTAACTTGTAGGCTAAACAGGTAAACCAAACAGGCTTTGCAAACTTGTGTTTGAAGTATCCAAACAGACTAAAGAACGTGCTCTTTCCTTGGTGTTCTCAAAATTGCATGCTTACTTTTTAGGGCACACCTCTTATAGGGCCCTATCTTGCACCCAGCGCAATTGACTTTGTACACCGACGCATGTGTCATTCCTATTTTGCACCCGCGCAAAGCGCGCTTTTCCCTCCTCAGAAGCACGTCGCTAAACTAGTGAATGAACTTGCGCTACCTGGGCGGTTCAGTGCAAAAAAGGAGGCGTGTTCCGGCGCAAACAATCCCTGGTGCTATTTTGCTGTTCCATTAAACAATTGCACCACTGACCAGAAAAAACCTAGTCTAAAGTCAGTGGCGCGGTGCGCGTTGTTCATTATGCTATTTTAAGGGCGCATGCTTGACCATAATGTATAGCGTGCACAACGCGCATACACTTTGCTCATGTAATCTACACAGATGCAACAGTTATTTTTGCAAATCATAAATTGTTACACTAAAAAATATTAACACATGAGATGATGGAAATCATTGTGGTGTGCCACGAAGATGTGAAAAAATAGGCATAAATCTAGCTTACAAATTATTCAGGCTAATTGTAGTCTAATAATTAAGGAGACCTGTTTGCCCAATAGTGGCAACTTCTGGCAAGACATATATGTATATAAGGACATCTAACAAATTGGTTTGTCCGTCAAGAACCAGGAAAAAAAATCGGTGAGGGTGGACGCAGCGATGTCCTCTGCTGGCGTCAGGTCCTGAGTAGAGGCAGATCCACCTCCCGTTACACGGCGTGCCCGATTGATGCTGGCAAGCTTGGACTTTCCCCGTCTTCTGATGTCATTGTAGCGCTTGCGGCACTGGTGCGACGTCCTGGGGATGCCAGCTGATGAAACAATTGTGGCTATTTCCTCCCACGCCTGTTTAACCGACGCTATTTTGGGTGGGTTTCTCCCATCCCCATACAACACAACTTCTCTGTCTTTCACTGCTCTTACAAGAACATCAGTCTCCTCGGCTGTGAACCGCGCCTGGTAAATACGCCATAATAATAGCAATCCATAATGGAACTTGCGCACCTGCTTTTACAGGGAATGTTGGATGACACTCTGATTGGTTTATTCACGTTACGCCCAAACCACACCTATGAATAATGAAGGTACTTCAGACCAACCCATTTTAGATTTGCGCCGGGCGCAAGAGCCATTTATCCCGCCGGGAAAATAGCAACAGCGCCGAGACCCGCCCACAAAGTTACTTGCGCTTCGCGCTTTGACACTTGCGTTTCAGATCGTTAAAATAGGGCCCATAAAGTAAAGTTACATATTGTTGACCATCTTTTTAAGTAATTACACTATTTACCACGATACACTGTGGCTGTTATAAGAATTAAATTAAATCAGTATCAACACCCCCCCCCCCCAAAAAAAAAAACTGTACAATTTGTTGTTTATTGAACTGCCTTGCTCAGTTGGGGACACTAAATATTTCAACTAAATATCCAAATAAATCTAATTATTAAACTAAATTAACCATATAAACTAAATTACTGATCTAATTAATGATCTAAAGCCCACATTGTCACTGTATGATAATTGAAATGAACTGATGACATCACCGTTTTCTCCGGAATGGCTATACGGCTGAATAAAATTCTGTTGCATTATTTTTCTGTTTAACACTGTGAAGCTGCTTTGAAACAATCTACATTGTTAAAAGCGCTATGTAAATAAAGTTGACTTGACTTTACTTGACTTGACTTGACTTGAACTGTTGTATAAAATTAATATTGCATTTTGGAATCGTGCTTATCTAGGCTACTCTGGAAAATAACTTTTGCTCGTATGATATTGCTTAACTCATAATTTCCTCTTTAACCCTCTGGAGTCTGAGCTCTTTTTGGGCCCTTTAGAAGTTTTGACATGTTCTGACATTTGTGTTTTTTTCAGTTGCTTATAAACACATTAATGGCAAAAGTGTAATTACACTGTATTCAGCACAAACTGGGCTACCATAATATAGGAGCGACATGTATGTACATGCTTGTATTTTTGAGAGAAAAATGTTTATGCACAGATTTTGAAAAAACAAAAAAAATTGTTTTAAAATTAAGGCCTCAAAACACACAATAGATATCTGTTCCCAAGACTTTTGACTCCTGTCTGTATTTGTATAGAGTTTTTTCTTCAAACTGATGTGAGAATCATTGAGCCTACTCATTCACATAAAACAATACACTGATTTAAAATTTGTAAGACAAAGCCAATATGCGAGGAGGCGTGATAGCTAATGAATAATGATGAGATAGCACCTGAGATAACAAAGGACTCGCATTAATGAGCAGCATAATGAATGAGCTTCAGGTAAGTCTGTGACCGAGAGCAACAGAGCAAAGGAAATATATATTTTTTGTAGTTTATTTTATTTGGAATGTAATCAACAAAGGCCTATTATATTTTAAATGATCAGAAGGTTTGACTACACTGCAAAAACTGCTCTTCTTATTTGGTATTGTTTCTTGTTTCCAGTCCAAATATTTAATATTCTTAAATCAAGATTAATTTACTAGATAAGTACAAATTTCTGGGGGGAAAATCAAAATGATGTGAGTTTTTGCTTAGTTAGTTAACTTTATTGTCCCCAAGGGGAAATTCTGCTTGGGCACAGTGCAGAGTTGCTTCATAAAGGTAGACCAGACAACTTAAAACAATTTATATTCTCTGCCACAATAATTTATGATTTATTAAACTATAATTTATGATTTATTACACCGATTTATTAAAACACAACAATTAGCTAATGAGATTAAAACCATGTTTTTACTCCAAACTTACTTTATATCACAAGTCAAATGTTTTAAATAGCCTTATGTGATCTCATTTGGCTTTGGATCATAAAATCAGACAGAAAATATATTTTACAATATTCTGCATAATTATAAAAGCTTGAGTATCATTGCATTATAAATATAATCTATTATGAAAACACCCAACATGGTATAAATAACACAGATAAGCCATATATTGTCGCGATTGTGTGTTTATTATCTTCAAACCTGTCTGCCTGCATGTTAGAGCGATTTCTGGAAGCTGTTTATGTCAGTGTCACATGGTATCTTCTTCATGCGTGCTATATATGGACTACATGTGCACGGAGCGCCAGTATGAAGTATGAAGAGTTTTTTATGATTGAGAGCAGCTGACGATCATCTTTAGAAGGTACCGACGCGGTTTTCATATTCATAACTCCTGACACATATTAACAAATTACGGTCACTATATGTCTTTGAGAATAAAACAGAGGTCAAAATGGAAGCTTGAGTCTTAGATCTTTTAAATGATGTATAGTTTGTCAAGGTAATTACATACATCTGACAGTAATTTTGAGCTTATTTAAACAAAGAAAGCTTCAATGCGCCCTCGTTGCAAGATGTGTTTGTTTGAGCTGATGTTTGTGTGGGCGACGCTTTAGTATTTGAAACTCAATAGAGCGCGCGCTTCATGGGCGTGGTCGCATTAGTCTATAATGAGCCGCTCAGGAACGACTAGCATCGCTCTGCTTTCAAACGGATTACATAAACACAGAATATTTGTTTTTGATTTGGTTTACAGTTTTTAAAACCTGACATTTCAGCGTTTCTTTAGACATATGGCTCATGTTTGTGAGACAAGTTTTCAATAAGCTAGAGGTCATTTTCCGAAGACTATCTGAATGAACGTCTTTGACAGAGAGGCTGCAGATCGCGCATCATGTTTGATTTCTTTATTTTGCAAAAAGCACAACAATTGTTTTTTATTGTGACTGTACTAAAAAAAATAGAAACTTTACAGATTATAATGATGTATAACACTTGCCTGAATGATAATAAACAACGAGTTATTTGAGTCTCTTTGACACAGATAAGAAAAAAAGCAAGCCAATCACGCTGGCGTGATTGCCATCTCGAGAGGGTTAATTACTTTCAAACGAATGTTTTTTTTAAATGTTTGTTATTAGCCTATTTTTAATGAAAATACAACAACAATACAATAGTACAGTAAAAAACTTGCATATATTAAAAACGAATTAGACGGATGACATAAAATAGCTATACCCGAATTATAACAAATAAATAAAATATATGTGGAAATTCCCCTTTAAAACGGGGAACCCTCAGTTTGTGGCTTGTGTTGTTGTTTTTTACTAACAAAAGTGATCTTGCTTGTGCCTCCGCTATTGTCCTGTCAATCATCTCGTTCGCGGCCATGATTACAGTTACAGTAAAATTTAAATTCACCATCATCGGTTCCCATCCTCAGCCGATCTGCATGACAGTTTTTGCAATGACCATCAATACTAGATAAATGGGCAAGTGAAAAGGCACGCCATGTTACAGCGCTCTAGAATGTTTGGTAGCAACATTGTTACTAGTATTGGGCATCCAGAACCGGTTCCTATTTGGAATCGTCATAAAAATTCAGATTATTTTCTTTCTTTTCGTTCTTTATCAATCGGGGGGGGGCCTTTAATTTCTAAATTATAAAACATTTTTAATGTAAAAACCATACTAACAATATAAGTACACCTCAGGAAACATTTTTAATAAAAATGCCATGGGACCTTTAAGAGGCGCATAGACTTAAGTTGGTGTTTCAGTTCTACACAGGCAAAAAATACAGGTCAAGACAGAAATTTATAGAAATTTGTTTTCAGGTAGAACCAAATGCAGAACAAAATCCATTTGTACTGAGGATTGTAATTTGATTTTTTTATATACCATTGTTGATATTTGTGATTTTGAAAATGGTTTTGATTGATGTTTCGACTCCTTATTTAGTTTTCTACATAAAAAAAAACACTTTTTTTATATTCGGGCTAGTTAAATTCATTTCGGACTACCAAATTCTGAAGAGTGGCTGCCCGAAGGACCTTGAAAAGAGCTTGTATAAAAATGTTTAAGAACAATCATGTCATGTAACGTCAAATTTACCTCAGAAAAGTCATTTAATGCTCATAACCTCGCTAGAAAAATAACTATAGAAAGGGGCATTTTGCAAAATATATGCACTATATCATAATCTTTATATTTTTAAGTAAACTGTTGTCTTCATGAGAAAGAATGGAAGGAGCTAAAAATTAAATTCCAGATAATTGCACGTGAAAATTTATTATTTTAATTAATATAAATTAATTCATATAAATTATTTTTTGGCAATATTTGGCACCTAACTTTTTTCCTTAAAGGAGCCAATTGCCCCTTAATTTATATTTTTGTCTGGAGCCCTGTCCAGAGGGCTTTTTCACTGCTCTCCCTGCGCTTATCCATGCTAAGCTGCATAGATGAGCAGGGAGTTCTTGCCCAGAACAGAACCATACCGCCAATCTAAACTATATGCTAATTGTCATTCATCTTTGACGATAGTGGTCCTGGCAGAACTTGGTATTTTTTATTTTTTATTTCAACTTGATGAGATTTTGAAGTGAATTTGTGGTTATTATTTTGATTCACCTCAGTGAATCAAAGTCTGTTCACCAAAAGGATTTGTTCAGGTTCATTTACTGATTCCTTCAGTAGTTCTTTCTGCAAGTTACATCATTACCACAGCAAATGATGAAAAATGCATTTGTGTGTGTTTTGAATGTGTCATTGAATTATTTTATTCATTAATACTGATTTATTTTGTAAATGGCATATACCTATACCTATTTTGTAAATGACACCTACCTATGAAAAAATGACTACGATCACTGCTCATAAAAGTCAACATTTAATCAAACTTTCTTTCAACTTTGTTATTCTGATAGGCGTTTTAATCAAGTTCTCTAGAATCCCAGTGATAGTCTGCCTCATGACTGTGTGTGAGTATATGAAAAGAGAAACAAATAATTTGATACGGCTCTGTTTGCCGGTTCATGCCGTTAGTTCTGCTTCTCACTATACCTGAGATCAAATTAGCTGGAGAGACTGAAAACAACACACCTTTACCCTGCGCAGCTGCGGCCATACAGTTTCACGCTGGCCTCTTGATAAAGTCAATTTCAAGTCAAGTCAATTTTATTTGTATTTGTATTTTCACATTCACACATTGTTTCAAATCAGCTTCCAAACCAAAGCACAACAAAGCACTCGCGTCGCTTCATAAACGTAAGGTTAAACAACTGGAGTCAAATAGATTTTTTTTAATGATGTCTTGAAAGTAATAGTTGCATAGGATGTCAATAGAGGAACAGAAAGCTCTCTGATTTCATAAAAAAAAAAAAAATCTTTTCTGAAGATGAACGAAGGTCTTACAGGTTTGGAATGGCATGAGAGTAATTCAACTCTTTCCCCGCCAGTATTTAAAAAAAATAAAAAATAAAAATACTAATTGCCAACCATCAACATTTTTGACAATTTTCACAATACTTTCATGGCCCCAAAAATATGTTGTTGTATGAATATATGAACATGCAATATGTCAAAATAAATAACAGAATCTCTGTTTAAAAAAAAAAAAGGAAGAAAATATTCTAGCTTCTTGAAAGCTTCAGAGCTGCCGAGCTGCAGTCGTCTAGCCATCACAATTTGGCCCTTATCAAACTCGCTCAAATCCTTATGCTTGCCCCTTTTTCCTGCTTCCAACACATCAACTTTGAGGACATAATGTTCACTTGCTGCCTAATATATCCCACCCACTAACAAGTGCCGTGATGAAGAGATAGTCAGTGTCATAATGTTATGCCTGATTGGTGTATACTTTATATAAAGAGCTGTGCGATAATAAACTTAACATTTTGTGATGTTATAAACAATCAGATAAACACAGATTTGCTATATAGGAAAATAGTAAACAATGGGCATCCATGACGCCGTATAACCAACATTATTAACACACACACACACACACGCACACTGTTTGCTACTTTGTATTGTATTGTTACAAAACCATGCGAGTTGAGTGCTAATGCTTGTGACATGTAACTAGCATGGTGCAGGTTATTTGTCTGTGTGTGTGTGTGTGTGTGTGTGTGTGTGTGTGTGTGTGTGTGTGTGTGTGTGTGTGTGTGTGTGTGTGTGTGTGTGTTAATTAAAGTGTTGCAGAGGTTGACAGGATGTGTCCCCAACTCTCACAGCACCTGTGTCTCCTCGCCCCCTGCCCAGTACATACTAATTAGTCCTTCCAAAGCCCCACGCACAAATCTTTGCCCACCTGGTGTGCGGCAGTGAAATGCTTCCCCCCCGTCGAGTCCACAGAGCTGCAGTTGTGCAAGGTTCTGCGCTATAATCGACATTCCTACTTCATGGCATTTTTACAAGTGGAAATACAGCATAAAGGCCTTTTCCTGCATAACAAGTGTAATTGGAGTCCTGACACGACTTGGATCAAATAAGTAGAGGGTAAAGTGGGTTAGATTGTCTCGCATAAGTGAATCTAAAGGGGCTGCAACGTAATCACTTAGAAACGTTGCATTGATTGCATTAGTTGCTTTTTGGCTTTTTGTAGATGAAATCTGTACATGCAAGTGCCGCCGTCTGGGAGTTTAACGGCTGGGGGATTTATTTTTCAGCGATGCTGAATAGCTGAGATGATCACACTCACGGTGAGTTACCTTTTTCAGTACGGAACACGGAGCAGAAAATGTCAGATTGTATCGTTGAGATGCACAAAAAGGCACAGATGCTCATTCGCGCTCTCACACACTGTACTGTAGAGCGCCGTTGTTGTGCAGAGTTGTATTTTATTAGCACAAGAACGATATGTTGGTGTGACCGGGGGGTCGACAAGGTGAAGAGTTCGATGTGAAGATGATAAAGGCCATTAAATTAATTTGCTGGCCAAGAGCAATGTGCCTGATGCTGGAGGAAAATAACTCATATCTGAAAGTGTCTCCGCAGAACGCTTATGCTCACAAACCCAGATAAATGCCTCACAAACCCAGATAAATTGTCATTGAGTGTAGCGGCTGTATCTGTTTCACAGGCGTGACCTCATGTGTGTGCATGTGCATACATTTATGAAGGTGACTGACTGATTTAACAGGTCGTTTCATGGGTAAAATATGTCTACCGTGTGACATCTACTCTTCCTTAACAGGACAAGATGTCCTAAATGTAACCTGCTGGCATAATCAGTGCAGTAAACCGCTGTAAAATGTTGTAAATCGTCACCCTACGGGAAAGAAACAACACAATTGAGTTCTAGACAGCAATACGATTAAATGGAGACTTTATTTGAAGTCTCCTGACTCTCAAATTTTTCTTCTTATTAATTAGGCATTATAGAGGAAATCTATATAATATCTCAGCCTGGTCTTATTGTTAATATGTAGTTATTAATACGTAACTTTCAAAGACATGAAACATAGTTTTTGTATGTTTGGATAGATGCTAAAGCGTACAATATGAACATATCGGTAACATTTAAATGTAGCATTATTATTAAGTTTTTACAGCTACAAAATGTTAATGATTCTTTCATATCATAAAGATATTTGTATAATTTCCCTTTTACCATTTTATAGATAAATGTAAGATCCCTTAACCCTACTCCCAAACCTAAACATACCCATTTTTTACAGAATATAAAAAGAATAAAACGTACTGGACAGAGACAAACATAATGACAATTATATAGCATTAAAACAATATTTTGAGCGACTAATCCTACTCCTACCTCTAAACCTACCCATAACAATTTCTTAAAACTATGTACAGTTATGAAGAAAATCATAACTGACAGACAAGTGTAATCACAATAATAATTTTTTTACGAAAATGTCAAAAGCGGTACTACCAAATGTAGTTCAAATGACGTGATGATGTGTTGCAGTCGCAGTCCTCTCTGGCGGTATATAATAGTTTTGTATGAGGTGCAGAGCAGAATTTAACTTATTAATCCATGAAAATGTTCATCCAGCTTCATTGCGCATTTCACATTTTCAAATGTACTTAGACTGAAACACAGCATGTCGCAATCTGTGACAAAGCAGGCGAGAGCCAATGAGCGTTTGATATCACTGCCTTAAAACATGCCTTAACGCTTCTTGGGCCACAATTGTTGAATTTGAATTTGAGCGCGGCATTTGATGTTACAGTCGCTGCTGAGAATGGAGATGAAGATCGCTGGATAAAGGGCTGAATTTGAATCTGTTCCTCGCAAACGTATGGATTCTAAATATTTGGATTACAGCGTGTGAATAAAATCAATGTCTTTTGTGAATTTATGTTGTGTTTTTGTGTAGTTTAGGGTTCTATTGTCAGTCACTGTATAGGAGAAAACACCTTTTGTGTCTCACAGCAAAACAAACGAAATATTACATAATAGTTAAACGATTAACTTTTTAAAAATTAATTTTAAGATTTAAAGTGTTGTCTTGTTTAACATTATGTAATCCTCCGAAACGAGTTTGCAGCAGAAGTCACGAACAGAGCCAAATGTTATTATTTTATATTAAGTAGTGAACTGCATTTAATAAATACAACTGAAAACATGACATTGATGTCATTGATATGACAATTCAATACAATAGAGTCAAACATTAATGCCACGATTTTAATATTCATAAATATGTATGTCTAATCTATCTATCTATCTATCTATCTATCTATCTATCTATCTATCTATCTATCTATCTATCTATCTATCTATCTATCTATCTATCTATCTATCTATCTATCTATCTATCTATCTATCTATCTATCTATCTATCTATCTATCTATCTATCTATCTATCTATCTATCTATCTATCTATCTATCTATCTATCTATCTATCTATCTATCTATCTATCTATCTATCTATCTATCTATATATATATATATATATATATATCTATCTATCTATATATCTACCTAATCCATTCATCCATCCATCCATCCATCCATCCATCCATCCATCCATCCATCCATCCATCCATCCATCCATCCATCCAATTCCATTCCATTCCCTCCATCCATCCACCCATCCATCAATCCATCCATCCATCCATCCATCCATCCATCCATCCATCCATCCATCCATCCATCCATCCATCCATTCATTCATTCATTCATTCATTCATTCATTCATTCATTCATTCATTCATTCATTCATTAATCCATCTATCCATCCAATCATCCATCCAATCATCCATCCAATTCCATTCCCATCCATCCATCCATCCCGAATCATCCTTAAAATTTTGTCGTATTTGGTTGCCTTACTTGTCATCCAGACAGTGTCTTGATATGTAAGTGGGTGGTTCCTGGCCTAAATGAGCTGCAATATGGACCAGACTTTAAGCTGTTTGCCTCTCTCTATAGAATATGATCCATCCATCCATCCATCCATCCATCCATCCATCCATCCATCTATCTATCTATCTATCCAATCCATTCCTCCACCCATCCATCCATCCATTCCATTCCATTCCATTCCATTCCATTCCATTCCATTCCATTCCATCCATCCATCCATCCATCCATCCATCCATCCATCCATCCATCCATCCATCCAATTCCATTCCAATCCATCCATCCATCCATCCATTCATTAATTCATTCATTCATTCATTCATTCATTCATTCATTCATTCATTCATCCATCCATCCAATTATCCATCATGTCATTGATATGACAATTCAATACAATAGAGTCAAACATTCTATCTATCTATCTATCTATCTATCTATCTATCTATCTATCTATCTATCTATCTATCTATCTATCTATCTATCTATCTATCTATCTATCTATCTATCTATCTATCTATCTATCTATCTATCTATCTATCTATCTATCTATCTATCTATCTATCTATCTATCTATCTATCTATCTATCTATCTATCTACCTAATCCATTCCTCCATTCATCCATCCATCCATCCATCCATCCATCCATCCATCCAATTCCATTCCATTCCCTCCATCCATCCACCCATCCATCAATCCATCCATCCATCCATCCATCCATTCATTCATTCATTCATTCATTCATTCATTCATTCATTCATTCATTCATCCATCTATCCATCCAATCATCCATCCAATCATCCATCCAATTCCATTCCCATCCATCCATCCATCCCGAATCATCCTTAAAATTTTGTCGTATTTGGTTGCCTTACTTGTCATCCAGACAGTGTCTTGATATCTAAGTGGGTGGTTCCTGGCCTAAATGAGCTGCAATATGGACCAGACTTTAAGCTGTTTGCCTCTCTCTATAGAATATGAGGGAGAGAAAGAGAGTGAACAGGGGTGGAGGTGCGGGTGGAAGCGGCGAGGATTGAACACGGAGTGGGAGTCTGCAACTTTGTTTAGAGCGGAAATGATGAAAGGTTAAAGTCTGATAGATCTCGCTCCGTGTGTATTTGTGTGCGTGTACGTGTGTTCCAGTGCTAATAACACGATTCTCTTTTGAAGAGGCACAAAGCGTTCATTCTTCCTACGAGTTCCCAGAACAGAGCTGTGCTGCCTATGTCAGCTTTAAAACACAGGAGGAAGAACTTCCAACGAGAAAAAAAGAGACAGATATTGAAACTCCTGACTTGTCTGGATCCCCCTTTTTTACAAGTTTTCACTTTTTTTTTTGCTTCCTGTTTAAATAATCGTTGTATAACAGGCATTTTAATTCCTCCTTTGACTTGTAAAATGTGGTTTCTAAGTGAACACTTTTAGTGTTTTCTCTGTTTCGTTTCTTTTCTTTGTCTTTGTATCGCTGCATTTTTATCGACTACATGAATATGCATGAACGCACCTTATGTCACAGATTTGCAGTGAGAATTCCTCAGATCCCATCCTAATAAATATTGAATAACATGAATACATTAACAACTGTAATTATTTGTAGAATTGCATCTGACAGTTGTTTATACAGTCTTGCCCATAGTCAAGAGTTTTAGCCTTTAAAAATATATGTTCTATTGACCACAAGCCAGTACAAATACGTTTGACCAACACACTCTCATGGCAATTCAGTAAATATTTTATGTTTTAGCAAATTAAGGCCCCGATATATCTTTTTCACTCTTTGTTTAGGGGTAAAACAAAGTTTGAAATACATGACCAGCAATATACTGTTAAGCGAACATCACACAACGCTCACTTTGAGAGCGAAGTATTTAAATATGTGCTGCACACTTTCCTTTCAATAATATAAAAAATAAACACACAACTCATACAAAACTACATAATCACTGCAGTGCTGTATTACTAAACCAAATAAATAATTAAATAAAAACAATACCTATACGCACTTCCCCTTTAAGATTTCTGTATTATTTATACTTTTGTTTTCATTATAGTTTCAGGCAAGAGAATTGGTATTTTCTTTATGCGAGTGTATGTTATGCCAGTGTGTTCATGCCCCAGGCCTGCTGAAATCTTGTCACATGCTGTCTTCCTCTTCCTTTCCGAAGTCTCTTACACCTCTCTCCTTCCATTCGCCCCCTCTCTCCGTCTCTCTATCTCTCCATCCTATCTCTCTGCCGCTGTGGCAGGACCGATTGTTGCTCGGTGACAAGCACAGCTTTAGCATTTCAGCAGGGAAGAATCAGGTGGCAGTTTCATATACCTCTTTCTCTCTCTCTGGGATGTGACACGTTCTGTTCCTCTATACCTGACACTGCTGATATTCGTTCGCCCTCTTTTTCTCCATCTCTCCATCTCATTCTGTCTATCTCTCTGTTTCTCAGCCCTGTCTCACATTTCCTGCCTTAATTGGAAGGGGAAAGTTTTACAGAGTCTGACGACTTGTATGACGAGTGAAAACCTATAGGGGGGGGGGCGTCATTTCCATTAAAAGTGTCTATATTTATAACAAGCCAAAATTACTTGAGAAGCAAAATTGTGTGGGAAAATAAAATTTGAATATGTAACTTTATTTTTCTAACCTCATTGCTTTACATTTAAGTTTATGCTATGTTATTATTATTAATAATAATTAATTTAGTAAATCTGGCCCATAGCGTATTACAGTGGCCGTAACAAACCTCAGGAGGTTATTAATAACAATGTTATATGTGTTATTAATCAGGTAGCTAGTTATAAAAAAAAATTCTCGAATCATTCTCGACATTTGCGAAACAGCAAGTGCATTTCTCAAAACAATTCGTACAGATAGCAAAACACATGGATTACCTGCAAAAGCCAGTCTCTTGCTCAAAATCCTTAGTTCATCTCTCAAAAGTAAATATCTGTGTCAATGAACATGTCCGTGCCATCAGAATGACAAGTCCTTGTGTCATTGTGTATGAATAAGACAGTCAAATTGCTTACTCATATTGTCAATATAACTGTACTCTGGAGGGATGTTCTTATGTAAATATGGCTAAAATTTTGATGACAATTCTTGTAAATTGTAGGTTACACCTTAGTGTATGTGGGAGTTTGAATGCAAGAGACTGGATAAGATTCACATTTATGCTTTTACTGTTTGTACTGTAATTTGTTGACAGACCATGTCATTGCGATACAGAAAGGAAAAGACAGCACTGCATAGCACAAAGAAAAAAACCCCCAGAAAAACAAAAGTAGAAATGTGAACGTCTAACGGAAATGTATAGAAATATGCTTAACATTTTATGACAACTTGTTCAACCATTTTGCATGTAAAGACTTATGCTATGAACTAATGCCTAAATGTTGTGGGGGGTAAGACTATTCAACAGTGACCCATTATAATACATTTTGATCAACATGACATAAGCAACTGATAATGTAGGAAACAGCAGAGAATTGTACATAATCATTTGCATGGATGTACACAAGCATTTGCAACTTGTTCAAAGAAATGAGAAACTGCTTTTTGATGTGCACAAGTGACACAATGATGTGAAGATTGAACAGGTAGCTTTGAGAATTTCAATTCTGATCTGAGAAGTGTACCAAAGCGACTGAGAAAAACTGTAATATCTTGCATGTACACCCTTAACTGTTGTTGTTGTAAACAAAAATGTATTGCAAAACTGCCGATATAGTGTTTAATTCAAAACATTTAGACACATCCACATACATAAGCTTACATAATATTCCAGTTACCCTGAGGCTCTGTGTTGGGTTTATTCTCAAAGGTCGGATCAAACATAGTTTGCCTTAAGGCAGGGCCAGAGCTGTTCTCTCATTTTCACTGGTCAGCAATATTCCTGTCATAAACCTCAAACGGAGCAAAGCAAACATTACTGAGAGTGAAACCTTTAATGACCTAAATGTCTAGGCAGTTTTTTTTTTTTATAACTAGATACCTGATTAATAACACATACAACATTGTTATTAATAACCTCCTGAGGTTTGTTACGGCCACTGTAATACGCTATGGGCCAGATTTACTAAACATGGCAAATTACCACAATTCCATAAAAGCGCTGATGGAGTGGACAGTTCTGCACGTGATCTACTAATGACGCGCAAATTAATTAATGAACACAGATGCAGCCAGATAATTTCCATAAAGACCAACACAATCTACCCATTAGCGTCTGGTTTATGTAAATAATAATGGCACGGTAAATAATGGCGCAAATACTAGTAAATTGACTAGCGCAAACCTTTGTAAATCCCCTCGCATGATTCATTGAAATACTCTCCTCCCATGAATTTTGTGACTGAAAGGGAAACTTCTACAAATGCATATGCAGTAAGGTCAGTTGCAAAAACAACCCTATCCAATCCTTTTCAGTGCTAATTTATCACTGTGTGTCTTTTGTAAATCCTGACTGTAATTTTTTAACTGCAAAAGAGGGTTTGCGCTGGCGCAAGCTGTTAGTTACTCTGTCCCTAAGTATGTGCAGTCTTTTTAAAGCCAAAAACAATCCTAGAATGCACAGCAATAAGCTTGCCATTTTACCCAATTTTAAAAACGGACTATTCCATCCAATATTTGGGTGTATTTTAATGGATTAAGCTAGCAATATGCGAACGTCAAACACAAAAGTTGGAAAGACTTGGGACGTTTCAAATCAGTCACTTAGAAAGTTACTTTTGGGTTAATATGCTGCCTTAAGGGATGTTCAGGCTGACAGTGATTTGCCTCAACAAACCAGAATTCATTCATTTCCAATGAAAGCTGGCGATTTGATTCAATGTAAGGGGGCAGAGACTGTCAATGTGAGACAGTTGAGGTGAGTTCAGCTGTATGTAAATGCGCAGAGACTACCAAATGATGTTGAGACATGTGATCCGTCACATGATACACATGAATGATGCCTTCTAGCAAACAACAGTACAGCATCCTGCAGCGAAGACACTTTTAGAAGGTTGCTGCCTTTGTAGGCAATATAGCTCACTGTTGAGAGCTATTGTGCGGTTTTGAATTTCTGATATTTGGCATTATTGCATGAATGAAATTTAGTCTCTCTTTCTCTCTCTCTCTTTGTCTCTCGTCCCACATCACACAGAATGATTAATGGGGAGGTGTGTCAGAGGCATTTGATTAATGCCTAGCGTCTTACTCCACATTGTGAGAGAGATGAGGGCTACGTTATGGCGGGGTGTGTACAGATAAGGATTATGGCTTGTTTTAAAGCTGATGTCTCATTTTGAACTAAGATATTTGATAATATCAGCCCTATATTAACACTAGATTAAACCCTGAGATATTAATCAGATATTCTTTCACCTACTCAAGTATAAAAATTTAATAGCAGATGAAATCTAGTACTAGCCTCTCTTTGTGTAATCAACTTTCTGTTTCTGTTATACTAACATTTTTATTTCAATGTACAATTCAGTGTCTCATTAGTAGCCGCATGTATTTGTAAATTGTAGTTAGATAAAAACTGTTAACCCCTTAAATGCATGACTGTTTCGCCAATCATTCTTACATATTCGGGTCTTTAGCGACCCGGATATATAGTCATTCTTTTATAATGGTATTATTTGTTCTATATTGTTTATAATTAATTGATTGAGGAATACTAAGAAGGTTGATGTCTAACTTTAAAAAAATGAATGAAGAAGAGGGTAGTAAATAATGTCCCGGGTCGCTAAAGACCTGAGGTATGCATTTAAGGGTTAAATACAGAGTTGGTTGCATTGCTCAAATCTGGTTTGTCAAGCAGTGTTGTATTAAATTTTTATCTGTGTTTGTGTGTTCCAGACAGACTGATGGGCTGGATTTTTCAGTCTTTCCAACAAAATCTCATGGCAATTTGTTACTATTTTGCGTTTTGGCAAATATGGTGGAGTGGCTAATTTGTATGAATTCATGCAATCTCATTTGTACGTTTTTGTACGATCTGCCTATGCCTACGGCATATGGGGTGGGGTTTGGGGTTGGGTTAGGACCCTTGATGCAAAATTTTGTCTAATAATCATTTGCCTAGCTTAGCGCAAAGACTGGAGGTAAACGGCTCCAGCTAGCTTACTGCTCAATAAGTGACAAAATAATGGCAACATTTTCCTATTTACATGTTGTGATGTGTATAGAGGTGTACTAAGGCCGACGGCAAATGCAAAGTTGCCTTTTTCTAGACCGATATGGCTAGGAACTATACTCTCATTCCTGCGTAATGATCATGGAACTTTGCTGCCATACCATGGGTGCATCAGGCGTAATGATATTACACAGCGCCTGGAAATAGTCCCCAGCACGCTCGCTGTGCAAGCAGGTTGTCACGTTGGTTATGTTGCCGGAAGTTAGCCTATTTTCAGGTGCTGCGCAATATCACTGTGCCGCTGCACCCATGGTACGGCAGCAAAGTTCCTTGATCATTGCGCAGGAATGAGAGAATGGTTCCTAGCCATATCTGTCTAGAAAATCTCAACTTTTCATTTTCCGTCGGCCTTAGTACACGATGTAACTATACACATCACAACAGGAAAATAGGAAAATGTTGCCGTTATTTTGTCACTTATTGATCAATAGGCTAGCTGGAGCCGTTTACCTCCAGTCTTTGTGCTAAGCTAGGCTAGCGGTGGGTGAGTCAGACAGAGTTATGGCACGCATGGAGATGAGAATGGTATGTATGTACTTATCTAACTTATATAACGGGATAAGGTGAATAAGCTAGAGTCCCAAAAAGTCGGCGTGTTCCTTTAAAGCAGCTTCTCAAGGCACTTTACATAAGACAACAAGCAAATTAAAAAACAACAACAAAAACAGACAAGGATATAAAAGTCAGGACATACATTAGCCTAACTCTATCTGTCTGTTTTATGTGTTATTTTCAACAAACCATATTACAGATGCGTCATCAGAGATGAACCGTAGTGCAAGTGCGTGCCGGACCGTGGGTGAAGAACGGTACGGTTAGTTTTTTTACCGAGAGCTGTTACATCCCTAATAGATGGATGGATGGATAGATGGATGGATGTTTTTTTCCATGACGGATTTAATGAGAGGGCAGATGAAGATTTTGCGGGATGAACGATTGAAATCTCCTGGAAAGGTTCGGACATTGTCTCACCTCTCTACAGCTGTCAGCAGTTGTTACGGTAACAGTAGGCCAGTGAACCGGAGTTAACTAGAACTGAAGGAGCCATGGTGTGTGTGTGTCAGATGTAATGCAAGTGCATCACCTTTTATACTATTGAATTTCATCACATTTAACCCACCCATGATTGCATTTTAATGTGATTAACATCTTTTATCCTGATGGTGTAACTGTAAACCTTTAGTCAGGTCTCTATCCCTCCGTGTTTTTTTTCCGTCTCTGTATCTCCCAGCGAGCGCTCTGAAGCAGCGGTGGGCTGTGTAACGAACTGTAGGCTGAATTGATTGAAAAATTGATTGTCTATTTTCATCCAGTTGAGAAGCAGCTTTAATTTATTTAAAAACGGCATGTAATTACACCTGCGTGCGGAGGACGTGTCGTTTGTGTGTTTGTGTGTTCGTTCGTGTGTGTGTGTGAAAGAGAGTGCGGACTGACCACAGACATGTTATTGTAATTTCCTGTTTTCAATTCCCTTTTCTCTCTTATTCAAGCGTTGACATCTCATAACCATGTATAAAAAGCCATTAATGGAGAGAACTGTCTGTCCTGTGACTTGACTCGTACTGAATCGGTATTTCACTTTTTTGCTATCATTCCCAAATATATTCCGAGCACATGCA
Organism: Gobio gobio; assembly: GCF_949357685.1. Taxonomy (NCBI): domain Eukaryota; kingdom Metazoa; phylum Chordata; class Actinopteri; order Cypriniformes; family Gobionidae; genus Gobio; species Gobio gobio. Next base: position 24,929,593 of record NC_137101.1, on the reverse strand, counting down.
GAATCTCACATTCAATATAAAATCAGTTTAATTGGGTGTTGTGAACCCTGTAGAATACTGAATCAATAATAAAAATGTATGTGTCATACTCAATATTTATGTTATCTACTAGCCCATGACCAATACATACTAAACATTAACACATGACAATAAATGAACATTTATTTTAACATGACTAAGAATATTATCTTATATAATTAATATATAGGCCTATAATTCACAGTTGATGTAAGGCCCGCCCAATCGTCTCAATGAAGGCTTATGATTAGTGGGTGAAAGTCTCTTGCGCGTTCTGTCTTTTCAATGTGGCATAGTAATTTAATTCGAATATAATTTTATATAACTCCATTTTATCATAATCTCGAATTTAGGTTAGAATGCCAATTGGTTATTTGGTCATTTATATTTAATAGTTTAACTTCACATGTAATTATTCTGTTTAACCACTTGTTGAAATTATACCCGTTCATAATCTACTAGAGTTAGTTCATAATTCCAGAGTAAGTCAGAATAAATCAGTGTAACAATGTATTATTAGTCAGGTAAATGTATCATGCCAATTACATAATCAATTCTAAGATAATCTATACATAACCTCAAATGCTCTGAAGTAAAGAATAAAATATGGATACCTGATTTCTGAAAATTATCTAGGAGACACTTAGCGTTACGGGCCGACCGGTGTAAAGGTTCGTGTCCTGACCCTTCTGCAACATCTCTTTAAATACTCAGACCGAGACAGACAACTCTTTCAAATGTAAACATGAGTTCACAATGGGATTTAGCATTAATCAAGTCCTATAGACCAGTATTGACGACAGGAGGTAAAGACCAACTGGCCGAAGACACACCCACCATAATAGGCAAAATATCTCTAAACTTTTAAAACCTTTGTTACCTTTTGCATTATTTCTGTGAGAATGAGACCTTTGTACCAGTCACACTGAGACATTTTAAATGATACCAAACATGTGTAATACCGTATGATACTTGTTTACTTTAAACCATATAGATTTTGGGTGAATTTCAGGTGATCTCAACATGAGAGAGAGTAGGAGCGGAGGGTCAATAGAGATTAGGATGATACTGAGGTGAGACTTGCGTCTCGAAAGGTGATGCTAATTTTGTAAGCGACAGTTCAAATGTTAATATCCTTTGTTTTCTCAGAGAGTCGCCATTTCTTATAGTTCTTCCATTTTTCATAGTCTTACAGTTGATTTCAATGATATTGTTCTCTATATTGATATTGATATATTTTTTTTTTTTGGTTTCCTTTAAAACTGAGGCTCTGTGGCACTTGCAAAGTTTTGTTTGCCCAACACAGCTACATTGATTCTAACTGTGCTATGAGTTTGGTGTGGACTATCTGACTATGTGTTTGACCAATGACAGATGAGGTGAGTGTTTTGGAAACATTTGAATACATCATCTCCCACCCCCAATTTTGTGTGGTGATTCAAGTGTAATTTCACATTTAGGCTTTTGCTTAGCCCTATACATTTTGACTGACCTCTAATATAAGTTATATATCAGCCAATATACACCCAAAACGGCCCAGCCGTTAAATTTTTAACCCAACAGTTGGGTTTGTCCATATTTGACCCAAATTTGGGTTAAAACAACCCAGCATTTTTCAGAGTGTAGGCCTACATTATTATTTATTAGTATAGTTTTTGTCTCCTTTAGGTTAGTAAAAAACACTCAAATATTGGCCTTAATCATCATTACTAGACATTCCGACTTAATACCTCACAGTTTTAAACTTCTAAATGTAGGCCAGCAGTGGTTTGATGTACTTCCTGATTTAAGCCTATTTTCCAGCATAAACCACTGCGTTCCAAAGTGTAAGAAGTCAATTTATATTGTGCATGGTATTGACTTGTCATTGACCCGTGTTAAGACCCCTCATTAAGCTGTAATTAAGCTTTTATTGACAAACTCTACGAGATTAAAGTACCACTGTGCTCTGTTGGTGATTTGCAGTCATCTGAACAAACAACACCCCGATTGGCCAAACACACAGTTACACAAGTGCGTGTTTGTGTGTGTGTGTGTAGAAGGCCTGTCTTTACCAATCAATGGAATTTTCTTACTCGCACACACTGCCATAATAACCCTAATTAAAATCCAACATCTTTTACATGTAACATTCCCACAAATGCTTCTCCAACCATGTTCCGAACGAGCTGTTTTCCATTTTAACTTTTGCTTTAATCTCAAACATTAAACTGTCAAGGATTTAGGGTAATTATACATGCTAATTCCGTTTGCTCGATTCTGCCGTGCATGCCGTGGACTCTTTTTAGACATCGCCGCCTGCCACAAATATTAACTCAAATCTTCCAAGCACTCCTCTAATTGGTGAATATTACCATTGTAAATGCTGTAATACTCTTTTCATACATTTTAATATTTATTAGATTAGTTAAACTCCTTGTTAGAAGGGAAACAGGCTCTGTTTTGTTATTGTAGATTTCTTCTGTGTTTATTTGACTTTTACATTTAAGTAAATTACTTCCTGGGAGTGTTGTGTTTTAAGGTCAAACATATAAATAAACATTAAGTCTTCAACTTTAAGTCTTTAAAATATTTAAATTTTACAGTTATATTGTTTATATATATATATATATATATATATATATATATATATATATATATATATATATATATATATATATATATATATATATATATATATATATATATATATATATATATATATATATATATATATATATATATATATATATATATATATTCACTGATCAGGCATAACACTGACAGGTGAAGTGAATAACACTGATTATCTCTTCATCACGGCAGCTGTTAGTCAGTGGGTATATATAAGGCAGCAAGTGAACATTTTGTATGTGTTAGAAGCAGGAAAAATGGGCAAGCGTAAGGATTTGTGCGAGTTTGACAAGGGCCAAATTGTGATGGCTAGACACCAGGGTCAGAGCATCTCCAAAACAGCAGCTCTTGTGGGTTATTCCTGGTCTGCAGTGGTCAGTATCTATCATAAGTGGTCCAAGGAAGGAACAGTGGTGAACCGGCGACAGGGTCATGGGCCAAGGCTCATTGATGCACGTGGGGAGCGAAGGCTGGCCCGTGTGGTCCGATCAAACGGACGAGCTATTGTAGTGCAAATTGCTCAAGAAGTTAATACTGGTTCTGTTAGAAACACATGTGCGTTTTTGGGGAACACATGTCACCAGGATGCACTATGGGAAGATGGCAAGCTGGAGTCGGTGTGATGCTTTGGGCAATGTTCTTCTGGGAAACCTTGGGTCCGGCCATCCATGTGGATGTTACTTTGACATGTACCACCTTCCTAAGCTTCCTATGTATACCCTTTCATGGAAACGGTATTCCCTGGTGGCTGTGGCCTCTTTCAGCAGGATAATGCGCCCTACCACAAAGCAAAAATGGTTCACGAATGGTTTGAGGAGCACAAACAAGGAATTTGAGGTGTTGACTTGGCCTCCAAATTCCCCAGATATCAATCCAATCGAGCATCTGTGGTATGCGCTGAACAAACAAGTCCGATCCATGGAGGCCCCACCTTGCAGCTTACAGGACTTAAAGGATCTGCTGCTAACATTTTGGTGCCAGATACGATAGCACATCTTCAGGGGTCTAGTGGAGTCCATGCCTCGATGGGTCAGGGATGTTTTGGCAGCAAAAGAGGGACCAACACAATATTAGGAAGGTGGTCATGTCATGCCTGTTTGGTGTGTATATATATATATATACATATATACATACACACACCAATATATATATATAAATAAATATATATATATATATATATATATATATATATATATATATATATATATATATATATATATATATATATATATATATATATATATATATATATATATATACACACCAAACAGGCATGACATGACCACCTTGACCAGCCTATATAGGTCACATAGTGATCACAATGAGAAAAAAATGCATATTGCGTAACATATTGTCAAAACAAATAAAACATAAAAAAAATAATTATCAGCGTAACAATTGTAACGTTAACCTAACAAAGAAAAAGTTTGTAGTGGTCTCAGAATTTTTTGGACCCCACTGTATGTCAACCGCATACACACAGTATATTAATCTCTGAACTGACATCTACAGATAACTTTAGTTTCTGACTACAAACCAGTTTGCAAGCTGCGACCTCTGACCTTTGAGTTTGCACTTTCGCGTGTGTGTGCGTGTGTTTGTAGGTGTGTGTGCATGCACACTCACGGGTCCCAAGCGCCTCGTTCAATATTGATTCAAAGACGATTGGTTCAGCTAATGACTATTTACCCAGAGATATTAGTGTCCCTCTCCTTGGCCCACAGCTCTTGCTTGCCCCTCTCGCTGCCTCTTTTCACTTTCATTTGGGGAGGGGGGTGTAATTTTGTGAGTGTAATTAAATATGTGTGCAGAAGGGACCTAGAGAGAGAGAGAGAGAGAGAGAGAGAGAGAGAGAGAGAGAGAGAGAGAGAGAGAGAGAGAGAGAGAGAGAGAGAGAGAGCAAGTTGTGTTTAATAAGCAGAGAGTGTCTCTGGTTTTGTAGTTGAGATTCAGTCCACAAGATATACAGAAGACTAATCCAGCACTTATTATGAAATAAAAGAATAAATATGACATATAAAGATGAAAAATAAAGAACCAAAATGTGTTAACCAAAGAAACTGCATTAACTTTTGATATTAAATGTTTAATTATGTTGGAATTTCATATTGAAATTGTTTAACTATATAAAGCAAATTATGAATTAAATAAACTATGTATATTTTAAATGAATTATTACAATGGAATAATTATTTGTACATATATAATTTAATAAAGTTACACAATACTTGTATAAGAATTGTGTAACAAAAAATATATTATTCTTATTATACAAAATGTTGTATATATTTTAATAAATATAATTGTGGCAGAAAAAGTTTATGGCAGATGGCAGGATAAGTTTATCCTAACTTATTCAAATATTATTTAATAGATTTTGTAAGCATTTTGTTTAGTTGTACAGAGTCAATTGTTTTATTTGTGATAACACAATGTAACATGCCAAAATGTACAGACATAAGTCATACAAAGACATTATGAAATGCAAACGCAAACACAAGAGAGAACCAACAAAATATTAATAACTGATTGTTTTATTCTTCCCTCATTTAAAAAATGATATTTTTTAAATATATATATAAAATATTGTTTCTCATATTTTGATTTAATAAAACTTGTAGGGTTGTTAAAAACAAACATCGCCTCCGGATATCACTTTTGGCCACTACTATATACAGTATATGTGCCAAAAGTGTGTTCATATGTGTGTGTCTATAGAACAGAAGCTGTCACAACAGCTATTATACATGTGAAATGGATTTGAACTTAGGATCCCCCCAGTAAACGTCTGTACATCCTCATGAATATGTTGCATGCTGATGATGCCATGTCCTACTGACCCCTGCCACATAACACCCCTAGGGAACATATTGTGTGTGCGTGCGTGTGTGTATGAGGTCGGCGGCTCCCTTTAAGTCTGTCTGCATTGAGCTGTGGGCCCAGCGGCAAAGAGCCATACCTTATTGAAACACAAATACGCTCTCACATTTCATTTCAACTTGTTCTGCAGCAATGCATATTTGTTGAGTGTGTGCGGTTTAGTGTTTGTAAGAGTGCATGAGGAGTAGTACACTGGATAATGATTGATATGTGTGGAGAAAGAGAGTCATACATTATTGATGAGAGAGTTTATTGCGTCCCTCAGCATAAGTTTTATGGATTCAGACACTGTTATTTGAGGATGCAGTGGTCTTGTACATGTCGGATACTGGCTCTAGGGATGGGAGGGTTGCCTCAAGTTATAGTGTGTCAGATGATACTGATCATTTCTAAGTGTTTGTGAATGTTGCGCTCTGAGAACTTCAATTCCACCTGGTATTGCAACAGTGCCCATCCCCTTTTCAGTGGCGTAGGTTCCAAAAGTTTTTTTTCCATATTTTTTTCCTACAGAGATTTTATTTTAAGTTTCAGTGCAGAGTTATACGCCATTAAAGGGTTAGTTCACCCAAAAATGAAAATTCTGTTATCAAGGCGAGACACGGCAGAGATTTTTGAGATTTTGGGCCAGTTTGCTCTCTTAACATGTAAGCTTTCATGTCAAAATAAAAAAAATGTCAACATTACACATTAAGGTGGTTATTTCATTATATTTCGTCAACGTGCGACTTTCGATTTCTACCCGAAATCATCAAAAGTTATTCTAACGCAAGCTCCCCTGCCGTCTCCATTCACAGAAACATGTCATGCTTGGTATCGTTGTAAAGCTCTCAGCCTCACACACAGCACAAATATGGGTATTTCCTTTGTAGAACTAACCAACCGCGAAAGTTTGCAGCCGAAAACCACATCTGATTGGTCAATGTGAATTTCTCACTACGTGATACACGCTGCCGCTTCCTTGTGTATTGTCCGCCTGAGAGAAAGTGCAGACAACGCTGATATCAGCTCATAAACGTTCACAGAAAAGACCAAGTAGCGAGAGGTAGTAAAAAGAAAGTAAACAACAACAGATTAGACGATGAAACCCCATCAGAATTAGATTCAAATAGTTATAGATGGACATATACAACTAACAGGGACAGTTCGTCTGCAGTTTTTGTGACTGTTGTTATGTGTGTTTGTTAATTCAGCTTAAGGCTATTGCTATTAATAATTAATTTATCAATTTCCATGTGTTTTAAATATTATACACTACTGATATTAATTAACTGAATATATATTTTGTTTGTAGGTTGGGGGTTTCGTAGAAATGCATGCAATTATACAATATAAAACTTTAAAGGCCTTTTTCTCAAAAAGGAGTTTTTCCTCACACTCAGAGTCGGATATATCCACTTCAGTAGCACCTACAAGCACCAAGTCTTCCAGTCTTATAGTGAACTATATTCTGAAGGCTTTTACCGAGGGATTTGTTGATATGTCATTCCCATCCTGAGTTATAGGTCCTTTTACTACAAAAAGCAGTATAATTTTTTTTAAGGCTATTGTCAGTATTCTCTAATTTACTAAAGCACAAAATAAGATGTACAGAATCCCCTCAGTAAAAGCCCTCTCATCTAATATGTCAACAGATAGAACCAAGAATTTTAAACCTGGTCCTTTCCCATTTCCAGATTTTTTTTGGGGGGGGGGTATGCAAATGAGCGTATATTTAAATATATAAGGCCTCATTTGCATATTAAAACATTAATTTACACAAAACCTGTAATACATTTTTTTCTTATGTTGATGCCAGTAATAAACTGGAGAAGTTTCACAGTGATATATTGTCATTTAAAAAAATTCCCTGTTCACCTGTAGTGTCTCGCCTTAATTATCATATAAATCTGAGAGCTTTCTGACCCCTCCATAGACAGCTATTTAATTAACACATCCAAGGCACAGAAAGGTAGGAAAGACATCGATAAAATAGTGCATGTGACTCCAGTGGTTCAACCATAATTTTATGAAGCGTCGAGAATAAATGGTAAATGGTAAATGGACTGCGTTTATATGAAAGAATAGAGAATACTTTTTGTGCGCGAAAAACAAACAAAAATAATGACTTTATTCAACAATTCTGTGTCAGCCTCTTACGCTGTTGACATAGTAAATACAGTACAGCACTTCTGAGTTATGTCAGAGCTATGCCAGAATGCCGGCTTACTATTGGCCAATACTGTTCACATGAGCACCACAACGCATGCGTGCGATTTTGACGCAGGAGCTGGCCAACGTAAACTGCGTAGAAGACTGACACAGACGAGAAGAAATTGTTGAATTACTGTATGTTCCAACCTTTCCAACCTTGAAAGTGTTCATTATATTGCTGTCTATGGAGGGGTCAGAGAGCTTTCGGATTTCATAAAAAATATCTTCATTTTTGTTCTGAAGATGAACGAAGGTCTTTCCGGTTTTGGAACGATGAGGGCGAGTAATTAATGACAGAATTTTCATTTTTGTGTGAACTATCCCTTTAAAGCTACACTGTGTGATATTTTCCCCCATCTAGCGGTTAAAAGGTATATGACCATCCAGTGAATATTAGTTTCTCTTCCTCTCAATTCCGATTTCGTTTTAACTCCTACGGTGGCCGATTTAGTCCAAGATTAATATGGCTTTCAGTTCGACCTCGTCCACATTCGACACGGTGCCATCGAGTGTTAAAACACGAAAGGCAAAGCTTGAATTCACGGGTATGTCCCTCTTTGGCTGATGTACTTTCAAGATGGAGGGGCAACATGGCGACCTGCATTTGAACCCATTACCGTATGTATTTTCAATGGCATATTATAAACTTACGAGAATACTTTATTACTTGAAAGAAGTAAATATGCATTAATGAGCACATATATTTTTGAAAGAACTAAGGTTTTTTAGCTAAGAATAAACAAAAAAAGTTACACAGTGTAGCTTTAACTAAGCTATACAGAACACAACAAACTTTGATTTAGAAAAAAAAAAAAAAAAAAACGTTGGACAAAAAGACAAGTCTGTGGCTGTATTGAGGGAAAGTACAGTTTATTGTTATATCTATAGAAACATTATATTTTAAGTTTATTTCAAAATAAAATATTTAAATATTGTGAGAGCATAGGGAGACTCGATTTGTGTACACACGTCATACAAACATGTTTGCAGACAAATGCAAATCTAGTTTTTTAAACATCAATACAGAAAACAGAACATCTTCATGTTTGGAAATCAGAGATATCAAGTAGGAATATCCCAGATCTGAAAAAGAGTTTTAGTGCACCGCTTTCAGAAAGCTACACTATTGATCAAACTGATATTTTTATCTCTCTCTCTTCTCTCTTGACGAGACCTGTCTTTGGGTGGGATTGGATTGACTTTTTCCGAGTGCTAGATATTGTCGACATTACTGGGGAAAAAAACAAAACAAAACAAATTACAGATGTGTACGTTTTTCACTGCCGAGCTCATAAAGTGCATCACTCGCAGCAGAAATCATTACTTTTTCATAAATGGGATGTAATTTGTCTCATAGTAGCTCCGAGGCCTTAACAGTGCAGGTCATGTGACCACTGAGGGAGCAGCTGATTGGCCGATGGTGGTTATTGAATGAGGACGTATAGATCTATATTGAATAGGGGATGGCGATTCGTCACTGTCTCTCCGCACCGGAGCATATAAAGTTATAAATATCACACACACATTGAGCTGATATTTTTTCCTTCTGTCTCAAAGTGTCTTCATTGAAAGAGATGCATTGCTTGCATTTGAGAAATTAACGTTCTTCTCAAGCAGGTTCTGTGCTGGTTTATCCTACATTTCCGAGCTGTTTTTGCCTTGTAGTCCTCATTTTCTTTCTTTGTAGCTGTAAAATTATAAATTATGTTGGATAACTTTCAATTGTTGAATAGTATAAATGATATACATAGTAATTACTGTAGGATTACATTGTAATAAGCACTGTAAATCAATTAGATCAGTTTTTAATCAAACCACATGATATGAAAATTAATTATTTGGATAAATTGGAATCATGTCAGTATTTTCTTATGCTTTCTCAACTTATCATTGCACAATAACAATTATCAGTTATTATAATTAGTCACACTAAATTAACATTAAATTATTAAATAATAATAATAATTAATCATTCATCCATTTATTCGTACTTATATTGTTATTATTCACAAAATAGTAACCATAATTATTATGAATTATAGTTCATTAGTATCATAATTATCACATTAACATGAATTGTATAAATTGACAGCCCTTATACTGCTTTACTGTCCCAACTTTTTTTGAAATGTGTTTCAGGTCTGAATGACAGGAAAGGATGCATATTTACAAATGACATGAAGTTGACCAAACAAAACATGAAATATTTTGTGTTCATATTGTCAGCAATGAAATACAAGTCAAAGTAAATTTAGAAATCACTTCTTTTTTCTTTTTTTTTGCGTTTTCCATACTGTCCCAACTTTTTCTGATTTGGGGTTGTAATTACTACATCCTAAGGGTTTATAATAATGTAATATATTTTACCGTAAGTGTTTTACAAGACAATAATTATTTATATATCCCACTTTATTAATAGCCTAAATCCTACAATAGAGTTGTTGTTGTTTTTTTTGTTGCTATGTGTTGGCTAAGGTGTCCTGTGTGGTTACTTGGCTTACGTAACAAATGTTATTTATTTTATTCCCTATTCATTTTCTTCTCAAAAGAGTGAGGTTTTGTCATGTTTGTCTGTTTTTGTCTTGGGCATTTTAGAGAAATTATGTCACTAAAAGTACCAATTGTAGCATGTGTTATCATTGTTGACTCCCCCCAAAAGTTTGTGGATCCAACAGTGTGAAAACAAGTCATTCCAAGCAATTGTGAAGATAAGGACGCTTGGCCGTAGAAGTACAACTCAGACACCAAATGAACTGAGAAAATGTCTTGCTCCATGTCATTTGGAGAGAGGTGGCCTAAAGGAAACAGAAAGTTGAGATGGAACAGAGAAGCCACAAAAATGGGGGGGGAAAAGCCACAAAACTTACCCAAGATGAAAAGATTTCTTCAATCCTATCCACACAGATCAGATACAAAGCATCAAAATGATTTGCTAAGGGCATGCACATGATTCCTGTAGTGTGTAATGATACAGATACAGATCTTTTGTGATGATAAAATTGGTATCCAGATGTTTGATAGTGAAGAATCAGATGTTTTGTCTGGTTTTTTAAGAGATCCTTGAAATTTAGTGATGGTAGGTCAGTCTGCACATTTATGTCACCTTAAAGTGAATAGTAATAGAAATTAATTATACAAATTACTTATCATTAAAAAGCTTAATTAAAATTTTTTTTTAAAAACATTTACGTTACATCATTGGAAGCACGTCTTCTCTGGCCACCCAGGGTGAAAGAACAGGGCAACGTTGACATGATGGGAGACGGCTGCTTTATGTCAAAGGATATCGAAAATGTAGACAAGCACAGCTTGAAGTCCACAGTCGGGCTTGAGCCAGAATAAGCCAGTAGCTAAAAGGGCACCTGCACCCCGACAGAAGTAGAGTGGATTTGAGGAGTTTTTGAAGCCAGTGTCAGGTTTCAAGTGGATTATTGTCAATGGAAGACAGTAGGTCACTGGAGATTTGATTTTGGGTGTTGCCTTTATCTAGACATCTGTATACTGTATGGTATATAGATAGTAGGGATGCATGATAATGGTTAAAATGATAATCATGATAATTTTGCTGAAAAATTCATCACCTCAGCAGTCTTACAACGCTCGGAAATGTAAAAAATGCTTGAGATGGCCAATCAAATCAAAGGCGGGCTTTGCCGTTCACAAATACAGAACGTGAATTCCAGATCAACATTAAATTTTTTAACAGTGAAAGACTATGTGGTAAGATTTAAGCAGATAAACATTTAATATTTGACTGTTTTATAATAAAAGTTAATATCGAGTGATGCAGACTACTTGAACTGAATGTGACGAGACAAGAACATTTTGCCGTTTTGTGTCTTTGACATATTTTGCATACAACATGTAAATGTGTGCACATTTTAAAGTAAATATATATATTTTTAAATAGTTCAAATTGAAAAAAGATGCCGCCCCAACAATCAATCATCAAGACAGTGAAAATGGTTACAGCCTTGACGGGGTTTATTTTACCTCATCTAGTTCCCTGATTCAATTTATTTATAATATACTTTAACTCAATCTCTACATTATCAAAACGGGTATGAAAAAAAAACGTACGTAAAAAACTAGTAAAATTCCTAATTCCTATAATTCCAAATGTTGTTAAAGCTACAGTTGGTTAAAAATTATTCAAAATAAATTTGAGCAAGTACACAACCAGCCAGGATTCAAAACGATCTCCTTACCTTAGCCCGATTCACAACGGTAAGCTTAGTGTTATATATGATAATGTGCTATAATTTGAGTGGTACTGGTAGCTTTCAATGGGAAATTCGAGCATGGCGCCATTCATCTTTGTGTCATTACGCCACATCTGTATACATAAAGAAGGAGTCTGGCTAGTAGGCTATCGCATGTGAGGATGCTGCAGGTGGTGGATCATTTAGCCTTTTCTCACAGCAGCTGGAATAGTTACACATATCACACTAAATACACAGTTACGTAATGCTGATGTTGTTAACATTAACAATTTGAGAACAAAGTATAACAATAATAATCATTTGCATGGCTTGATGTGATATGAGCCAAGCGATCGTTTTGATTCAATCACCGTTGGTAGCACGATTTATTGTAATGCTTTTTTTCCTCAGTTGTTCAGAGCAAAAATGGCAATCATGTTACTTACTTGTTCAGATAACATTTTCCGGTGAAAAATCTTATTTTGGTCATACTTCAAGATGTAGAATCTGTGATTCCGAAGTACAGTTTCTACACCGGCGCGGTGGATGAATGACAGCCACACATACTGCACAAAGCATTAGATTAATCTGCGCTGAGGATTCGTGCCGATGCACAACCCACGCAAAGACGATAATTCCGCAAATAACTGCTGAGATTTGAAGAGACTTTGTATTGTAGCATAGAGGTTGTATTGCATAAGTGTGTTTTTTCAGCAACTTGCAAACAATATAGTCGATATTAAGTTTGGATTTATTATAGTTCATCACTAAGAAGGTTTGCTCATAGATTGTCTTAGTAAATGGCACAAGTGACCTTGTGGAAAAAAACACACACACTGCCTGTATTGCACTTTCATTTGAGCAGAATATCACAATGGAGATTGCTAAATTTAACATACATGTCATGTTTGTCTGGGTTTTCAGATCACATTATTTATTTATTTTTATTTTTTTTTTTGCCTTGCAGAGAGAGTGTGTGGACATGGTTAAGGTTGGGATGATTAATTAAAACACAGGACATAAGTGTATACATTTAAAAGAGAAAATTAATTATTTGAGGAATGTAAATACTTGACATCTAGCAAACACAAGCATGAGAGACTCATTACCAATGCAATCGAAAATACGATTAAAAGTGCACCCCTAATTAATAGTTTTCTTTGCTTTGTTAAACCCAGTAGGCAGAGTCATTATTCAAGAACACTGCAACAAAAAAACAACAAAAAATCCACCTATTTCAACTTAAATACTTAAGTTAATTGGCTGCTTTATTTTTTAAAGTAACAAATCAAATCAGCCATTTCTCTCTCTCTCTCTCTCTCTCTCTCTCTATATATATATATATATATATATATATATATATATATATATATATATATATATATATGTAGATTCTCCTAAAGGATTATTAGTAACACCTGTTCAATTTCTCATTAATGCAATTATCTAAACAACCAATCACATGGCAGTTGCTTCAATGCATTTAGGGGTGTGGTCCTGGTCAAGACAATCTCCTGAACTCCAAACTGAATGTCAGAATGGGAAAGAAAGGTGATTTAAGCAATTTTGAGCATGGCATGGTTGTTGGTGCCAGACGGGCCGGTCTGAGTATTTCACAATCTGCTCAGTTACTGGGATTTTCACGCACAACCATTTCTAGGGTTTACAAAGAATGGTGTGAAAAGGGAAAAACATCCAGTATGTGGCAGTCCTGTGGGCGAAAATGCCTTGTTGATGCTAGAGGTCAGAGGAGAATGGGCCGACTGATTCAAGCTGATAGAAGAGCAACTTTGACTGAAATAACCATTCGTTTCAACCGAGGTATGCAGCAAAGCATTTGTGAAGCCACAACACGCACAACCTTGAGGCGGAGGGGCTACAACAGCAGAAGACCCCACCGGGTACCACTCATCTCCACTACAAATAGGAAAAAGAGGCTACAATTTGCACAAGCTCACCAAATTTGGACAGTTGAAGACTGGAAAAATGTTGCCTGGTCTGATGAGTCTCGATTTCTGTTGAGACATTCAGATGGTAGAGTCAGAATTTGACATAAACAGAATGAGAACATGGATCCATCATGCCTTGTTACCACTGTACAGGCTGGTGGTGGTGGTGTAATGGTGTGGGGGATGTTTTCTAGCCCCTTAGTGCCAATTGGGCATCGTTTAAATGCCACGGCCTACCTGAGCATTGTTTCTGACCATGTCCATCCCTTTATGACCACCATGTACCCATCCTCTGATGGCTGCTTCCAGCAGGATAATGCACCATGTCACAAAGCTCGAATCATTTCAAATTGATTTCTTGAACATGACAATGAGTTCCCTGTACTAAAATGCCCCCCACAGTCACCAGATCTCAACCCAATAGAGCATCTTTGGGATGTGGTGGAACGGGAGCTTCGTGCCCTGGATGTGCATCCCACAAATCTCCATCAACTGCAAGATGCTATCCTATCAATATGGGCCAACATTTCTAAAGAATGCCTTCAGTACCTTGTTGAATCAATGCCACGTAGAATTAAGGCAGTTCTGAAGGCGAAAGTGGGTCAAACACAGTATTAGTATGGTGTTCCTAATAATCCTTTAGGTGAGTGTGTGTATATATATATATATATATATATATATATATATACTGTGAGGAAAATAAGTATTTGAACACCCTGCTATTTTGCAAGTTCTCCCACTTAGAAATCATGGAGGGGTCTGAAATTGTCATCATAGGTGCATGTCCACTGTGAGAGAAAAAAAAAATACTATATATATATATATATTATATACCAAAAACTATTTTTTTGTATGACACAGCTGCAAATAAATATTTGAACAACTGAGAAAATCAATGTTAATATTTGGTACAGTAGCCTTTGTTTTCAGTTACAGAGGTCAAACGTTTCCTGTAGTTTTTCATCAGGTTTGCATACACTGCAGGAGGGATTTTTGCCCACTCCTCCACACAGATTTTCTCTAGATCAGTCAGGTTTCTGGCCTGTTGCTGAGAAACACAGAGTTTGAGCTCCCTCCAAAGATTCTCTATTGGGTTTAGGTCTGGAGACTGGCTAGGCCACGCCAGAACCTTGATATGCTTCTTACAGAGCCACTCCTTGGTTATCCTGGCTGTGTGCTTTGGGTCATTGTCATGTTGGAAGACCCAGCCTCGACCCATTTTCAATGCTCTAACTGAGGGAAGGAGGTTGTTCCCCAAAATCTCGCAATACATGGCCCTGGTCATCCTCTCCTTAATACAGTGCAGTCACCCTGTCCCATGTGCAGAAAAACACCCCCAAAGCATGATGCTACCACCCCCATGCTTCACAGTAGGGATGGTGTTCTTGGGATGGTACTCATCATTCTTCTTCCTCCAAACACGTTTAGTGGAATTATGACCAAAAAGTTCTATTTTGGTCTCATCTGACCACATTACTTTCTCCCATGACTCCTCTGGATCATCCAAATGGTCATTGGCAAACTTAAGACGGGCCTGGACATGTGCTGGTTTAAGCAGGGGAACCTTCCGTGCCATGCATGATTTCAAACCATGACGTCTTAGTGTATTACCAACAGTAACCTTGGAAACGGTGGTCCCAGCTCTTTTCAGGTCATTGACCAGCTCCTCCCGTGTAGTTCTGGGCTGATTTCTCACCTTTCTTAGGATCATTGAGACGCCACGAGGTGAGATCTTGCATGGAGCCCCAGTCTGAGGGACATTGACAGTCATGTTTAGCTTCTTCCATTTTCAAATGGAATTGCTCCAACAGTGGACCTTTTTTCACCAAGCTGCTTGGCAATTTCACCGTAGCCCTTTCCAGCCTTGTGGAGGTGTACATTTTTATCTCTAGTGTCTTTGGACAGCTCTTTGGTCTTGGCCATGTTAGTAGTTGGATTTGTACTTATTGTATGGGGTGGACAGGTGTCTTTATGCAGCTAACAACCTCAAACAGGTGCATCTAAATTAGGATAATAAATGGAGTGGAGGTGGACATTTTAAAGGCAAACTAACAGGTCTTTGAGGGCCAGAATTCTAGCTGATAGACAGGTGTTCAAATACTTATTTGCAGCTGTATCATACAAATAAATAGTTAAAAAATCATACATTGTGATTTCTGGATTTTTTTATTTTTTTATGTCTCTCACAGTGGACATGCACCTACAATGTCAGACCCCTCCATGATTTCTAAGTGGGAGAACTTGCAAAATAGCAGGGTGTTCAAATACTTATTTTCCTCACTGTATATATATATATATTTTTTTATTTGAATTTCCTAGTCCAATTTGCGAATGCGTAACGATTAAAACGGGGGGGAAAAGAGAAAAACTTTGAGGGGTTTGGCAGTATTGTTGTAATGTAGCCCGCTCATTAGGATTTGATGTACCTCAGGCAAGTTAGCAGGAGTCAGCACTTAAAAACTTTTAAGAAGTCTTGACAAGGGGTTGGTTTGGGAGAACTATGACAGGGTGTAATTATTTCAGTTTGCCAATAATTTACAGTTCAAAAACCCTCTAAAACTTTATTTTTCTTCCTAGCACTTTTGTACCTTTGGTGGGCAACAACAAAATTTGGTATGTTGAGCGCATTCAATCAATCCTTTCTCTCTCTCTCTCTCTCTCTCTCTCTCTCTCTCTCTCTCTCTCTCTCTCTCTCTCTCTCTCTCTCTCTCTCTCTCTCTCTCTCTCTCTCTCTCTCTCTCTCTCTCTCTCTCTCTCTCTCACACACTCACACACACACACACACACACACACACACACACACACACACACACACACACACACACACACACACACACACACACACACACACACACACACACACACACACACACACACACACACACACACACACACACACACACACACACACACACACACACACACACACACAAACACTGAATCACATCAGTTAATCAGCACTTCAGTAATCATTGTGACTGCACACACACATACACTGATGTATCAGGACTCAAACTATATCGCACCAAACAAGCACGCCTCCCTCATCTCATTTTCAGCTAGTTCTAACAGTGTTTGTTTGCATGTTTGCTAATGAGCGCGTTTTCATTTTCGTATTACTCGTAAAAAAATCAAGGCTAAATGATGTATTGAGATTTTTAAAATCTCTTAATAACTGCCTTAAAGAGTTAGTCCACCCAAATATTTAATTTCTGTCATGATTTACTCTCATGTGGTTTAAACCCATAAGACTTGTATTCATATTCGGAACACAGTGAAGATATTTTTAATATTCACTTTTCCTTTTTGTCCATCCATTGAAAATCCTGTAACACTTTATTATAAGGTGATGTAGTTACATGTACTTAGTAATAACTGTAAATTATGTATAATTACAAGCAACTAACCCTAACCTAACCTTAACCAGATAGTAAGTACTTGAATTGATGTTACTCAGTGCTTATTAGTGTACACTGTAACAACATCTAGCCCTTTCTTGAAATAAATACAAAATACATAATCAAATAAATCTATAGCAGCATATTTTTTTCCGAAGGGACACAATCACTTTACATGATGAACGGATTTAAGTTTTTCACATAAACAATGTTATTATATTGTGACGTTATGCACTTCCCAGAGAAGCAGACAGGAGACTAGAATCTGGTATTCAAACACCCAACGGGCTGTGTTTTATTTCCTGAACGTGTACAACCTAAAACACAGGTATCAGGAGGTGTCTTAACTTTCCAAAAACAACAAAACGCCAGAGAGATCGAGACTAACTCCTCGCCGCCACTCAACTCACTCTTTATAAGCGTTCCGCCCCCCTTCTCTATTTCCCTCCCGGACACCTCCCCCCAACAGCACGTGAATCAAGTAAGCCTATCTATAATGGAGAATAAACAGCGTCAGCGCCACACTGCCCCCTCCTCAGGTTTCCTCGTCCTCGAGGAAAGGTGAACTCCATGAAACGCTGGGGTACCCGAAGTGCCTCTCTGGGCCGGAGCCGTGATCCAGTCTTCGCTCTTGGAGTCTGCTGCAGGTCACTGGCAGGTAGCCTATGCCTTAAAGGGGTAGTCGGCCGGTATTCAACATCCGGACTGACATGACGGCCTCCTCTACGATGTCTTCTGTCAGTCGAATGATGACCAGGGCTCATGGTATGATCTTCAAGTGCCCCCAACCCAGACCGACCCAGAAGAACCCCAGATCCTCCCGGCGCTGCGTGTTCAGCTCCTCCGGGAGTATCCAGAGTGCCCCCAGGAGCCTGGGTCAAAGAGTCACCCTCTTCACAGCCTGCTGAGGTTCCCCACCCCTTGTCTGGCGCTGCGTGTTCAGCTCCTCCGTCCGCAGGGTGGGTCGCCCCAGCAGTCTGCCGTTGTACTCCGCTCTTGAAGGGTTGCCGTTCTCCCAGATATGGGGCCATCCTGTCCCGGTGTAAAACCACAGTCTTTCCCCCAGGCCTCTTCCGAACACGGTAAACAGACTCCCCAAGCCTCTTTACTACGTAACAAGGTCCTACCCAGGCACAATCCAGCTTAGGTGAACGTCCCTTCTGCCTCTTCGGACTATAGACCCATACCAGCTCTCCAGCATTAAAATCACGTCCCGTACAATTATGGTCATACGCCCTCTTTTGTCGTATCCCCGCCTGCAAGGCCTGACGACGAGCAAACTCATGGGCTGACTGCAGCCGGTCCTGTAGCTGATGGGCATACTCTAATCCGGCCGGGGCTTTCGGTGCATCCGGAGGTTGACCCATCAATAGGGAGGATGGGGTTCGCAGTTCTCTGCCCAGCATGAGGAGAGCTGGTGTACATCCTGTGGTCTCCTGCACCGCACTCCGACTTGCAAGTAGGACCATCGGCACCTGAAGATCCCAGTCCTTTTGATCCTGACTCACACACAGGGCCAGCTGGGTGGCCAGTGTTCGATTGTACCTCTCTACTAACCCATCACTCTGGGGGTGTAGGGGAGTTGTCCTTGTCTTCCGGATGCCCAACTGTCGGCAGAACTCGGAAAACACATGTGACTCAAAGTTCCTCCCCTGATCAGTATGCACCTCAGCGGGAACCCCAAAGCGAGCAAACATACCTTCCAACAGGACCTCCGACACTGTTCCTGCCTCCTGATTGGGAACAGCATAGGCCTCTGGCCATTTTGTAAAGTAGTCCATGGCGACCACCACAAACCGATTTCCTCGAGGAGTCTGAGGAAACGGTCCTAGTACATCTACACCCACGCGATCCATGGGACAGCCTACCAGGCGTTGTTGTAGCGGTGCATGGGACTGGCCCGTTGGCCCTTTCTTAGCAGTGCAGGCATCACACCGACGACAGTAGGACTCCACATCCCTGCGGCAGGTGTGCCAATAGAACTCTTGCCGAACTCGTTTTAATGTTTTGTTCACTCCAAAATGTCCTACCCCCGGCTGTCCATGCATTGCTTCCAGAACCACACGGTGACAGGACTTAGGCACTACTGTCTGCCACTTGGTTACGCCTGTCACTGGTTCCACGAATCCTCTCTGCAACACTCCAGAATTCAATGCCAGACCATCCCGCATGGACCACAGCCCCCTCACCACTGATCCAAAAGCCATAACCTCTTCCCACGTAGGCCTCCTTCCAGCTTCCACCCAGTTGATGACCACCTGGAGCTCCGGGTCATTATGCTGCTCAACGGCCCATGCTACATGTGAATCAGGCAGCACTGCACTACAAGATGCCTCCAATCCCATCTCTGGGTTCTTGTCAGCCGGTCCCTGCATCACATATCCATCCAGTCGCTCACATTGTGGGCAGGATGCCATACAGGTGCGCCTTGACAACCCGTCCGCATTCTGGTGACTCTCCCCCTTGCGATGCTGAATGGTGAATTGAAATTCCTGCAGACGTTCTATCCACCGTGCCACCTGTCCCTCCGGCTCCCGGAAAGACAACAGCCAACGGAGGGAAGCATGATCCGTTCTGATCACAAAATGGAGACCGCAGAGGTGATGCCTGAAATGACTGACTGCCTCTACCACGGCTAAGAGTTCACGTCTGGTCACACAGTAATTACGCTCTGCCCGGTTGAAGGCCCGACTGTAGTAGGCAATAACCCTCTCTCCCTTTTCCCCCTCCTGTGAGAGAACTGCACCCAGACCCACATTGCTGGCGTCTGTGTCCAGGATGAATGGCAATCTAGGGTCTGGTGCGGCCAAGACTGGTGTATGACACAAAGCCTCCTTCAGGCTTTCAAAAGCCTGCTGCTGCTCTTGCCCCCACTGGAACCGCTGTGATTTCTTTGTCAACTCATGGAGGGGAGCAGCCATCGTAGCGAACCCAGGGACGAATTTCCTATAATACGATGCTAGTCCTAAGAAAGCCCGCAACTGCCTAAGGCTGCATGGGACTGGCCAATCACGAACAGCTGCTGTTTTCTGATCATCAGTAGCCACCCCTGCCGCACTCACATAGTGGCCTAAGAAGGTCACGGCCTTCTGCATCAGCTGGCACTTCTCCGGATGCAATTTCAGACCAGCCTGGGCTATCCTGGTCATGACTAGGTCAAGGGCACTCAGGGCAGATTCAAAGTCTTTTCCATGCACTAAAATGTCGTCCAAATAAACAAGGCATGCTTCTCTCGGAATTCCCTGGAGCACCCGCTCCATCAGCCGCTCAAAGGTTGCTGGGGCATTGCACAGACCAAAAGGCATGGTCTTGAATTGCCAGAGGCCTGTACCTGTCGTGAAGGCAGTCTTCGGTCTCGCTTCAACACTGAGGGGCACCTGCCAATACCCGCTACGCAGATCTAGCGAAGAGAACCACCTAGACCCAGCGATCTGATCCAGCGACTCATCAACCCGTGGAAGCGGGTAAGAGTCCTTGACGGTCACCTCATTCAGGCGTCTGAAGTCGACACAGAAACGCCAGCCTCCATTCTTCTTAGGGACCAATACGACCGGTGAGGCCCAGGGGCTTTCCGATGGCTCTATAATTCCCGAAGCCTTCATCTCTTCTAGGCAGTGATCCGCAGCCGACTGCCTTGTGGGAGGTAACCGTCGTGCACGTTGCCGGATGGGTGGTGCATCCCCAGTGTTTATACAATGTTGTACCAATACTGTCTGCCCGACATCACCGGCTGAGGCTGCAAAAAGGTTATAATGGCGTTCCATCACTCGCCACAATTTCTGCTTCTGGAGTTCTTCCAAACCCTTGCTACTTCTCTCCCAGACGTCTTTTACCGTTTGCAAGGAAACTGAGTTTTTCCCACCTGGACTGCAGTTCCCACTATCAGAGACGGCCGGTTGTGGAACGGTGGAACGTCCTACCATAGAGCCAGAGAATGGTGTCTCTATAGACTGGAACGTTGGTGACAATGTGGGGGAGTCTTGACATGGGACCCCCTGATCTTGTGAGTTATGATTCACACGGCCCACGTAGTGTGACTGAGGACCCGGCCATATAGAATTAAAGTGAATTGGCACTGAACACTTTCCAGCTAGCATTAGGGTCGCTGCCCTCAAGTCCAAAACCGCAGCTGCCTGGTGCAGGAAGTCGATACCCAGGAGACAACATTCTGGAATTTCAGCGGCCCAAACCCACATAACTGTACTGTGTCCCCCCACCCAGATTTCTGTCTTGCAACGTCCCATCAAAGTCGCTTTCTCACCCATGACAGTCACCAGGGGAAAATGAGCAGTCTGAAGGACCCTTCTCGTCAAGAATTTAGGATGAATAATGGTGACTGTAGATCCAGTATCCAACAAGGCCCGCACAAGTTGTCCATCCACTTTGGCCTCTATTCGGCAGCACTCTACTGGACTAACCAAGGCAACAGATGATCCACTGGGAGGTTCTGGAATGGCTGATGGGCCGAGAGCACCTCCCTCTACTCCGGCCCCTGTCCATTTCCCGACGGCGGAGTGGACACT
The DNA here is from genome assembly GCF_949357685.1 of Gobio gobio. Taxonomy (NCBI): domain Eukaryota; kingdom Metazoa; phylum Chordata; class Actinopteri; order Cypriniformes; family Gobionidae; genus Gobio; species Gobio gobio. The sequence continues at coordinate 24,907,820 of NC_137101.1, read as the reverse complement.
GCCACATCCAGGGTAGCACATTCCCGGCGCAAATGACCAGTTTTTCCACAGCGCCAACAAACCACAAGCTCCCTCTGGGACGTATTCGCCCTAGCAGTTTGCGACTGAGTTTGCTCCCCGGAGTATGCAGCAAAAACCCTGGGGCGGCCAACATTATTGTAGCTTAACATTCCGATGGGCCGTTCATCCAATATTCCCTCTATAACCTGCGCTTGGTCAAGGGCTTCATCAAGGTTAGATGGCTGAGCTATTCGCACTTGCTGCCGTAACCGATCTGGGGTCAATCCCCGTACAAACGCATCCAGGACCAATGCATCCCTCACGCTTTCGTTGAATGTCGGGTAGCTGCGATGGGCTAAGTGTCGCAGGTCAGCCATAAACACACCCAGGGGCTCTTTTGATTGACGGGTGCGCTCCTGAAACTGCTGCCGTAAGGCCATAGAGGATGTAATGTCTCCAAAGCGTCGAGACAAAGCCTGATGCAGCGCATGAACACTATACCCCTGACTTCCTTGGACATCCAGCAGCACCTGTTGTGCATCACCATCTAAAGCCGCTGCGAGCTGGCCCACTCTCTCGGCTTCATCCCAGCCATTAGCCTCGGCCACCAACTCAAACTTCTTCCGGAACGCCTCATAAGAAGAATGACCGTCATAGCGCCCCAATTTCAGACAGCTACGGGTTTTGCTCGACCCCTGTTCAGGTATGTGTGTGACAGACTGCATTGGCAGGTTAGAAAAGGAGCAGCAGGTGGGTATGGGCTCTTTGGCTGGGGACTCCAGGAAACAGCGGTGAGCGGTAGCTGATGAGGTCGGATACATGCCCAACACTGGCTGAGTTTCCATAGTTTGTCTCATATTACTCATCATCGGTAAATCAGAGTGCTTGTGGACACAGCTCATTTGGTGGGGGAAAGGGTTAAATGGCAGTGTGGTTGGCCACTGGGTGTTGTAAGGGGGGGCGACTGAGTAAGGTGTAACTTTTTCTGATGAGCCAAATGGGTTAGCTTGACTGGCAACTGAGCTGTACAGCTCGCCAAAAAGTCCCTCTTTAACATGTATATTGCTTGTTTGTGGATGATTATGACTGTAGGTTGCATCTTCAGGGCAGAAAGAAAATGTTTCATTAGCCTTAACCCATGTACCGCGTCTTTGTTTATCGGCATTTTCATCCGCGATCCGCATTCCAGACCGGATGTTATTATTCCCGCTGACTTCCGGTTTCGGGTTAACCAGCCGGATGCGCCCGGTGTCGCGGGCTCCCGCGATCGGAGTGCTCGCGATGCAAATATGTTCACCAAAAGCACGAGACATGCTCAAACAGGATGTGGCTGACTCTGGTCTAGCTTTAAGGGAACCTTCTTGATCAAATTCGTTCAGCAAAAGCGGCAGAAAAGGATTAGTGGGCGCCAGTGAACTAATCAGCACATTTCTCTCCTCCTGTGCACGCTCTCCCTCGGGATTACGCTCGTCCCGCCCATACCGAGACTCTCCCTCTGACTTCTCAGCGGATAACTGGAGCGATCTTACCGATTTGTTCTCCATTGTCTTCTGGGAATCCCGAACATACAGCTGTGGTAACGTTATAGGTCCCACTTCTGACACCAGTGTGACGTTATGCACTTCCCAGAGAAGCAGACAGGAGACTAGAATCTGGTATTCAAACACCCAACGGGCTGTGTTTTATTTCCTGAACGTGTACAACCTAAAACACAGGTATCAGGAGGTGTCTTAACTTTCCAAAAACAACAAAACGCCAGAGAGATCGAGACTAACTCCTCGCCGCCACTCAACTCACTCTTTATAAGCGTTCCGCCCCCCTTCTCTATTTCCCTCCCGGACACCTCCCCCCAACAGCACGTGAATCAAGTAAGCCTATCTATAATGGAGAATAAACAGCGTCAGCGCCACAATATATAAACTACACTATATTGCCAAAATTTTAGGGAGGCCTGCCTTTACATGCACATAAACTTTAATGACATACCATTCTTAATCCGCAGGGTTAAACATGGAGTTGGCCCACCCTTTGCAGCTATAACAGCTTCAACTCTTCTGCAAAGGCTTTCCACAAGGTTTAGGAGTGTGTTTATGGGAATTTTTGACCATTCTTCTTGAAGCGAATTTGTGAGGTCAGACACTGATGTTGGACGAGAATGCCTGGCTTGCAGTCTCCGCTCTAATTCATCCCAAAGGTGTTCTGTCAGGTTGAGGTCAGGACTCTGTGCAGGCCAGTTAAAAGTTCCTCCACACAAAAACGCGCTCATCCATGTCTTTATGGACCTTGGTGCGCACTCATGTTGGAACAGGAAGGGGCCTTCCCCAAACTGTTCCCACAAATTTAGGGACCATTAAATTGTCCAAAATGTCTTGGTATGCGAAGGCATTAATAGTTCCTTTCACTGGAACTAAGGGGCCAAGCCCAACCCCTGAAAAACAACCCCACATCATAATAAACATTACACTTGGCACAATGGAGTCAGGCAAGTACTGTTTTCCTGGCAACTGCCAAACCCAGACTCATCCATTGGATTGCCAGACAGAGAAGCGTGATTCTTCACTCCAGAAAACATGTCTCCACTGCTCTAGAGTCCATTAGCTTTAAACCACTGCATCCAAAGGCTAATCTGAAGACCACACAAAGTTTGGAGGTCTGTAGCTACTGACTTTGCCGAAAGTTGGCGACTTCTGCGCACTGTGCACCCATCCTTTCACAAATGTTTGTAGAAGCAGTCTGCATTCCTAGGTGCTTGATTTTATACACATGGTCATATAAGTGATTGCAACACCTGAATTCAATGATTTGGAGGGGTGTCCCAATACTTTTGGCAATATAGTGTATATATACTATATATAAACATTTAACATTGTAAATTTTTTGTGCATGGAAGTTGTGGTTGCTTGGACTTTCAATTGTTGGACAAAAAAGTTGAAAGAATATTAAACAATAATTTGTCTTTCGAAGATAAACAAAAATTCTTATGGGTTTGAAACAATGCAAGGTTGAGTAAATGATTTCCAGTTTTTGAGTGAACCAACCATTTATTAATTGCCCTTAGTAACACTACATTGTACACGGAAAACATTACATTCAGCTAATTTATTCTGCTCCCAGCAAATACCGATTGCTTGTTCAGCAAACTATTGATCAACAAAACAAGATGATCATCATTTAGTTGTTTATATGACTCTTAGTAAAGTCTGATTAGGACCTCAGAGGGTAGCAGTTTGTCTATGATAGTTTTAATGTTTTAAATTGTTATGGTTTAGTTACAGGTTTTATATGGCTTAATATGATGCCAATTTTGACTTCTTGGCTTCTGAAGAAAATATGTTCAATACTTTTATATAAATGCACCTCTATAATACACCACCAATGAGCCTCATTAAGTAAAAAGATGAGATCTTAGAATCACCACACAACAAATAACTAACAGTAGTGACAAAAACAGCCTATATAAAGTCAGCATAATGCATGCTCGCAAACCCTTAACAAATCAATAACGTTGTTGAATATCTGCTGTTTGATCAGACAGCTCTATTATAGGCGAGTTGAGACAACATCTGGGGAAATATTGTCTGTATAACACTTTTTATTGAAAATAAAAAGTCTTTTACACTGTAAAATCACCACCATTAACAAGCCGGACCCATTAAACTTCATCAAATGCATTGTGATAGCATTCTCTCACGCACACGCCACAAACGTGTTCCTCATGTGATGGTGGTAATTGAATAAGCAAAATGAAAGTTGAAGTGCTTTTGGTCCAGCAAACATCATGATTATTAACATTACAAATGAAATTTTATTTACAGGGATGAGAAACAGGAGAGAGCGGGCAAATGGAAGGGTTTGCAAAAGCAATTTACTGTTACGAGAGCCTGTCGTCCAGGCTGTGGAAATTGTGACATTTGAAAACGGTTGTTTAATTACCAGCAAGATTCAGACCACCTCTGTCCCGCTCTTAACAGTTCTCATTCCTTTTCAAAATTATTTTCATCAAGCATGAAAACCGATCATTTATCTGGAAATATGTTATTAATCTGCATTGGTAACTGTTTAGATTGAGACGTAATTAAAAACGTTCTGAGGAAATACTTCTGAGAACAGTGAACACGCACAAAGGTAATTGATAGTCTACTAAGAGCTTTACATTTCTCAGTTGTTGTAGTTTTTTTTAAATTGATTTTATTTATTCTAGTGCTGGGCGGAATATCGAGTTTGTACAATATGTTGATTTATACTACGGGGCCGTTGAATGCTTGAATCTGATTGGCTGATGAACGTTCTGAGGTGTGCAATTATTTTCTGGGAAACGCACAGCGAACGTAGTTCCAGGCAGCTCTCTTGACCGCATCACAGTTCCATATCACTTCGCATAGTTAACTGTAATAACGGAAATTACATGACTAAAAAACAACAATATGACAGATGATTTTCCTAAAGTATATATTAATATTTACGGTGAATATAAAACGTTCAACAACTGGGCGGCAGCAGTATTAGACAGTCCAGATGAAAACCAACAAACGGAAGCGGACATCAAAGGCAAGCTTTTCTGTCTCATTACTGAAATCACACATGCTCGCACACGCACTACAGTTTGCACAAAAAGGTGTCAGCGCTGCCCTGACGATTTGATCAGTTAGCCTATATAGTGGAGCAACTTAAAGGCTACACATGACATTTTTTCACTAGCGAGGTAATAACAGCGCTGTTTAGAGATGCACAGAGGTAGCCTAATTCACACAAGCACTCTCTCTCTCTCTCTCTCTCTCTCTCTCTCTCTCTCTCTCTCTCTCTCTCTCTCGCTCTCTTTCTAATAACTGTATTAATAACTGCAGTAGAATGCTATCAACAACTCAAGCCTTCGTTAACAACTTTAAAATGACGTTTCGGAACTAGCATAAGAGCCGTTGGATGAGACGCGGAAGAAATAGTCCTACTCACAATAGCGATTTAAGTACAAAAACCGGACGAATCCCTTAAAATATATCTTCGGATCGATGTCTTGAGGTGTGGTAACCGTAGTATAAGCGGAATAATTGACTCCGGGCCATTCAATTATTAGAAAAATAATGCACACCCGAGGTGTAACGGCCACTCCGCTTCGCGTCGTGACCGCTTTGCGTCGTGAACGCATCGCCACCTCGGGTGTGCATTATTATTCTAATAATTGAACGACCCGGAGTCAATTATTCCTTACATATATTTTTTAGAAACGATATGGAATGAGGAAATACCGTTTATATCGATAATACAGTAGATTTATAGCCTGGCTCCGCCCTCCTACGTACTTCCGCTCAATTTTCATTTTCCTTCAGTACTCCGTCTGGGACTGCGGTATATTCTTAGGTTTTCTCCGAACAAATTTTTACCGGTCCAATCAGCGAACAGAGGGAGTGGCTGAGAATGACGACGTTGATGTCGTGTGCTAGTTTGAGTTGTAGTTCAGTAATGGCGGCAGAGAAAGATGCGAGCGAAGCCATTCATTCCATTGTGGCACCGCTGCCGAATATCCAGAAGTTAAAGCCGGAGCAAGAACAATCTTTGCTGAGTTTTGTTGGTGGCCATGATGTTGTATCCCGGGAAAAGTTTGATTTTCCAGCTTGCTCCGTTAGTGGTGAAGGAGTTGGCTGAAGCCTCGGTAATTGTTTCTCATACGGTCGGAAGGTATTGTCGTCATTTACAGGGGCTAGTCAGTGATTGCCGTCCGTCTGTCCGTAAAAAGCCCTGGCCGAATTATCTACTGTTTTAGACAAACACCAGGTCGTGTGGTAATTTAATTGCTGTCCGAATCCATATCTCTGAGTTTTCAAGAATATAGCACTATATCACAATTCAGTGTTTATATCCTTTTTATAAGCTTTTCTGTAATTTGGATGCATTTCTAGTAGTGGTGGGCCGTTATGGGCGTTAACGTGCTGCGTTAACGTGAGACTCTTATCGGGCGATAAAAAAAATATCGCCGTTAATCTATTCTCAAAGTTGGGTTGGGAGCTGGTTCTATACTAGGCAAGCTATGACGACTTTCACCTTGATATTTTAGCGCGGACCTAGCCGAATTGCAATGTAGGGGCAAGAGAACGAGTCTTCGAACCTGTGTGTATGCCTACTAGTGTTGTCAAAAATATCCATATTTCGATATGTATCGATACTGAAATATCTGAAACGATACGATACTCATTTTCTACAGTATCGATATCAGCTGCGCTCTTCTCTCCGACCGACAGCGAGTTGAAACGCACCCGCCTCCTCTCATTCAGGCCGTTTAATCCTCTTAACATGGCGAACGGGTGTTCTGCTGGATTTTTCCTCATGACAGCGTGTTAGTATTGGTGTGACTGGTCTGAATTTCATGCGGGGTTGCACATAACGTTAATTCTACTAATTCCCGCAGATTTCGCGCGCTCGCATCTGAAGTGCACACACACACCGTAATAAAGCCGCCTCTGACATACAAGTGCAAAAATTAGCTCCTTTTTCCAGCTTATTAATGGTCAAATACACTCAAAAATGTCTCGATGCCCATCTTGGTGAGTTTTAACGTAAACACAGTCATAACCAGCTCACAGGAACAGTGCGATCCATGCGTGCGCCAGGTCTGAAAGGGACAGAAGTTATTTATTATTCAAACTACAAAAAGACAAACGATCACTTACGAGCACACATATTCTGAATGCCTTCTGCAGAATTCAAATGAGCCATTTTAATCTAGATTAATTCCAAGATTACAGTGAGATTAATCTAGATTAAAAAAAAGTATCTATGCCCACCACTAATTTCTAGACTTGTACTTCTTTAAATGCTGGCAAGTATTTTCAAGGGCAATATATTTCATCACCGCTCAAAAAATAAAAGGAAGAAAAGCACATAAACATTTGAATTGAGACGTTATTTACGGCAGCATTTATTCTTATCATACCCAGCATATTATATTTTATTTACAGTATACAATCATGTTATGGATCACGTGAGCAACGCGTTCCCGATCACAAAACGTTCCCCTCCACCGTGAATAAATCACACTCCAAATGCATGAGGTGGCTGCACATTTATTTTTATGGACTTCCATGTGAGAAATAAAGGCGAACACCGCATAACACGTCACGACCAAACATTAGCGATTGGTTATGGCAGATCCAGAGTGGCTCTTGGCAGATCCAATACTTTTAAACTTCAACAGAGTACCCGCCTTCAAGGAAGTAAACGCTTGTCAATGGAGAGTGGCCAGACTTTTTGTACCAATTAAATGTACGAGAGTCTGGTAGGACCAGGCTAGTAGATTTATACGAACGCATCTGAAAAATATGCAGAGTGAGCTGATGCAGGGAAAGTGCATGATACAATTTGTCCTAAACATGACACATGCTTTATGTTAAGGGCTTCAAAATAACTGGTAAGATATAGTTAACATGTATAGTTTAAATGCAGCTTGCCCTGTCAGATGCTCTGAGAGATAGGCTACTTGGGCTGACAGACAGATAAATACTTGCGGTCTTTAATGCGTTTGAAATGTGGTGCTTTCCTCAGTACATAACTTAGAATTCATAGGTATATTCTCCATCTGTAAATATTAGAAAGTCATGCAAATATGTCCATTTTGCTGTCAGGAGAGGACAAGCCTTCTTCAAGTGAATCTCCGCTTAAATTTAGGCTTCCGCGAATAAACGTCGCCACACGCATTTGCGCCAAACAGACGGGACGCAATTGAATAGAAACGCAATAATTCAAACTAAAGTATACATATTTCTAAAATATTTGTTGTTGGACAATAAATGTGCCATATGTGGAATTTTAAACCTACAAATAAGTATGTTTTTTTTTTTTATGAAAGTGACCATTATAATGGGGTAATCAAATATAGGCTAATATGCTTTTGTGATCATTTTCATTTTTAGTTTAGTGAATAAAAAAAATAGCCTATATTAGCTACATTCACTGTATTTGTTTATAGCCTTCAATATGAACATTGTTTTTAGGACATCATTGGGCAGGATGTGAAATAGAAATTATTAAATGTAGATTTTTTTAAAAATCCAAATAATAGAAAAACATAGAAAATACAGGGATATATACCTTGTATCGCCATTCAACCAAAAAATACAGAGATGTGATTTTTTTGGCCATATCGCCCAGCCCTAATTTATTATTTTAAATTAAATGCTGTTTTAATCTGGGACCATTAGCACAGTCTTTTTTGAGATCCCCAGAGAGAACCCCATTAAATTAAGTAATAGAAATGTTACCTTTGCTCTTAGAGATCACATGAAAGATAATTGCTTTGAAATGCATATCATTATTATGTATAACAATATGCGATAGATTACCAGTATACAATAAACTGATTAGTGATCCATGTAGTGATTTTGTCTCCATGATGAGCTTTGCTTGAAGGATCATAAACATGTCAGTAATGGGGATAATATTGGATTGTGGGCCTTTTAATTGCCTCTAATAGCCTTCAGTTTCATTAGCATATGGAATATATATCTAATGTGTGATGCTCATGTGCTGTTGAATAGCTGCGGTTGGCTGCCCTTTTTACATTAGCATTAAAACACTTATCTGCAAATAACAGTTTCTCTTGGCTCTTTACGCCATCTTGAACATTTTTCACTGAACTCACTGCAATGAATTGTGGGACTGACAGACACTTTTATTATAGAATAAACCCCTTTTATTGGGGTTCTAACTGGACAAACACTGATTAAAGATTAAATCATTTGGTTATAATACAAAATTAATATATTAATAATAATAGTAATTCTGTCCATCCATCAGTCTGTCGTCTATTCATAACAATATTGTTTTTGATGTTTCTCATCTACAAAATATGCTTTTTTGGGGGATTGTCTTGGAGAAATTGACATACCCACTCCAATTCACACAAACATAAGTAAGCATTTGGGGGAAAAAATACTTTTTAGTAATTAATATCATTGAAGTGAAATCTCTGCATGGTGAAATTTGTGGCAAAGTCATAAAATGAAACTGGGCAGTAATTTATCATAGTTACTTGTTTGGAAGACATGATCTCTTTTGAGAGAGAGAGAGACGTATCCTCTCCCTGTCAGGTTCTTCCATTTTAGATGCAAAATCATTTTAGACTCTTTGCCTCTTATCATCACTCTTACTAAAGCTGAAGTGTGAAAATGAAAGGACTGCACACGCACACACACACACACACACACACACACACACACACACACACACACACACACACAAATATAGACAGATAGCGAGAGAAATAGAAAAGTTATCCTGCGTGTGATTTCCCTCTTTTAGTGCCACCTCTAATATTAGCTCAGTCACAAACACTTTGGGTCTCACTGTGTTTAATTTTAGCTGTCATTTTCTCCCCGTGTATTCGCGTGCACACACACACATGCCATGTATCATGATGTATTAGGATTCCATGCGTATCTGATAGCTCCGGCTGTCTGGCAGATTGCCCACCGCAGCTTCCACTATCTGTGACCGAGTGAAGCTACTCCAACAGCCGATAACAGAGAGAGAGACTCCCAGAGAGGAAGGGGGAGAAAATAGACAGAGGGACTCTTATAGAGACCAAGGCAAGAGTGAGAGAGCTGGAGGAAGTGCTTTAGAGGGGAAAGCCGGTGCAGTTTGGGAGATAAATGCTTCAGTGAAGCGTGGTGAGGTGGCGATGGCCGGGGTTAGATCTATAAGCCATACGCATCCACAAACCGACTCGACGGATCATGCATCTGAGCGTTCGGTTAGTAACTGTGTGTGTGCGAAACCCCGAAAACAGGAGAGCGCAACAAATTCCCACTTGTGTTTCCAAAAGATCTTTGCAAACTCAAAATCTAGTTTACATACATTCTAGGATATTCAAATCAGTTCCTAAAAACAATCGCTTTGATGTTTGGAACGCCTGCCTACACTTTTCGACTTTTCGACTGGTGTCTGATATCAGTATGCAAAGTTTTCAAAAGCGCACTTGAAGTTCAATGAGGGAAACAAAGGAAATGTGGGAGCCAGATTGATACCGGCTGAGTTAGAAAAGACAAGAACTAAGAGTAAAGTCACATTTTAAAATATATATGCATGTATTAAATTATGATATTTCAGAATATGTATGTTCAAAAACATAAACAAATCCTGACAACCCTAATTTATTAATATAGCACTTTAAATAAATGTCATTCTGAAGCAGTTTTATTGTGTATATAAAGATTTATTTGTTTCTCTCTTAATTTTTTTTTTTTTTTTTTTCATTATTATTTCTCTTTGTAGAGCTTTCATTGAGATTATTTTGGCTAAATGAGCCATAATGTGTCAAGTACCAGAGACCCAATTAAAAAATGTATGAGAGGGAACTTAAAGTGTGGGTAACACACAGTTTCAGCCAATCTCATGTTAATCTTGAGTACTTATAGAGTAGTATTGCATCCTTCATATCTCCAAAGAGTCTTTAGTTTAATCACATTTATAAAAGACAGATACGCTGTACCGATTTTTTCAGAAAACAGCCTAACTCATGGAGGCGTGCAGTGGGCAGTGCTAAAGAGAGCACGCGCACACACACACACAATACATTATTAGCATTATCCCTCCCTGGATAACTTTCTGTTCAATATGCGTTTGTGCTGTTTACATTATATGCACTTACACGCCGATTGCCAACAAAACACAGACATTTGATGCAGTTTCACTCACGGTTTCCACCCCGGAAAAACAAACTCCAGTTTAACGCTGGGTTATTTGGGAAGCTGAACAAGGTTATCTTTTCTTCACAACCAAAAACACACTTATTTAGTGACATTGTTGATTTCGTGGTTTAAAAACACAATGCCAGCGCTGCCAACCTAATGAAACTTGTTGCTTTGCGCGCTCCACATGCGCTCTCCGGGAGAAGTGCCCATACAAGCAATTTCATCTATTATGACCTCACACAGGCCCATACTCAAAAAAAAAAAAAACATTGCGAAACGTATTCGAAACCGGAAAGAGTGTATTTGGAACAGAAATACTCTGTCATACGTCAAACTAATTTTTGGCCGTGTTTAGCATGAGAATCCAACTCTTTAACAGTGTAAATAAGTCAGAATGCATGAAATAGCATTAGACCCCCCCCCCCCCTTTATGAAAATAAGAACCTCTTTCTCTCTTCCTCTTTCATTTTCTTCTTCTGTACGTCAGGCTTTCAGACTTTGACAGGATTTGATGCCCACACAGCAAACATGGCCACTCAGCGCTACTCAAATCCAGCAGGAGAGCACTTGTCCATTTTCCTCATTTTTTCCCCTTCTCTCCCTCCTGTTGTGTCTGGATATATGGCTGTGTGGTAGAGCAACCTCTTAAATGCCCTCCATGCCTTTAATGGCTTGGATGTTTGGATGGAGGTCAGCAAACCAGCAGTAAGAAGCAGAATTGAATCCAGAGAAGTGAAGGCAATGTTGGAATTGTTTCTAGACAGGTCCCTTGAGCACCTGGAAAAGGGGGAGGCTAATGAACATGCTGTGTTAATGTCAGCGCGTTTTGTGCGCGTATCAATCAATCTGCGTGTCTCATCCCCTTTCCTCATACACCTTTGTTTTAGCCAACATGAACCCCTACTTTTACATTTTTATGAGTCGTCTCTCTTTCAAAATATTATGGTTTGGATGTGTCAAAAATCTCCATTTGTTCTCCATTTGATCTTATTGCTTAGGGAAAAAATAATTTAATTATAAATGGGTTCACATTTATAATGTTTTATTTCTTTGAGAGCCATTGTTGAGATTATTTATGGTTAGCTGAGCAATAACTAGGGCAACTTTTTCATGAGCATAGGTCAAATGAAGTTATATAGCAAAAAAAAAGGGCCAAGGCACACAAGAATTTGGAAAAAAAAATATATATATATATATGTAAAAAGCTTTTATTTATTCATGGCTATAAAATTATTATTATTTTTTTTTAATCAACAGGTCTGGATCAGATCTATTGGAGTTTCATTCATATTTAAACAATACTAATATAAATTTGAAACTAGTCTTGACTTTTCACATACTCAGATTAACTTTCTGGATCAAAAAATATTCAAGGATAGTTATGGAGAATGGCATATGACTATTTTTTAAAGAAAAGAAACCGATAGAAATACTATTTTAAGAGCAGATCGTTTTCACCCTCCGTGGTTGACAGACAACATCTCTTTTGTACAGTTCCACAGGTTTGAAATAATTTTGACAAGGAGGAAGACTTTGACATCAAGGCCCAGGATAAAATATTCAAAAACAGTACAAAATACAAAAACGGTGGGATTAATAAGGCATATAATAAAGCAAAAAACATTACTAGAGATGATTTATTGGTAGTGAAAATTTAATATATTTTGTGACATAGAATACAGAGGCAAATAGAATTAAGAAAATTATTTAAAAAAAAAACAATTGGGAAATCTTATTTTAGGGAAGTTTTGCCTGAATCTCCTTTAATTGTGTTTTAGAAAGCACCTACAATTAAATATAAACTGGTGAGAAGTCATCTTCCCTCAAGAAAATCAAATACTTGGTTATGTCTTAGCAAAGGAAATTACATATGTGGTAATTGCAATCACTGCGATAAAATATGTTTAAGACAAACATATTTATGAATGTTACACCAGGCCATGAATTTAAGGTAAAATCATTTATCAATTGTAATACTTTATTTGTTGTGTATCGGTTGGAATGTCCATGGTTGCTTCTACACAGGAATGACCAAGCGGAAACGGAAGATTTGATTAGCAGAACATAAGAATGCCATTCAAGTTTGTAATCCTCAATATCCCATGCCCCTACATTATAGAGACAAAAATCATGGCAGTCCAAGTATTAAAAATAATGTCGCTAGGTCAATAAGAGGAGGAGAGGATAAATAATCTACTACAGAGAGAGTCTTCCTGGATATGCACATCGAAAGCAACTCCATTTACAGGTTTAAATGGTAAATTAGACTGTTTGCCTTTTTTGTAATTTACTATATTATTCTTGATAGGTGTTGGTTTTAGATATGTCATATTGGATTTAATGATTGTTTTTTCTTGAATACATTGTTGCCCTGTAAACCTTAATACAAAGTTTGAGGTAATCAGTAACATCAGCATTTTTAAGTTAAATTTGGAAGTTTTGCGCTTTCTGAGATGTTTTGGTTTGTACTCATATATTTTAATTACTCTTAACTTGAAATATTTAAGTAAGCTAATTTATACATTTAAATGAAAATGTAATCTCAACTTAAATATTTTTAGTAGTGAACACTTGGCAAGGTTTAACTAGCTAATTCAGTAAATGCTAACTTGCTAATTGGTAACACAATGCTTTGATAGCATTAGCATAGCAATTTCTGAATGAATATGGCAATATAGAACATTTAACATACACTCACCTAAAGGATTATTAGGAACACCTGTTCAATTTCTCATTAATGCAATTATCTAATCAACCAATCACATGGCAGTTGCTTCAATGCATTTAGGGGTGTGGTCCTGGTCAAGACAATCTCCTGAACTCCAAACTGAATGTCAGAATGGGAAAGAAAGGTGATTTAAGCAATTTTGAGCGTGGCATGGTTGTTGGTGCCAGACGGGCCGGTCTGAGTATTTCACAAACTGCTCAGTTACTGGGATTTTCACGCACAACCATTTCTAGGGTTTACAAAGAATGGTGGGAAAAGGGAAAAGCATCCAGTATGCGGCAGTCCTGTGGGCGAAAATGCCTTGTTGATGCTAGAGGTCAGAGGAGAATGGGCCAACTGATTCAAGCTGATAGAAGAGCAACTTTGACTGAAATAACCACTCGTTACAATCAAGGTATGCAGCAAAGCATTTGTGAAGCCACAACACGCACCACCTTGAGGCGGATGGGCTACAACAGCAGAAGACCCCACCGGGTACCACTCATCTCCACTACAAATAGGAAAAAGAGGCTACAATTTGCACGAACTCACCAAAATTGGACAGTTGAAGACTTGAAAAATGTTGCCTGGTCTGATGAGTCTCGATTTCTGTTGAGACATTCAGATGGTAGAGTCAGAATTTGACGTAAACAGAATGAGAACATGGATCCATCATGCCTTTTTACCACTGTGCAGGCTGGTGGTGGTGGTGTAATGGTGTGGGGGATGTTTTCTAGCCCCTTAGTGCCAATTGGGCATCGTTTAAATGCCACGGCCTACCTGAGCATTGTTTCTGACCATGTCCATCCCTTTATGACCACCATGTACCCATCTTCTGATGGCTACTTCCAGCAGGATAATGCACCATGTCACAAAGCTCGAATCATTTCAAATTGATTTCTTGAACATGACAATGAGTTCACTGTACTAAAATGCCCCCCACAGTCACCAGATCTCAACCCAATAGAGCATCTTTGGGATGTGGTGGAACGGGAGCTTCGTGCCCTGGATGTGCATCCCACAAATCTCCATCAACTGCAAGATGCTATCCTATCAATATGGGCCAACATTTCTAAAGAATGCTTTCAGCACCTTGTTGAATCAATGCCACGTAGAATTAAGGCAGTTCTGAAGGCGAAAGGGGGTCAAACACAGTATTAGTATGTTGTTCCTAATAATCCTTTAGGTGAGTGTATATCTGTTAACAAACCAAGCTCATGCTCCAATCGTCACTATTCTAAATTTGCATAGCGAAACATTAAACACTATTAAATCTCCAACTTAACATTAATCTTGCACACACAAAAAGAAAAAAAAAACAGTATTTAGCACTTAACTTTAGCATTTATTACTAACATTTATAACTCATGAAAGTTCATTTGATTTAACTACTTTAATTTATGTCTCTACTCAAATTAATTATTTTGAGCATTAGGGTTTACAATGTGTTTTTTGGATAATTTCTGATGCTATAATTGCCCACCCCCCCAACCACCCTCCCATATATTGTGATTGATAATTATATAATATAGTTATATAGCACTAAAACGTTTACTTATTTCAGTATCTAATCTCAAAATATCCCTACCAACACCTTCACAAGAAACAAACGAACATATAAACCAACTTCCTTTTCTAAAGCAATCTCCTCAGCTGTACTTTAAACGTTACGCTAACACACACTCTTTTGCTCTTGCATTCCCTACCACTGTCTCTCCCATTAAAGTAAATCATGTCTGATCGCTGCTATCGAAAGGTCAATCATTATGAAAGCCGGGCATCCTAAGAACCTCTCAAATTCACCTGTTCATTTCCGCAGGAAAAACTTGTTGTTAAAAAGAAGGAAAAAAAAGAAGTACTGAGAGCTGTTGTGGCAGACTGGAGTTGCTATGGTGACCGTGAGAGCGTTAATCCTTGTGGCGGGTGTTTTAGCCGACTGCGCGGCTGAAGAGCCCAGGCTGCATTAGCTCGCTGTAAAAGCTTTTTCCGAAGACACACACTCTCTCCTTCTCCTGGCACTCTCTCTCTCTCTCTCTCTCTCTCTCTCTCTCTCATTACGCCAAGATCCTCTCTTCATTTGTTACATTTAGTTTGAGCTCTCTGGTGCTTTTGGGAAAGGTGGGGTGATGCATTTCTGCATCGCTATGGCAACATGTGCCTCGGAGGAGGTATTTTTAAACTTCACATGCTGACATTCAGAAAGAAGTGATCATTACTTAAGAATGATTATATAATTACTGTTTTGTTGCATATTATTACACGTAGTGTACTTGAAGGAATCAGAATGGGCCTTGTTTACTTTTTTAAAACATGTTACTTGTCTTATTGTGCATTATTCGTGAGTGTACATTATTCTAAAGTATTTTTTTGCCTGGCTCTGCACCCCAAGCCACTAAATGTGCACGCTCCTCCTCAAACGGACAAGGTTTTACTTGAAGTGCTCGCCGTTGTACTATTCTTTGAAAAGACGGGGCAACTCGGAGTAATTTTCCTATAAACCTTCTGGAACCAGCGGTGAAAAGTAAGATACACACGTGACAATGTTTGTTTTTTATTACATTCTAAAAAAAATTGTGCTATATGGCACTAAAAGTGGTTCTTGGCTCGTAATCATAGGGGAACCTCTATAAGTGCTGTATAGCACCAATCTTGGTGCTTCAGTGGTTCTTCAGCAGTTCTTCACCGGTTCTTTGGCTGAGGTGCTATATAGCACCGCTACCATATACAGAACATGCTAAGATATGGTGCTATACAGCACCAAAAGTGGTTCCCCTATAATTACGACCAAGAACCACTTTTAGTGCCATATAGAACCATTTTTTTTTTAAGTGTACACTTCACCAAACCCCCACTACAAACCCAATAAATTATGTAAAATCCAGGTAACCTTGAGATTACTACTTGTGGCATTAGAACAAAATATATGGATATGAGAGCATATGTATAAAACAACAATCTCTTAAATATTTTCTAATTTCAATAAACATTTTTGATTTAATTTCATGGAAATCTTTATTAAACATGGACCTTTATTTTCATTTAAAAGTTTTATTTTTGCTATTGTAAGCTCATTTTGTAAATGTAAGCAATTCATTTGTACAAGGGCAAATTGGGTGCCTGTAAGATGATACAGACGTACCTGCTTGGCCAGAATCAGCTTGAAGTCATGCATCAGAAGCGGAGCCGCGTGCAGATAAAAAAGAAAATACCGTGCACACCTCCACGCGAAATGGGGTCTCGGACACTCAACACGCATAACCGCTCACACAGCAATGCCGGCAGTTTTTGCAGAGCACATCTTCACGCTTGTGCAGACACGGCGAGTATAAACTAAGCTTTGATCTCTTTAGTTAGTCTGTTTGAAAAACTAATAAATAAATATCTACAAAACTCGACGAAACAATAAGATACTCACACATAAACACTATATGGACAAAGGTATTGGGACACACCCAGGGCCGGCACAAGCTCAACTGCCGCTCTAGGCAAAACACTGTTGCGCTGCCCCCACACAGTCACAATTAAAGACGATCTTTGAGATGCATGTGAAAGACTGGAGATTTTGTTAATTTATAAAATTGTACTAAAATAAAAGCATACAGAAGATTTTATTTTTAAATTCTGCAATGTTAAAAACAAATCAGCACCACTAGTGCAAATGCAAATTCTGTTTTATATTATCTAATAAGTAGCCTATATGTACAGGCCTGGAGTAGCCATCAGAAGATTCAGGGCTGCTGATAAATTGGGCCGGCAGCTGTACCACTTCGACATACGGGACCCGAAAGCACAAGTCTCTAGTTCATTTTTAATGAATGACGCACGGAAAGCGGCAAATCAGTGGTAGTCTCTGCGCATACACAGCTCTTCATAGCGGTTCTAAATATTATTAATATCAATATGGCATCCCAGCAAACATTGGTCCGACGGCAACGTTGTGTCTCTAGCCAAAATAGCCGCTGTAGGACGGCATAAATCAGGAAAAAATTTAACATTACATTTCCAAAAAATGCATTTAGATATGCTCAACGTACGCCCAGTCAACTTTCATTTTGGAACTATTTTTCAACCATTCCAGGACGTGTCGGAGGGACGTCTTTTCAATGGTCATTTAACGTCCAAATGTTAGCTGGAATATATCAATATTATGCACACAATAAGGTAAGCCACATAACATCTCCCCTACTTTCTCTCACATAGCTACACATGCATAAGCCTACCTTTCAGAAGCGCGTGTTGGGCATTAAAATCATTAGCCATCACCAGCAGTAAACGTAGTCATCTTTTGTATTCATGTACGGATTTTTTTTTTCTTCTTTTGTTTTGATGATATTTTTGGATGTACATCAGGGAGTTTTTCATGTAGACCGATGGCGCTCTATGTGGGGTGGGATGCATAGTTCGCCTATAGGCACACGCCGGCCCTGGACACAACTCTTAAAGGGTTAGTTCACCCAAAAATGAAAATTCTGTCATTAATTACTCACCCTCATGTCGTTGGACACCCGTAAGTCCTCCGTTCATATTCGGAACACAAATGGAGATATTTTAGTTGAAAGCTGATGGCTGAGAAAGGCTTCAATCAGGCCTCCATTGGCATTCAGTACATTGACACTTCCAAGATCCATGAAAGGCACTTAAAACGTCGTTACAAAGTCTATCTCACCACAGTGGCTCTACAATAATCTTACGATGCGACGACAATAGTTTTTGTGCGCAAAAAAAAATCAAAATAACACCTTTATCCAACTTGTTCTCGACTTCCGTGTATGCCTCCACGACGCATGCGCGAGAATATGACGCAGATCCGGCGTTCGGACATATGACCCAGAAGCGATTTGTTTACGAGCAGAGGAAGACGCGCGTGTCTAAGCTGTTGGATTCTACATTGATCGTGCTTTAGGTCTCGGCGTAGTGCTCAAAATGGGGCTTAAGTGTGTATTTCATGGATAGCCGAACACCGCCGCTACGTCATATTCTCGCGCATGCGTCGTGGAGGCATACACGGAAGTCGAGAACAAGTTGGATAAAGGTGTTATTTTGATTTTTTTTTGCGCACAAAAACTATTGTCATCGCATTGTATGATTATTGTAGAGCCACTGTGGTGAGATAGACTTTGTAACGACGTTTTAAGTGCCTTTCATGGATCTTGGAAGTGTCAATGTACTGAATGCCAATGGAGGCCTGTGTGAAGCCTTTCTCAGCCATCAGCTTTCAACTAAAATATCTTCATTTGTGTTCCGAATATGAACGGAGGTCTTACGGGTGTCGAACGACATGAGGGTGAGTAATTAATGACAGAATTTTCATTTTTGGGTGAACTAACCCTTTAATTATCGAGTTCAGGTGTTTCAATCAGACCCATTGCCACAGGTAAATAAAATCAAACACCTTGCCATGAAGTCTGCATTTACAAACATTTGTGAAAAAAGCATCATAATGAAGTGTATTCAAGTGTATTCAGTGTATTCAATCTGTGATTGTATGCCACCTTTGCAATAAGTCAGTTCATGAAAGTTCATCCCTACTAGGTAGTCCACTGTCAACTGTAAGTGATATTATTAGAAAGTGGAAGCGTTTAGGAACAGCAGTAACTCAGCAATGAAGCGGAAGGCCACTTAAAGTCACAGACTGAACCAGTCACTGAGTACTGAGGTACAGAGTGTGTAAAAGTCACCAACGCTTTGCTAATTCCATAGCTGAACAGTGCCACGCTTCCATTGGCCATTAACATCAGGACAAAAACTGTGCGGCGGGAGCTTCATGGAATGGGTTTCCATGGCCGACCAGCTGCATGCAAGCCTCACATCAGCAAGTTCAATGCCAAGAGTAGCATGGAGTGACGTAAAGCACGCCACCCCTGGACTCTAGAGCAGTAGAAACATGTTCTGTGGAGTGACAAATCACACTTCTCTTCACACGAGTCAAGCTTTGGCGAATGCCAGGAGAATGTTACCTGCCTGACTGCATTGTGCCAACTGTTTGGTGGAGAAGGGATAAAGAAATGGGGCTGTTTTTGCGGGTTGTGCTAGGCCCCTTAGTTCCAATGCTTTAGCATACCAAGACATTTAGGACAATGCTATGCTTCCAACTCTGTGGGAACAGTTTGGGGAAGGCCCTTCTGTATTCCAGCATAACTGTTCCCCAGTGTACATAGCAAGGTCTATAAAGACATGGTTGGATGAGTTTGGTGTGGAAGAACATGACTGGCCTACACAGAGCCCTGACCTCAACCCCATAAAACACCTTTGGGATTAACTTGAACAGAGATTGTTAGCCAGGCCTTCTTGTCCATCATCAGTGCCTGACCACACAAATGCTCTACAGGAGAAATGGGCAAAAATTCCCACAGTACACTCCCAGAAGAGTGTAAGCTGTTATAGCTGCAAAGGGCCAACCAACTCCATATTAATGTCTATGTATTAAGAATGCAATGCCATTAAAGTCCCTGTTGGTGTAATTATTCCACATAATACACATAATGTAATATAATATAATAATCTCTTTTTATATAATTAATTCAAAAGTAGTCTCAAATCGCAGAAGTTGCAAATTGTGCCAACCCAGCACACTTCTTCTGTTTTATTCAAAAATAATGCATTGTGAAAGTAAAATGGGTCACTATTCTGTCTCGAATTTATGGTACATTTATATAATACGATTCTTAAGCGATACAGCTAGTATGTGATGGTTTTACACAAGGCCCACGCGTGGCATGCACAAGGACTCTTTGTTATTTGTAGGGCTGACCTTACACTGACCGTTATGTCGATTTCCACAGGATTCTACGATAATAAACACCAACTCAATCAAAGTGGCTCTCCATCACGGAGATAAAGTGAGATTAAAATAGATCCAGAATTATTGGTGTGTGTATAAGGCGCTAAGAGCTCTCATCTCTCCATTTCGTTCTAGATTTTTTTTTCCACCCCCTCAAATACAAACACACACTGGACTGACTATACCTCAGGCCCCGGGAAAAGCCACGGCAATCGATGGCCCTTTCTTTTCCCTTTCCTTTCAGTTTCTGGTGGGCGACTGTGCGCTCTCTCGCTCTGAAAGAGAGCACAATTTCTGGCTCTTTCTTGGTGGGATGGGAAGTGAGTGGAGAGTGGACCCTGCCGAGACGGATTAGCGTAGGCTCTCTCGGAGCGGTAGGGTACATGAACACACGAACACATACACACACACACACACACACCTTTTTCACCTCTGCCACAGTTCACATTCTCTTTTTTAAAGCTTTTTATTACTTTTCATGACAGTTTTGTTTAATCTTAATTATGCTAATATTTTAAACAGTACATTTTAAAATACAATTTTTTAATGCTGCAGAATTAAATATGATTTAGGTAAACTTTGCTGGAATGATTTGCTACATAAATATTCTCTCCATTTTAGCAGATGTTAAGAAATACTTAATTTGCAGGTGTTTGTACGATAGCAACTGTTTCCATGGATTTGAGTGAGAACAGTTTGTTTTTTACCGTTTACCCACTCTTGAAAATATGCATGAAATATGTTTAATTTAACAAACTAAGGACTTGAAGTTACTCAAAATAAATAATAGATATACAATACAAATGTCAATTTTAATCTATTGACAGCCCTAATTCCCTTTCAAGGGAACTTGCGTTGTCATTGCTTTGGGGAACGCCTCTGCGTGATTGCGTCGTGAAGCACGTATGTCATCTGTCCAATTGAGAGACAGAACGTCATAGGCGGATGACGTCATAGACCCGGAAACTATAAAGCATACCGGCAAACACACGCCTCTAGATTCTTTTGCCTTCAACAAGCGCTCTGTGTCATTTGTCACGGTCATTCTGTGTTGTGTCTGAGTTCAGACTTATTTTCCTCACAAGTTTGCACTCCCACTGACAGTATTTGAGAGATTTTGGCAAACGAACAGCACTTCAGACAATGTGTTCCTTCCTGCTCATGTTACATCACGAGCGGGGATACACATTTGATGTGTGTTGTTTGTCTGATTTTGTCTCCCTCGAGTGCCGTCTGCGAGCATTGTGAGGCACTGCCTCTTCGTGTGCTGCGATCCCGCTCTTGCGCTCTTTGAGGAGGGCGTCCCGGTTCGCGTTCCCCACGGCACGGGCCACGCTGTTGCTGAGGCGCAGCGGCAGCTCATGACGTGGGGTTTGCAGATGGATCTGTCGGAGGGGTCTGAGACGGGCCCCGCCCTATCTCAGCCTTCACCCGTCAGATCCAGTGCCGCTTCTCTAGGTTCGGGAGCCCACGCTGCGGTTTCTCCCGTCCGGGGGGCGGCCGCGGCGCTGCAGCTATCTTCCTCTGAGGAGGTTGATGTCTGCAGCGTCAATGCAGGGGTTGAGGACTCGCCACCTCAAACCCCTGCTAGTGAGGTTGTGAGCAGAGCAGTGGCCAAGTTAAACATCAATTGGCCACAAGAGCATCATGAGCAAGCATCTGTTAAAAGCAGGCTCGACGAGCGCTTTCTTCCCGCTCGCTCTGTTCAGCCTCCGAGGCGGAGCTTGCCGTTCTTCACGGATCTATACACTGAGGTGGCGAGATCGTGGAAGCGGCCTGTGTTTTCCCGTATTTTCAGCCCACACACCTCTGTGTATAGTAACATCTCCGGGCTGAAAAGACTCGGTTATGGTTCGATGCCTAGGGTGGAAGAGACGCTTGCGAGCCATCTCTTTCCTGAGTCTGCATCGGCCATTAAAGCTCCATCTTTGCCCACTTAACCGCTTAAGTTACATCATCTTTAGTGGGCAAAGCGTACTCGGCAGCAGGTCAGGCCGCCGCATGTCTGCACACTATGTCCATCTTGCATACCAGGCTGACCTGCTGCGAGACCTGGGCGAAAGCCATGAGGTCGGAGCAGATATGATAAATGAGCTCCGATCCACAGCAGATCTTGCTCTCTGGGCCACCAAGGAGACGGCCAGATGTGTGGGTCGTTTTATGGCAGCCCTGGTGGCCACAGAGAGGCATGTATGGCTTAATTTGACAGAGATAAAAGAATGGGACAAGAGTTTTCTGCTTGATGCGCCGTTGTCTCCTGATCGCCCGTTCGGTGACGCTGTCACCTCTGTTACCGACAGGTTCCAGGAGGCAGAGAAGCAATCTGCGGCGCTAAAACAGTTTCTCCCCCGTAAACCCCAGGTCTCTTCTGCAGGCGCCGGGTACGAGCTCCTCCCACAGGGCGCAGTAAAAGCAGAGCGTCGCCACTCGCGCACCCCCGCAAAAAGGGTGGGCCGGTGGTCGGCGCTCTCAGGCGCAGCCTTCTAAGGGTAAGACTGATCTGAGGACAGTCATTATCTCTAGGAAGGTTGCGTCTAAAAAGTCCTGACGCCTTCGTGCCCAGGACTGTGAGGGCGGTCCCCTCCGGTGGCAGACGGTGCTTACCGCATTACACAGTATCTGTCTGTCCTCGGTGCCCTCACAGGGTCAGTCCACCAACCCCGCCCGAGTGCGCTCAGAGGAGGGAGGTGGCGCTGTCGAGTCAGTTGTTCCCTGCCGGTCCTCCACTCCAGGGCGCTGCACTCGCGGTGCAGAGTACATCAGAGGCCAATCTCGAGAGGCTGGTACCCTTAGTAGACTTTCTGGCAGAGTGGTGGGCCACGAGTAGGCTCTGGTAATGTATAGAGAGGGTTCCCCCGCCCAACAGGGAGTCAGGCTTTTACAGCCATTACTTCATTGTGCCAAAGAAGGATGGAGGGCTGCGCCCTATATTAGACCTCTGCGTCCTCAACGGCGCTGTAGCGAAGCTCAAGTTCAGGATGCTCCCACTCAAACAGATTGTGTCTCAGATTAGGTCCGAGGACTGGTTTGTCACAATAGATCTAAAATATACATATTTCCATGGCTCCATCCTTCTGCAGCACAGGAAGTACCTGAGGTTTGCTTTCAGGGGAGAAGCTTACCAATATCGGGTGCTTCCTTTCGGTCTAGCTCTTTCACCCCGCACGTTCACGAAGTGTGTGGACGCTGCGTTAGTCCCTTTGCATATGCAGGGGATTCGCATTCTCAATTACATCGACGACTGGCTGATCCTAGCACAGTCAGCTCATCTCGCGGCTCAACATTGAGATGTTGTTCTCGCGCACATGAGGAAGTTAGGGCTGAGGCTCAACTTCAAGAAAAGCGTTCTTTCTCCGGTTCAGAGAATTACCTATCTGGGTGTGAGTTGGGATTCGGTCTCGATGCAGGCCCTTCTATCAGAGCCTCGCATAGTGTCGATCCTCTCAGCAGTGAAAGGGGTGAAACTAGACCAGACACTCACTGTGAAACAATACCAGAGACTGTTAGGCCTCATGGCAGCAGCGTCCAACATTATTCCATCCAGCCTGCTGTACATGAGACCGCTGCAGTGGTGGCTCATGACCAAGGGGTTTTCCTCGAGGGGGAATCCGTTTCACGTGATCAAGGCTACACGGCGATGTCTCTGCACAGTGGCCATGTGGAAACGTCGTTGATTCTTGACCCAAGGCCCGTTACTGGGGGCACCGTGTCAGCGAGTACCTCTGACCACGGATGCTTCCCTTACGGGCTGGGGGGCGACCATGAGTGGTCGCTCTGCCCAAGGTGGATGGCAGGAGCACCATCATTCGTGGCACATAATTGTCTGGAAATGTTGGCTGCGTTTCAGGCTCTAAAGCACTTCCTGCCGTACCTCAGGGGCCATCATGTGCTAGTGCACACAGACAACACATCAGTGGTTTCCTATATAAACCATCAGGGGGGTCTGAGGTCTCGCCAGTTGTACAAGTTGGCTCGCCTTATCCTCCTCTGGTCGGAGGGGAAACTGCTCTCAGTCAGGGCTATGTACATCCCTGGACGCTTGAATGTGGAAGCAGACATCCTGTCGAGGCAGGGGCCGAGGCCCGGGGAGTGGAGACTCCACTCAGTGGAGAGATTTGACAGGGCTCAAGTGGACCTGTTCGCCACGCACAAGAATTCTCATTGTCATCTGTGGTTCTCCCTCACGCCTCCAGCTCCTCTCGGACTGGACGCCATGGTACAGGAGTGGCCGAGGCAGCCCCTGTACGCATTTCCCCCGATTGCTCTGCTTGCCCGTCTGTTGCTAGTAGCCCCATTCTAGCCGGGCCGGGTCTGGTTCTCAGACATTGTGTCTCTCCTCGACGGCTCTCCCCTGGAGATTTCTCTCAGGAGGGACCTTCTCTCTCAGGCGGGCGGTGTCTTCGTGCACCCTCGCCCAGAGTTGTGGAAACTGTGGGCTTGGCCTCTGAGGGGGCCCAGCTCATAGATTCTGGTCTCTCAACCGAGGTTGTGGAGACCATTCTACACTCCAGAGCTCCCTCCACGAGGAAACTGTACGCTCTGAAGTGGAGACTCTTCACCTTATGGTGTAGAGATTGCCTGTGGGATCCAGTTAACTGCCCTGCAAGCATGGTGCTGGAGTTCCTGCAGGAGAGATTCTCTGCTGGACTAGCTCCCTCCACTTTAAAGGTGGACGTGGCGACCTTAGCAGCTTACCACACTCCTTTGGGTGGTGTTTCTTTGGGGCAACACCCTTTAGTTACTCGTTTCCTCAGTGGTACTTTGAGGTTGAGACCTGCAGTACGCACCAGGGTGCCGGCCTGGGACCTTTCTGGGGTCCTTCAAGGTCTTTCAGAGGCTCCCTTCGAGCCGCTTGA
The DNA here is from genome assembly GCF_949357685.1 of Gobio gobio. Taxonomy (NCBI): domain Eukaryota; kingdom Metazoa; phylum Chordata; class Actinopteri; order Cypriniformes; family Gobionidae; genus Gobio; species Gobio gobio. The sequence goes on along the minus strand of NC_137101.1, from coordinate 24,882,797 downwards.
GGAAGTTTCTGAGAAGTTTCTCACTCTTAAGACTATCTTTCTGCTAGCTATATCTTCTTTAAAAAGAATTGGAGATTTGCAAGCCCTCTCTGTGGCACCCTCGTGCTTGGAATTTGCTCCCGGTATGGCCAAGGCCTTCCTTCATCCTAGGCTGGGTTATGTTCCTAAGGTCCCCACTAATCCTGTGAGACCGATTGTTCTGCAGGCCTTCTGTCCTCCTCCTTTCGTGACGTCAGACCAGGAACGATCTAATCTGCTTTGTCCTGTTCGCGCTTTAGACGCTTATGTCCACAGAGCTGCCCTGTGGAGGAAATAAAAAATCAGAAATCTGTTTGTGCGTTACGGGCCTCCCTCGAGGGTGGGTCCGGCTTCAAATCAGAGGATGAGCAAGTGGGTGGTTGAGGCCATCTCACTTGCTTATGTGGCGGGTGGGCAGCCTTCTCCTTTGGCTGTCCGGGCCCACTCTACTAGGAGTATGGCTGGCACTTCTGGAAGATGACTCCCTGCAGGATGTTTGTGATGTGGCAGGCTGGTCCTCACCTCTCACCTTTGTCAGGTTCTACGAGCTTGATGTTAATTCTACTCCTGGGGCTCGGGTGCTCGCCTCCCAACAATAACACAGGCGGGCATATGGCTCCTATGGGGACGTGGGTATTCTCGTTCCCAAAGCGGTGACGTAGTGTGAGTTCCCTTGAAAGGGAACGTCTCGGTTACGACTGTAACCTTACTTCCCTGAAGAGGGAACGAGACGCTGCGTCACCTTGCCATACTCCCCACATTCCCGCAAGCGCCTTGTTTCAGCCTATTCCAGAAGCTAGAGGCGTGTGTTTGCCGGTATGCTTTATAGTTTCCGGGTCTATGACGTCACCTGCCTATGATGTTCCGTCTCCCTATTGGACTGATGACATACGTGCTTCATGACGTAATCACGCAGAGGCGTTCCCCAAAGTGGTGACGCAGCGTCTCGTTCCCTCTTCAGGGAACTACGGTTACAGTCGTAACCGAGACATTTTTAGATTAATCGCACCCTTATCATGAAATAAAGCACACACTATTTATTTTGTTAAACATTAAGCAAAGTAAACATTAATCCAGCAAAGTAAACTTTCAGAAAATATTTTCTGCAAGCTGCATGTTTGTTATCGTTGTACAAGCAGAACGGTTGGTCAGTGTGGTACCTGTCCTGCCTCTCCTTTGTGATTGGATGGCTGGGTAAAAAGTGACAGCGATGAGCACTGCGTTTTGGCCAGATTTGTACAGATTTGATCATTATGAATATCCTTATGTGTCATTGACCCTTTAACAAAGACAAAGATTCTGAAAGGTTGTAAAAAGATGGTCACACTAGACTTTCTGTTCCATTCACTGCTATTCAGACCCATACATTGCAGTCACCTTTCAGTGCGTACTAAAGTTTGTTCATACTAAAGTTCAAATTGGTGACCTGTGGATTCATATAAGGTGTGGACAATAGAGTTTTATATCCTGTATTTTTTGCTTATAAATCAGACATGGAAGAATCTTATTTTGGTGGTTACACATCAATACAAGTATGAAAGAACACACACTTTGATTAAAAAGATAATTTGAACGATTTGCATTACAGATACTATATTTTAACATGTTTAATTAATTACTAAATTCTTTAATAATAATTAATAAATTATTATTTATTCAAAACAAAAGCCCTGGAGTGTGACATCATAACCTGTTGCCCAAATTTGTAGCAGGAATAATTTTATTTGCTTAACTACTAATCTGACCACCTCTTTACTCTGTTTAAAAATAAATATTAAATAATTTTTAGAGATGATTGCTAAGAACATGTACTACTACTATATTATATATTTTATAAATCCATAAATATGTATATTTTATGGATTTACAAGATTTTTGACCAGTGAATGTCAGAAATATATATTTTATATATTTTTGCCATGTCTTTTGTCCATCCTTAGAATGGCCACATCTCTTTATTTACTCTTGCATGGCAAACAAGCAGAGATGATTCAAAATGTGTTTAGCAGCATTCAAGATTCAAGGATGGAGTTATTTATTTTTGTGACGTGATATGAAAGCAGAATTTGTCCTCTGCTTTTAGGTTTAGAGAAAGCTCTTTATGAAAATAAAATTGAAGTTGGCCTTGTAGCTATCTAGAAATGCACTACAGCTAATGTCTGGCCATGTTATATTTCAAATCGGAAGATGAGAAGTCTAAAACTCTGAATTGTATGAAATGTTTTACAAGATCATGTCATATGATTTTATTTTGAGATTTCTCTAAAATGTTAACTGATGTTTATTGCTATTTTCTGAGATTTCATTCAATGCATAGTCTCTATTGTTTTGTGGTGCAAACAGCCCCATTCAGTTTGTCTCCCCAGCACACATTCACACCTCTCCGTCCTGGTTATGGCTCTAATTATAATTCCTTTGTCTTCATTGTAATCACTGACGACTCTCTATTCAAACCTCATTTCTTTGATCAAACCTCTCACTTCACCTTCTCTGAAACTCTATCAAATGCCTTTCTTGAAAATAAACATTTCAGTGAGTTTTACTATTCAAAATTTTTCATAAAAATAAAGTATTTGCTCGGGTGGCAGGTGCATCTTAGGGCTAGCTAGCATGTTAGCTTAGCACACCATCAAAACACAACAATTTATGAGATCAAAATCATGTTTTTACTCGAAACTTACTATATATCACTTTATACTTTATAAGTTGAGTGTTTTAAATAACCTTCTGTGATCTCATGTGGCTTCGGGTCAAAAAATCTGACAGAAAATATATAATTTTACAGTATTCTGTACAATAATAAAAGCTATGTCGAATAGCATTGCATTATAAATATAATCTATTATGAAAACACCCAACATGGCACAAAGAACACAGACAAACCATATATTGTCGCGATTGTGTGTTTATTGTCTTCAAACGTGTCTATCTGCAAGTTATAGCGATCTCTGGAAGCTTTGTTTATGCCAGAGACTTCCTGGAATGTGACATGGTATATATCTTCCTCGTCTGTGCCATATATGGACTGAATGTGCATCAGAGCACCCTCAGGCTGTTAGTATGAACTGAAAACACAGCACATCAGAGTATCCAGCGCTCATAATGATTACATCTGCGCATTTTGGGGAAAGATTGAATAAATATTACTCCTCTGTATAGAAATTTGACACAAACATATGAGAATCTATCAATATTCCTCCACATCTGCACACTTTTGAACTTAAAGCCCTGAGGGATGTTGTTTTGTCGCGAGTCTTCATGACGAGCATAGAGGAGATTTTTCTGAGTGAGAGCAGCTGATGCTCATATTACAATCAAAAGCTACCGACGCCGGTTTTCATATTCATAAATCCTGACACAGATTAACAAATTACAGTCACTATAAGATTTTGAGAATAAAACAGAGGTAAAAAATTTTAACTTTAGTCTTAGATCTTTTTAATGATGTATAATTTTTCAAGGTAATTAATTAGGCTACATCTGACAGTAATTTTAAGCTAATTTAAGCAAAGAAAGCTTCAGTGCGTCAACGTCCTCGCGCAGGATATAAGGTTAAAGGGTTAGTTCACCCAAAAATTAAAATTCTGTCATCATTTACTCACCCTCATTTTAAATAGTACCTGTCATAAAACATGACTTTCAGTCTGTTGACCAAAATGTCTTCCCTGAGGTTCATGTTGGGAAACCAGTGTCTGAAGCGTGTGTGCAAACACACAAATTCTATTGGCCGAGTCAGTCATAGGACATCACTAATCACACCAGTATGACTATAACAAGGCATCTGCATTAAACGTCATCAACTTTTATTTGTTTAAAGGAAGATGTGCACATGCCTGAACCCTATTGCTAGACGCTTACCAAGATACCTTTTGTTAGACCCTCAGTGCCTAGAGGCATGAACATTCACCTCAGCCTGATGTCCCTACCATGGTAGAGTTTTCAGAGCTCTTAGCAGCAGAGCTAGCAAGGGAAGCTGTAGACATAGCCTCAACCATGTCCAGCTTACATCTTCCCAACCTGTGGAGATCAACCATTTCTATTTCACCTTCACATTCCTCTAGAATCAAAAAAGCTCCTGCTGTTATTCCTCACTGACCTACAGAGACTGAGGTGACACTCTTACTCCAAAACTGGAGGAGTAAACCGGAAGAAGCTACAGAGAAAGTGGGTCACGTATAATGAACTAGTCATTCCCTCTGTAAAGCTTTTCAACCTTTAGGTTGAATACTGGTTTAGGTTGAATACTGATTGTTGCTACTTGCTACTTGCCGCTGGTTTGTGAAATCTACCCAATGTCTTTTATTTCCTTGAGATTCATCTTCTGCTCTGTAAACACTGTCCACATTGCTTCCCTGCATCAGGGAAGAGTGTTCACATCGCCTCAAAACAAATTTATAGAGGAGGTCCAAAAAACCCAGGTTTAAGCTCATGCCTTAGCAGGATGTCTAAAATGAGTGGTATTTCTCTAGAGGAGTGTGCACTGTGCAGACATTGTCTAAGTCTATTTCTTAGTCTCCATGCCATCCCAAGCTGAAGGGAGATAACTACAGGTCACAATAATGTGGCACCTGTCTTTCCATAAATGTGTCACTTAACGTGCTGGATGGGGGGTTTCGAGCGAGAGAGCGACCTGCTGATCTCTGCTCAACTAGTCACTGATGTGCCCCACCATGGATCTCCAGGAGTATAAGTCCTGGTCCCACACCCACTACCCCTTCTGGGAAGCACCATATGCCTTTAACTGCTAGGTAAATCCGATAAAACAGTGAATCACAAAGAGTGATTTTCAGAAAATCAGAAGATCAGTAGAAATGTTTCTTTGGGTTTGTTTTTCACGGAGGTCAAAATGAGGAAGTGTACAGGACTGCGTCATCCAGAAAGCAGGAATTATGAAATCACGTAAGATGATTGTCGAATGATCGCTCAATAAGTCGGATGCTAATCAGGAACAGCAGAGACAACGCATGCTCTTAATGCTCTTTCAGCTCTTCAGATTGCATAATTTAGTGGGAAACAGTATTCTGTATGACGCAATATTTTGCAAACACGTGAAAATAAATCGATACTTCTTCCAATATGTGCACTTTTAGAATAAGAGCCCTAATGGATGCTGTTGAGTAAAGCTTTGTGAACACAAATAAACCAGAGCAGACGTGACTGAATTGGTTCCACTAGAAGCATTCCCATAGCGTCAACACCATGACGCAGTGTCAAATTCCCTCAAAAGGGAACCATTTGGCTCCTTCTAAAGTTTCAATTAAAATATTAAATACAGGGAACATTTCCTAAGCATTATTATTTGAAAAAATCCATCATACCTTATATAAAAGTGAATTTTACTCAACATCTGTTGTGATTTTGATTACTGGGTGATTTTTTTTGGAGTCTTGTTGTGTTAGAATAATGGTGTTGGTGTGTGTAGTTCGTGCTACTGTTCAAGATTAGCTATTAATTAGCCTTTCCACTTAGACTTTTACAATTACTACTTAACATACATGTGCACTCTGTGTGCACTGAAAAACACTCCCATATTCTTAATTACAGCACTAGATAAATTCCTGCAACTATAGAGCACACACACTCTCTCTCTCTAAAACACACACCATATGCCTTGAAACCTGACAGAATTAATTGGTGGTTGTCTCGTATAGTAGCATCTTCATTAGTTTCTTGGAGCTCAAGCCATTGTGTGCATCTCACACACACACGCACATCCAGGAAGGTAGGAATAGGAAAGTTAAATAAATAATGAAACGGGAATAAATTCATAAAGAAGTTATTTTCAAACTAATATATGTACTGTATCTGTTGCATGCCATCAACTATCACACTGTTTTAACAGTGAAAACACATTGCATTAGCATGTGATAGTATTGCTTGCAAGATCCATTAAGACATGGATAAGTGAGTTTTGTGTGTTGGAACTTGACTGGCCTGCACAGAGTCCTGACTTCAAACCCGATAGAACACCTTTGGGATGAATTAGAGCGGAGACTGCAAGCCAGGCCTTCTCATACAACCCCTCACCAAAATCCCGCCTCCACCAAACTTTACACTTGGCACAATGGAGTCTGGCAAGTACCGTTCTCCTGGCAACTGCCAAATCCAGACTCATCCATCGGATTGCCGGACAGAGAAGCGTGATTTGTCACTCCGGAAAACATATCTGCCCTGATCTAGAGTCCAGATGTGGCGTGCTTTACACCACTGCATTCAATGCTTTGCATTGCACTTGGATTTGTAAGGCTTGAATGCAGCTTCTTGGCCATGGAAACCCATTCCATGAAGCTCTCTATACACTGTTCTTGAGCTAATCTGAAGGCCACACAAAGTTTCGAGGTCTGTAGCTATTTACTCTGCAGAAAATTGGCAATTTATGCACACTGTGCGCCTCAGCATGCACTGACCCCGCTCTGTGATTTTATGTGGCCAATTGCTTCCACTTTGTTATAATACCACTAACAGTTGACCGTGGAATATTTAGTAGAGAGGAAATTTCATGAATGGACTTTATGGCTACATCGGTGACAACCTGTCATGGTACCACGCTTGAGTTCACTGAGCTCCTGAGAGCGACCCATTCTTTCACATGATTGTAGAAGCCGTCTGCATGCCTAGGTGCTTGATTTTATATACCTGTGACCATGGAAGTGATTGGAACACCTGAATTCAATGATTTGGAGGGGTGTCCCAATACGTTTGGCAATATAGTGTATCTGAGATAAATCACTTTGGTTCAAAGGTATTTGAAAATCAAAAAATGTTGTTGAGTCAAAAAGGTAATTTGCATTGAAACAATTATGAGAGTTCAGTCAGCTTACAATCCTTTAATTGTTGAGGTTGTGTCTTCTTAAAGTAATAGAAGGCTATTTTTGCCTTAGAGTATAAAATAAAATAAAATAACAGACAATTGTGACTTTATACCTCAATATCTAGCAATGGGACTTTATATCTTGCATTTGAAGCTTCTTTTCTCATAAAATATTATATTGGCATGACTAATTAAATGCATTTTTACAGTGCATGTGCTTTAAAGATGCCATGTAACAGAAGTAGTGACATCTTTTCTTCTTTATTGTAACATATCAGAGTGAAATGTAGCGCAAGGACTTGATTGTTTGGGGACTTGATTGATTGTTGAATGTTGATTGGATGGAGATTTGCAGTTTCTTGCAAGAAAGGGTAGTATGAAAGTGGACTAAATTATTGGAGAAGTCCAGCATACGTCAACCTGTCATTTCACTGAAGGGATGAGTAATGACATTTTGAATAAAGATTAAAGCTCAATAAAGTAACAATATAACATTCGTATGGATGAATTGTAAATTGTTCACAATAAGATGCATTTAGAAAGTAGATGAATTTCCAAATCAAATTAATGCAATTTTCACAGTTTGTTTTTTAAGAGCCACATGAATCTCTGTGTGATGCATATCCCTGTACTTGTATTGTACTGGTGCGTGTACGTGTGTGAGGAGAGTGCATTAGACCGATATTAACCTCTGAGGTGAGGAGAGGATGTCATGATGAGAATCGCCCACAGTGCTCAAACTCTTTTTAATTAAATCCTGAACCGCGGAGCACATTTGTATGTGTGTGTGTCTGTCGATGCCAGGGTTGACTAATAAGCCGTCCTGTTGGTATCCTGGTCACATTGCATCGGCCCAGTGACACCGGTGTGCTGAATGGAAGACGAAGAGAAGAGTTAAATGACATTTTACTCAGAGATACCTCAGAGATCCAAACAGGGGCCGGCAGGGGCCTCGATCTCGCTTTATCCCACCTGCCTGAGAAGATGATGCTTGCCTTCAGTCCCACTCTCAGGGAAGCGTGGAAAAGAACATGAATGCTCCCTCAAAGGTGAAAAGGAGACAGGAAATAGACTGAGAGACAAGAGGAGAATGAAATAAAGGGGGAAGGAGGTAGGAATTGACCCTTCGCTATCTTGTTTCGCCCTTTTGTTACTAGCTCAGGCAATCTTCACACAAGGTTCCATAAGGATGAATTGGAGACTTGGTAATGTGGTTAACAATGAATGGATATTATTCTTACTTGGGTAGGCGCTTTTTTTCTCTCTTTGTAATTTGTAACTATTTTAGTTTTAAGCAAACTCTGACGATCGCTTTAAAAACGAAAATTTTTATAAATGAGATTGTATGAAATTCGGATTAATAAGATCGTACAAATAAGAAAAATCGCGTTGTACAAATTAATACGAATTTACCACCTTGTGAAATGGTTGCATTTTCTCATGAGATCACCCTTTCTTGAAATAAATTAAATCAAATTATTATTCCATTTACAAAAAAAAGACAATTATATTACTCACCCTCAGCCCAAAAGGAGAAGTTTTGAAGAACTGTACTTGATGAAGAAGCCACATTATAGTTTGTGTGAAGAAAACACCAAAAATCCATGTCATTATTTACAGAAAAACTTGACAGCCCTAGCTGTCCTTAAAGGATCATGAAACCCTAAACCAAAATTTCTGAAATTGTATGTGTGTTGAACATCATGGAAGACAATGTTACCATCTGTTAGTTTTCAATGTGGGAGAAAACTCTATTTTCAACTTTCTGGTTTAAATTTGCCTTCATATCCATAGGCTATGACGTTTTCTCGTACTATAGTACGGCGATGACTCATCTGTGTCTCATAATTATTCATGAGACTGCTTGTCTTTGTCCTATGAGAAGAGCGTTGCTTAATGATAGCACGCTTTTAATTATTCATGACAGCACGCGTCGATTGGCATTTTCCCCTGACTGGCGCTTCAAACAGTGAGATCGCACACAGTAAGTGAGAGATGCATTAATGGATCGAAAATGAGTGTTTTTCCACTTTGTATGAGTTTCTGCGTTGCCTACGTTCTCTTTAATAGATCCTGAGTATTCACACAAACGCGATTTATCCACACTGTGAGTGTAACCGCTCTTTACGGCCATTTAACTGACCAAACGGCTTATAAAAACTCCACAAAATAAGCCTCAAAAGTTATCAAAGTTATGCAACAGTGTGTTCATATATATCATATATATTCGATGCAGAGAACAAATTGCGAATTACTGTGCATTTAATTGTCCATTGAGTTATAGGTGTCATATATGTATTTGTGTAATGGTGAGCTTACAAAACCATATGTATATTGTTTTGCATTTAACTAAATGGTCATTTGCAGCATGCATTTGTGGGAAGCTTTGATGCTTTTAATGAGAGCGAAATAAAATTGCCTGATTCAGAAGCCGTTGATGTGCTGTCAGTCTCCCCTCGTCCCACTCCATTCCGCCGCTAAACCACGTCCACTTTTATAGCATTTTTCAAAACTGTGGTGAGAACTGACTGCTGAAACAGAAATGGATCAGTATATCCAGTGTGCAAAACCTTTTTTTGCACAGACTTAATGATTATTTGCGCACTGGATGAGAATATTATCCATTTATGTTTTCTTCATATTGCTAAAAAAAAAATTCCCCACACAGCACACAGCTATTGTATGACTTTAGAAGAGATCTTGTAATATAACAGAAATAAGTAATTTGGACCACTTTTATGATGCTTTTATGATAATTTTGCATCTTTTTTTTAAGTTTAAAAAAATCAGTCCCCATTCATTGTAATTGCATAATAACCTTTAGAGTTGTTCAAAATTAAGCAATGCATGTTTACCTGTTGACATGTTTACAACCTTAGCAACTAAATCCTGAAAGAATAAGGATTTTCTTAAATTTTTTACGGTTCCTAAAAATGTGCACTTTGAAGTCTTTAGTTACTATTGCCTCTACTGTGACTACTATGACTAATTAATGTTATTAACTTAACAGTAATTTATTCACATATTGATAGCTTAGAGCGAATGCAAGTGTCTTTATTAATGGTGTACATGTTCATTAGGGAATGAAGGCTACATTTAATACACACCAAGCCTTTTTGAAGGTTTATTTAAGGACTGGGAGGAAAATACTGCTTGTATCCACTTTTAGTACATTATGTCACTATATTATAAGGGACCTGGCATTACAATTTTGCTAAAAATGTTTTGATAAAGTTCCATTTAACACTGTCCAAGCATGCCTTTTTATTTTATTTAGGACAGAGAGAGAAAGGGGGAAAGGGATAAGGATGGACGACAAGTCTGAATTCTAACTTGGGTCGCCCAAAATGCAATGACGCTGCATGTCAGAGCACTGCCCACAATGATGATTAGTTACATTTTTAAGGTTGGGCTTAACATAGTATTTCATAGACTGTCTGAGACAATAGAAATAAGTGTACGAAAGGGAAGTAGTTCACTTGACATAAAATATTAAATATGCCCCAAACTAATTTTTATAATTTTAATCAATGGGGAAAGAAATAGAGGCCTGCAACTTTATCTGCCTGTGTGTGAGCGTGCGTGTGTGTGTGCGCGTGCATTCATAGTGAGCATTGATTTTTCTAGCCCTAGATTCTTAAAGATGAATTCACCTGACTGAGCAGCAGATCGGATCAAATCTTAAAATCTCTCAGACAATCGCCTCTCTCCTCCCCTCAGGATAGATGGATGAGACGGGCAACAATGTGGATTATTGGGGGAGGGAGATGGAGGCAGAGATGATGGGGGAGTATTACTCTGTTCGTTCCATTTCTATATGCAGGTCTGACAGCTGTTACATATATGATTTAGATGAAGTGTCAGTGACATACTCGTCATTTACCTGCATCTATATGTATGTTAACTGACCATATATTTTTGACTTTCCAAATCGATTATATAATTTGTAATGAAGTTACATTAATCAGATGTACTGTACAGATGCATTTTTACGGCATTTTTGGTTACAGTTTGGTTGATATGGCTCATGTAGAAGTGCTCTTTGTTTTGTGTGAGTGATAGTCAGTATCTGTAAGAGAGACCTTGTTTGCTGCCTTGAGACAGTGACAAGCAGATACATTGCGGCAATGTAAAGGGGCTTAATGCAATCTGAGTGGCCCTAAATTTATTACGGCCAACAGGAGGCCTCAGGGGAGCAAACCGCAGCCCCTGATTGGCTGGTGAGATTATCATCTCTAATTGGATGATTATGTTACCCACAAGTCCATTCTCTCGTTACGCTGGCCGTCGCGGAACTGCCAGAGGTGATGAATATTGAGTGCCTGCCGTGGTCCGCTATCAGCCCACACACATAAACACACATCAACAGATCACTGTCACATTTTCTACACTTCCCCACTCTTATTGGGGCTTAATTGATTTTGGAACTGGCTGTGATACTTCATTTTAGCTCTGCAGTGGAAACTTGGCTGTAAAATGTTATTCATGTGACTGTGTCTCTTTGAATCCAGGGTGAAAAGAACCGTTTTGGTTTTATGACATTGTAATTACAATGTAGTATCACTGTAATAAGCATTCCAATACTGCTACCCTCTCCTTTTTGAAGTATTATAGGAATGTTCATGGTCAGAAGGACATAGTTAGCAGATTGTTCTGGCTTTTCTTATCCACACAGTGAACAAAAAAAAAACACACAATCAAAAAAATCATAAAATTAGTCCATACACCGTAAAAAATGGTAACCTGCAATTGTTACCATAAAGAGCTATTTCTTCCTGATTGAACCTATAACAATTAGGTTTATTCTGTGAAGTTAAATCATATTTTTTACTTGAATAAAACCAGTTAATTTAGATGTTAACATTTTTAAGTTATATTAATTATAGTCCAAGCATTTTGAGTCCTAAGATAGCTTTGTGTGAGTAATAAACCATAATTTAAGTTGTTATTCACCAAAGTCTTCTGCTCCATCATACAGTAGCTGTCAAATCACATTTGTCCCGGCCATATTTAAACTTGACATTACTGAATCAGTAACGAGACATTAAAATGAAATCAAACTTGGTGCAATGCATTTTGACAAGCTTGAATGGTAGTGATGCAAATCTATGGGAAGCAAAACCTGCACGACACATATACAGCAGGCTACCAGTTACGGGGTGTCTTGTCAATTTTTAATACATTTTATATAGAGAAATTGACAGATACAGTGGAAGGGAAGCTTTTCAGTGAAATAATTGGGATCTGGGGAGAGGAATATGACAGAATGTTGGGTGGGCTAATGACTACAATTGAGTAATCATTACAATTTCAAATATATGCATTGCTTGCATAGTTTATATTGTTACTTTGATTTAATACGTTTATGTTGTATGAGTACACTCAAAAAAAAAAAAATCAACAACAGCAATGACAAAAATATTATTCTGTGCCTAATTAAAAAAAAAAACTTATTTACTGAACATTTTCCAACTTTAACAGAAAGCATAACACAATAATTTCAACCACAATCAAGAAAAAAAGAAAGGAAATAAAATAAATCGACAGAAGTAATAATGAGCACATTTATCATAAGGCCACTAAAAAAGAAAAAATAAATAAAAAGGTTAAAGGGTTAGTTCACCCAAAAAATGAAAATTCTGTCATTAATTACTTACCCTCATATCGTTTGACACCCGTAAGACCTTTGTCTTCGGAACACAAATTAAGATATTTTTGTTGAAATCCGATGGCTCAGAAAGGCCTCCATTGGCAGCAACGAAATGTACACTCACAAGACCCATAAAAGGTACTAAAGACGTCATTACAAAGTCCATCTCACTACAGTGGTTCTACAATAATTTTAAGAAGCGACGAGAATAGTTTTTGTGCGAAAAAAAAAAAGTGGCCCTAAGGCCTTTGACGTGAACTCACAAAGCACCACGACGTATGCGCGAAAATATGACATAGAGCCGGCGGTTCGGGCATCCAGGAAATGCACACTTTAGCCCCATTTTGACCACTACGCCAAGACCTAAAGCACGATCAATGTAGAATTCAACAGCTTAGATACGGCGCGTCTTCCTCTGCTTGTAAACAAAGCTCCTCGCTTCCGGGTGATGTGTTGGAACGGCGGCTCTGCATGATATTCTCGTGCATGCGTCGTGGTGCTTCGTGAGTTCACGTCAAAGGCCTAGGCGGAAAACAGAAACTTGTTGAATAAAGTCGTTATTTGATTTTTTTTTGCGCACAAAAACTATTCTCGTCGCTTCATGAAATTATTGTAGAACCACTGTAGTGAGATGGACTTTGTAACGACGTCTTTAGTACCTTTTATGGGTCTTGTGAGTGTGAATTTCGTTGCTGCCAATTGAGGCTTTTCTGAGCCATCAGATTTCAACAAAAATATCTTAATTTGTGTTCCGAAGATGAACAAAGGTCTTACGGGTGTCGAATGACATGAGGGTAAGTAATTAATGACAGAATTTTCATTTTTGGGTGAACTAACCCTTTCAGTTAAATAAAGAAAAGTAAATAAAAGGTAATCATGTAAAAATAATTAACCCAACCCGGAGTCTTGTCACTTATCCACCTCAGTAATGTGTTTTTCCTAGCTGTAAAAGTAAGATGATTATACAGCCTTTTTTTTTCTTTTCTTTTTTTTTTTCTTTTTTTTTTTTTTTTTTGTCGATAAAATCAAAGCTTTATTAGGCAGACCAAGGATAAAAAAATAAAGGATCCAATACCAACTGCATATCAAAGATTACTCATTTTATTAACTATCTTGGCCCAATATATTTGTAACTGATTGCATGACCAAAGACAGTGAGTGAATGAACCGTTTTGCTCTAAGGCATAGAGGTGAAAGCATATTGTTAAATGCATGTGTACTCTTTGGTGAAAAATGCATCCTATGTACAATGTAGTGTATAGCCTTGGCATGAATACATACTGAAATAGATTTTGCATATTTCCAAATACTTTTAGAAACATATTTCCAAAGGTCATAGAGACAAAAGTTCCCTTTCCCAAGCAAATCTAGTGTTCAAAACTGCATTTCCCTCATTGAGAACCTTGTATAACAGACTCTCTGACTTCTTTTGTCCAGGTGTCTGAAATAGCAGTTAGAGACACACTTCTGTTATTACATAATGGGGTATCTTTCATATTATAGTCTCTAATCTGTGAAATACAAAAAAAGTCCTTCTTTAATAATTGATACCACTGTATCAACTTCTCAAAAGACATCAAACCTTCTTTATCAAACAAGTCCATAAGTCGACTAATACCTTGGTTCACCCAAAATTTAAGATCCCCTTGGAGGGAAGTCCGGATTGTTCACACTTGGTGTGAGAACAGAGATTAACTTAATTCTTCCCTCAAAACGACAAACGGCCTTAAGTGCATTTTGGGAAGTTTTGACAATGATTGTTCAAGGTCCAACCACGTAGAAGAGTTATCAAGAGCAACCCAAGTCTTAGCCTGAATTTAATTCAGATGTAGACCTTTTTTTAAATCCAAACATAACAGGACATTAATCACTAACAAGATTCTCTCTTTTTTGCATCTACCTCACATAAAAAAACACCTAATTTCGACATTTATGACAACTAGAGATATACAGTATGTAGGGCCAGATTTACTATAGGGCAAATTGGCGTGAGAGCGCAATTCCAAAAGAACGCAGATGGGAGTGGAAAGTTCTGTGCGCAATATACAGATGACACACAGATTAAAGAACACAGACGCAGCCGGATCATATCTATAATGACCAATGCAATTTACCAAGAGCAGTGGAAATTAGCATCTGGTTTAAGACATGTTTTTTTAGGCGGGAAATAATGGCACAAATACCAGTAAATTGACGAGCGCAAACCTTAAATCACCTTGCAAGATTAATTTAAATACTCTCCTCCCATAAAATCTGCGTCTGAAGGGAAAACTCCTGCATATGCAATAAGGTCAGCCGCAAAAATAACCCTGTCCACGCCTTTTCAGCACACATTTTTCACTGTAAAAGAGGCAAAATCAACTGGCAAAAGAGGGTTTGCGTTGGCTCAAGCTGTTAGTAAATCTGGCCCTTTGTTACCAAAAATAAAATTTTCTGTTTTACAACTTTATGTTCCCTACACACAATTACATTGTGTGTTATGACAAAGAATTTTGTGTTTAAGAATTACTAAAGCATTAGCTCATTTTAATTAAGAAGATTGAACAAGCAGCAAAACTCAATTTGTATGTAGTTTTGAAATCCTTTAATTCGACTCTGTGTTGAAACATATTCAGAAAACTCTTTTGAAACCATCCCCATTTGACAAAAGAGAGAACATCATCTTCAGCCCCCTGAATATTCTCAGTGTTCTGTGCTTGCATCTCCAGGTTACAGGGTCCTCCATTAAAACCTGCAATAAATCCACCTGTCCATCTCATCTCAACGTTCAAAGCCACAATGTCACAGAGAAACTAATATCTGTGCCCTTCATTCACTCGCTCATGCTTTATTTACCCGATGACCCCCATCATGGTCCAAATGCACTGATCCATGTCAGTGTGACAGACAGGGTGAGCGTGGCTGTGAACCGATTCATTTCAGCTAGCGTGCTGAGGAGGTGGGGAGGGGCATTCATCCAGCCCACACTCATTCAAATGTCTTTCTTTCACCACCCGATAGCTCAACCTCTAGTAAGCTTACCGTAGGCCATCCGGGGCTCCTTTCGCTGACCACAATCATTTCGGCAAGGTTACAAAACTGTTCTACAGCTTGTAGAGTAGACTTTTGGCTTGCTTTTGAGTCTTTTGGGTAAGATACAAAAATAACAAGCGGTTTCACATTGAAGCCTTTGAAAACCACAAAATTTAGCTTCTTTCAATTGATGTATTCGGTTTGGCACCCTGCACCAATGTTGGCTGCCCTCGCTCTCAGCTGTGTTTGTGTGTGTGGGCTGCTTATGCAAGCACCGCCGGAAACGCAAAACACTTGAATCTCTGACTCTTGGCCTCTTTGACTTTGCTTCCGCTTTGTTGTTGTACTGAGAACATTAACCATCTCTTCTCGGCTCTGCCAAAGGAATAATTCACATGAAGATGATTGTCATTATTTACTCACCCTCATGTCATTCCAAAACCGTATGGGTTTTTTTTGCAAGAAAATAGTGGCCTTTTCATTAATTTTTGCATGTCGCAAACAGGCTTGTTTTTGCATCAATACTGTTGATGCGCAATTTCTGATTTACTTACTATGCATTTTGGTTGTCTTTGGCTTCTGAAGACTTGGAATTGTTCTGATCAGTACACAAATCACCAAAATTGCATGTAACTTAAGGTGTATGTGTCTAAATATCAGATGACTCCAATCTAATTGTATCTCATAACAGTACAAGAATGGCCCAAAACATTGCTCATTAATTTTCTCTTTTTTTTCTTTTTCTTTTTTGTGAGATTCTCCATAACTTGTATAGTCTCCTACAATATTGTCAACTCTAGGACCATAAAAAATGATAATCAAGCAATGGAAAGTATGTTATGGTATGCGTAATCGACAGAAGAACAGTCAAACAAAGAACTAATTTTATTACTTCAACATTTCATAGATCAGTTATGCAACATCTCATTGAAATCATTGGACAGTATAGACTAATACCAAAGTCTCTGAAAAGAGGTTTGGTTTGGTTATGTTCCAAAGTCTTGAACAATCAATCCCATGGAGGCGATATCTTCCAGTGGATTGTGCTTTATGTTGTGTTGTGGTTGGGAAGGAGCAGGATTTCATTTCAGCACGCAACGTGCTTGGGGAATGCTGAACTTTTGGAGCACAGAGAGGATCCTTGCAATCTGGAACATGCAGCTGGCAGCTGGAAACTCAGAACCTGGTGTTACTGTTGTTGTCGATTTCCTCTCTGGACTAGAGACTCAATACTTGGCGTATTTATTAGGGTCTCCCAGGGATGCAGACTCAGTATGTGGATGTTATTGTCTCAAACCTTCCACACTGGAGACTCTGAACACCTCTTGAGCTACTCTTTATCTCTTTCTGACACCCAGTCAAACCCTCACAACCTTTTCTACTTCAGCAGTTGAAAGGGACACTGCAGTTATGTTGTCTGCTGCGAATATAACGTATAACACTTGTCCAAACTAGATGTGATGCTATAAGACTCTAGCGAAAAACACACGTCACAATTATATGCGACGAGGCTACAGGATGTGGACAAGCTCTCTTCAAGCCCACCACTCACACTCAAAATAAAATGGATGTTCATAATCAAATGAATAAACATTAAACAATTTTAACATTATTTAAAATACATGTCATTGAAAACACTTGTTTGTTCACACAGTTATTTTTAAGGTCTGAGGTAAATTATTCATTAAAGGTCCCATGGCATGAAATTTTCATTTTATGAGGTTTTTCAACATTAATATGAGTTCCCCTAGCCTGAATATTGTCCCCAAGTGGATAGAAATGTTGGTCGGTGTAAACCCGAGTTCTGGCTGTCTTTCTCTGCCTTTGAGAAAATGACAGGCCAGATGAGCCAATCCTGAAGTCTCCTGGTTTGACGTCCAAGCAGGAACGGTTACCTCCCTTTCCTCCACCCAGAGAATCTGGCACGCCCATGCAAGCGCTCGAGAGATCATTGCTTGTGAACGAGTGAACGCTGGCAGTTTCTCAGTGTTTGGATGTACAAATGAAAACAGAAGTCTTTTTTCAGTTCCTTCTGATCTGTGATCAGTGATTTCTGATGTGTAGCTAATTATTTATTATTCGTGCACACGCTGCGGCTTCTCTCTCTCCCGACAGAGCGGTGTTTTCGTGTTTTCTATCTTGTGAGTCAGTGTTTTTGTACGTCCTCGTCGCGTCTATCTGTTCTACAATGTGCATACAGTCGTTTCTGCTCAACATCAGCAGAGTAACATCTTTAGAGATAAACCTTACACACGCCGAGGCTCGGGCTGCACTGACCGGTCGGCCTCCAACATCCCCAACCCCCAGTACTGCATCTGGCCCACAGCGGAGGCACCAAACGCGGCGCGAGATTAAGCAGAAGGGGGTTAAGCGTGAGGGTATCTGGGCTAGGCTAGCCAGCTATTCCCACAATAAACTGGATTACATTCGATTACTGCTGTTGTGTCTTTGTTTGCGCTGTATACTCAATGCGCGTCACTGACGCTTTCCATATGATAGGAACATATCTAAAAATAATGGTATTATCAACACTTACTCATAACTCGTTCATCTCGACAGCTGTAATGGTACTTTGCATGTGTTACAAAGTTGGTAATAATGATGAAGACGGACTCGGCGTGACTGGGACTTGTGTTTATTCAGAACTCTCAAATACAAACACAATAAACTCGCGCTGACTGACAGCGCTCTCATAACTCAGTAGTTACTATAAATAACTTTGTTAGCAATCGCTGAGCTCAGTCTCTGGTATATTAGTGATGTCCGGTTCGCGAACGATCTTTCTTTTGAACCGGTTCTTTTTAGTGAACCGAATCAGTTCACCAAATCGGACTGAATCGTTCTAAACGGTTCGCGTCTCCAGTCAGCGCTGATCCATAATTTACTAAAGTTACTAACCTTCTGACATGAGTGACAGCCCCTCCGACTAGAAATAGACTAATAACCTGAAGTATATGCTGTAACTAAAACAGTTCACTGAACTGAGACTGACAGAACCGATGTGAAGTGAACTCCGGTCCATCCGTCTCTCTGGCAGCAGCTCGTGCCTGCTCGTGCCTCGTAGACCTCATTAAACCACGCCCCCTCCGCTCATATCAAATGCAAAGATGTCAGCCAATCACAACAGTGGGCATTTTTACTGAAGTCTCACAGCAGACACGCCTCTTGTAACAGGGCCTTCAGCCACAGGGCAAACAGCAGTATAGAAAAAATGCCTTTTATTTCTAAATTATGACATTTTATGATGTAAAAATCATACTAACAATATAAGTACACCTCAGGAAACATTATAAAATAATAGAAAAATGCCATGCCATGGGACTTTTAAATTCAGGTAAATTATTCACAAAAATGATACTCAAACACAAATGTAATTATTTAAATATTGTAAAAAACTAGTGCTGTCAACGTTAACGCATGCGATTAATTTAAAGTCCTTAACGCGTTAAAATAATTTAAGGCAAATAAATTACAGAAGTACGCAAAGCTGCGTCATTAATGTAATATGCAGTTAGATGTTCTTAGAAGTTGGGAGTTTATCACACTGAGCATCTTCAAGCACAAGTAACCCTGGTAGGAGCAAATTTCCATTCTAACTCAACCCAATTCTGCTTCTCTGTTTGTGATCAGGCCATTTTAAGCCGTTAAAATCTGGGAAAGTTTTCAGTGATCCAGTAATCGAATTAATTCAAACCAGATCAACCAGAGCTAATGTAAAGAAGGCCAGGCTGAGAGAATGGAGACTCACATTGCGTTTTTAGTGATTATTCATTCCAGTGTGTGCTTTGCTTTAAAACACGAGCTCTGTCGTATTCCGTGATTGTTTCTGAAGAGCGCAGTTTTGGTGACGTACCGGAGTTGTACAGTAAGCGCGTGAGAGTCTGTTACATATTGATGCACAGAGAAAAAAAAACTGTGTATGTGCGCGCTCTGCATTCATGTACAGACACATTTCAGTACATTCGCGTTGTTTCCACACACACTCAGGAAGGATAATGTTTGATGTGTACATTGTTGTGTTTAGTAATCATAGGTTTATGCAGTCATGTCAAAGAGGTTGATTTAGGAGTTTTTCTGGTGTCTCCGTGTGGTCCTGTTCGGTATCGCCACTTGACTCGCCTAAAATGAAAACAATTCTCATTGTTGTTGCTCTAATTACTATACACTGTGAATTCTGTAAAAAAAACATTTTAAGGTTTTTAGGTGTGTATAAACTTTATATATAATAGAATGATATGGACTCCTTATATTTGGTTATTTGGTGTGTTTTTGGAGTCTCCAATGATCCTTGAAGCTTGCAGAAAATACGGTTTTGTGAGAATCACCTTTCAATTTGATTGTTTACTTTGGATATAACAAATTATGATAAAATGAATGTTCTGCCCCCACTTTGTGTTGCTTTAGAGACATCTAGTGGTTTAAAGTTGTATTGCATTTGAATTCTCATATTTTAGTCCCTCCTCTCTTGCCGTAGTTTTTTCTGTTTTGCTTCTGATTCGGATATACGGAGAGGACATGCAGCGGCTACTCTTTTCTCTTTGCCTTTGATCGTTTATGAAGCCCTAAGTCTGTGAGTATTTCTGTAGGAAGTATATCTACTTTGCTATAGTCTTTGTGTATTGCCCGTTTTAGTTTAAAATGTATGTTGTACTAATAGAGGATAATCGCGATTAGCATTTCTCCATTGACATCCATGTTAAAGTTAGCTTAAATGCTTACTAATAATGTAAGTCGCATTATAATGGCTAGTTTTTCTTATGTGATAGCTATTTACATGTCAGACTTGAGTTGTATATTCATGTATATGTATATGTGGGCAGTTTGTAATGCCATATTATTATGTTTTCACAGTTTTACAAAAAAGATTGGAAAGATCCTTACTAAAGGCCTCTCTCTACTCCGGTTTCCTGGGTCTTTATTTCATGGATCTTATGTTAGCTATCTGCTACGCTAACCTTTTAAAGCAAGAGCAGAATAGTAAAAAGACTTAATTTCAGTCTGCTATCATAAGAAGAGAGAGAGTTATCAACACTGCAACACAGAAGCTCAGCATAGATTTAACAATCTATCATGGAGGAAAAAAGAGAAGAAAAACCTCTGCTATCCACAGAAGATTGGCAGTCTCAATACTCCTGCAATTCCAAACACTCAACCCATTCTAGTCGTGCATCATCACGTGGTTCTGCTGCTACAAGAGCTAGAGCTAAAGCGGAAGCTGCAAAAGTCAAAAGCTTCACATGCACAAAAAGAAGCAGACATGTTAATAAAACAGGCACGGATAGAAGCGGAAGAATTAAAGAGAAAAACTGAGCTTGAAGTGGAACTGAAACGTAGGGCAACTGAGTTACAGGCCAACCTCAAAGCACTGAAGATACAGGGCGATGCTGAAGCAGCTATTACAGAGGCTGAAATCCTAGAGGCAGCTTATGAGGATGAAGTTGGAAAGCCAACACAGCAGAACGTGAGCGAATTAGCTTCGTATCACTCACATCAACGCACTAGTGAGTATGTGCAACAACATTCTCAGGAGCATGGACATCCGCGATCTCAACTCATGGAACCACAACCCATCTTTTCACCAGAGCACCAGCTAAAAAGTGGATAACGGTGATATAGATAATCGTGGAATCAAAACACGCAGTTTAGAAGAATGTAGCGATGTCATGTTCCCAGAATTACCAGCACAATGCCAGAGAAAAAGCACAGCCTACGCTCAGCAAAGTCACGCCCACCCTTTGAAGTTCTACCAAGAGGAACGACGCCCTCTACAGACTCACGTCCCACAATCCAAAGGTAAAACCTATTTCATGCCCTCTAGAGCATCCCTGCATGATCAGTCAGATACAACAGACTTGGCCAGATACCTGATTCGCAAAGAAATAGTCAGCTCTGGGCTCCTAAAGTTTGACGATAAACCAGAATCCGAGTCTACCCTGCAGGACAAAGAGAGAAAGCTGTTAAAGCATACGCTGTCCTTGATGAGCAGAGTAACAAGTCCCTGGCCAAGACCGAGCTATTCGACCTTTTGGTCATTGGAGAAAATGCTGCACCATACACCCTTAGAACATGCTCAGGGATTGTGGAAACATCAGGACGACGTGCAAGCAACCTCATAGTTGAGTCAATAGACGGAAATGTACAGATCTCGCTTCCATCACTCATAGAGTGTGACATGATGCCAGACGACCGTTCAGAGATCCCCTCAGCAGAAATAGCGCATCATTATTCCCATCTCAAGCCAGTGGCGGATAAAATCCCAGCCATTGATCCGGATGCAGCCATTCTTCTTCTACTCGGCAGGGACATACTGCGCGTACACAAAGTATGTAAACAGTATAATGGACCCAACGATGCTCCGTATGCGCAACAACTTGACCTCGGCTGGGTCATTGTAGGAAAAGTATGTCTAAGAGGAGCCCACAAGCCTAGCAGCGTTAATGTTTACAGGACCAATGTCTTACCTACTGGGCGTACGTCTTTCCTTAGATCATGTCATAGTGTTATTCACATCCAAGAAAAGTTTGACAAGAGATCAACCAACGGTATGCAAACCTTGAAAGAGATGGACATACTGTAAGATGACACCGATGATCTAGGAAGCACAGTATTCAAAAGAACAAAAGAGGATGAGAAAATAGCTTTGTCTATTGAAGATCAAGCCTTCCTTGAGATCATGGACAAACATGTCCACATGAATGATGCAAACAGTTGGGTAGCACCCTTTAGATTCCATTCCTCAAGGCGTCGTCTTCCGAATAATAGGGAGCAAGCAGTCAAGCGTCTCTCATCGCTGTGTCACACACTGGAAAGAAAACCAGACATGAAAAAACAATACATGGATTTCATGTAGGAAATCTTTGAGTCAAACCAAGCAGAACTAGCTCCGCCATTGAAAGAGAATCAAGAGTGCTGGTATCGAAGAGTACGATTGGGACACACAACTACCAGACGACAAAATAATCCAGTGGAAAGCCTGGAAAAATTCTCTGATGGAACTCAAGCTACTCCAGATACAGAGGACCTACCTTTCCGTTTCTCTACTTGCCACTGTATGCAGGGAAATGTGTGTCTTCGCGGATGCATCGACTCTAGCTATATCCGCTGTAGCTTACCTTAAGGCAGTTGATACTGAAGGACACAGTCATGTCGGGTTCATCATGGGGAAGTCCAAGCTGGCTCCACGTCCTGCACACACTGTCCCTCGTTTGGAGCTGTGTGCTGCTGTCTTGGCAGCAGAGCTTGCAGACCTGATAATGGATGAAATCGATGTGGATATTCATACAGTCAAGTTCTACACGGACAGCAGGATTGTACTTGGCTACATTCATAACACGTCCAGGAACTTCTATGTCTATGTCGCAAACAGAGTGACAAGAATCAGGAAATCCTTGCATCCTAATCAGTGGCACTACATCAGCACCAGTCATAATCCTGCAGATCACGGATCCAGGTCTGTTCCAGCCGCTCTCCTAAAGGACACCAACTGGTTTTCAGGTCCAGCTTTTCTGACAAAACCTGAGTTTGATGAGTCTCCCCAGCCAGAGATATTTGATCTTCTACATCCAGAGTCTGATGCAGAAATCCGCCCTCAAGTTTCAACCTATGCTACAAAAGTTACAGGTGGAGGTATCGGCTCGTATCGATTTAGTAGATTCTCCAGTTGGAAATCACTTACTCGGGCAACAGTCAGGCTCATTCAAAGGGTCAGAGCCTACTCCAAAAATACAGACCAAAATCAGAGAATGGGTGAACTTGCTCAAGCAAAACTCAT
This sequence comes from Gobio gobio, assembly GCF_949357685.1. NCBI lineage: Eukaryota > Metazoa > Chordata > Actinopteri > Cypriniformes > Gobionidae > Gobio > Gobio gobio. The sequence goes on along the minus strand of NC_137101.1, from coordinate 24,859,535 downwards.
AATTCTGAGAAGCGTACAGCAGGACTTCTTTAAACAGGAAATTAAAAACCTCTCAAAGGGTGAAGAAGTCTCCAGACACAGTTCAGTCAGAAGTTTGGACCCCATCATTGATGATAATGGTTTATTGAGAGTTGGAGGCCGAATATCATCAGCAGACATGTCCTGGGAAGAAAAGCATCCTATCCTCCTTCCAAAAAACCATCATCTCTCTACACTGCTGGTAAGACACTTCCATGAACAGGTTGCTCACCAAGGAAGACACTTCACTGAAGGCGCAGTTCGAACAGCTGGACTGTGGATAACAGGAAGTAAGAGACTGGTGACAAGTGTGATTCACAAATGTGTGACCTGCAAAAGATTAAGAGGAAAGTTGGAAGAACAAAAAATGGCTGACTTACCTCTGGACAGACTCACCATGGATCCACCGTTCACGAACGTGGGACTTGACGTTTTCGGGCCATGGACCATTTCGTCACGCAGGACCAGAGGCGGTCATGTAGAAAACAAACGCTGTTTGGCAGTTATGTTCACCTGTCTGAGTATAAGAGCGGTGCATACTGAGGTAGTGGAGACCATGTCAACCTCCAGCTTCATCAATGCTTTGAGGAGATTTACTGCTATCAGAGGTCCCGTGAGACGGCTCCGTTCTGATAGGGGCACAAACTTTGTTGGAGCTTGCAAGGAACTACAGATCAACTCAGAAGATCCAGAGTTGAAAGCTCACCTGCAGGAAAAAGGTTGTACCTGGACATTCAATCCTCCACACTCATCTCACATGGGTGGAGTGTGGGAGAGGATGATTGGTGTTGCACGCCGCATTTTGGATGCCATGTTGTTGAAAGAGAACTGTCGCCTCTCTCATGAAGTACTTGTGACTCTTATGGCTGAAGTCATGGCAATCATGAATGCAAGACCTCTAGTTCCAGTGTCCTCTGATCCAGGGATGCCAGCTGTTCTCACACCAGCAATACTGCTCACTCAGAAGGTTGAACCAGTATCTGCTCCTCTGGGGAATATGGATCTCAAAGATCTCTATAGCAAGCAATGGAGGCAAGTCCAAAGCCTCGCTGAAACTTTCTGGAGACGTTGGAAGCAAGAGTACTTGGGGACGCTCCAGATTTGCAAGAAGTGGAAATCAGAAAGACCGAACCTGCAAGTTGGAGATGTGGTACTCCTTAAAGACACTCAAGTTAAGAGGAATGAGTGGCCCACAGGTGTTATTGTGGAAACCTTCCCCAGCCGTGATGGCAGGATTCGAAAGGTCATTGTGAAGATCATGAGACAGGGTACTCCCAAGGTGTATTCAAGACCTGTTTCAGAAGTTGTGCTGCTTCTTAGTAAAGGGACATAGTGGTATTATTTATACCAGGCGGGGAGTGTTCTGCCCCCACTTTGTGTTGCTTTAGAGACATCTAGTGGTTTAAAGTTGTATTGCATTTGAATTCTTATATTTTAGTCCCTCCTCTCTTGCCGTAGTTTTTTCTGTTTTGCTTCTGATTCGGATATACGGAGAGGACATGCAGCGGCTACTCTTTTCTCTTTGCCTTTGATCGTTTATGAAGCCCTAAGTCTGTGAGTATTTCTGTAGGAAGTATATCTACTTTGCTATAGTCTTTGTGTATTGCCCGTTTTAGTTTAAAATGTATGTTGTACTAATAGAGGATAATCGCGATAAGCATTTCTCCATTGACATCCATGTTAAAGTTAGCTTAAATGCTTACTAATAATGTAAGTCTCATTATAATGGCAAGTTTTTCTTATGTGATAGCTATTTACATGTCAGACTTGAGTTGTATATTCATGTATATGTATATGTGGGCAGTTTGTAATGCCATATTATTATGTTTTCACAGTTTTACAAAAAAGATTGGAAAGATCCTTACTAAAGGCCTCTCTCTACTCCGGTTTCCTGGGTCTTCATTTCATGGATCTTATGTTAGCTATCTGCTACGCTAACCTTTTAAAGCAAGAGCAGAATAATGAATGTGTTTAATGAGATAAATGGTGAATGATTAATTTCACGATAAGTGTGCAATTAATCGCGATTAATCACAATAAAAAAAAAATCTATTGACAGCCCTATAAAAAACAGATAATCTGAGATAATCGCAGAACTTCTTTTTTTACATTTTGCATCTGATTAGGACACGGTGCGGTCACATTTACCATTGCTGGCCAAAAACCATTAATTTCAGTAGGAATTTGCACAATCTGGTTCACAGGTCACTGTAATTTGCCGCACTGACCAACGGAAAGCTACTTGGTTTGAAAGTGACTTCTGTGTGAGCAGTGCTTCATACATTTCTACACTATTGACAATGGACTCTTTTTGCGCTTGAAATTTGACATATGGACTGCTTTTTTAGTAGCTTGTCAGACATGGTAACTAGTCATTCAAAATGTTTACTTTCATGTTCCACAGGAAAAAAATAACACCATGGAACAATTTAAGAGTGTAAATAATGAGACTTTTCATTTTTGGGTGAACTATTCCTTAAAAATAGCTGTCGCTTTTGTCTTAGCTAATCCATGCCAGATGCGCAAACTCATTCAAAGAATCCTTTCACGTACATGCTAAAGACGCATTATAATTCCCTCAGCTTGGCTAAAGATGGAGCTGTCAATTTAGCATGTCATGTGAAGGTGCTGGGAAATAGGCAACATGATTTAATTTTTTTCTTTTGTGTAATTCGGTACATGTCAGATATTGTTTGTAGCGTTGTGGGCAAATGGGGGTATGGTGGAAAATCCCCATTTCTTCTCTCGCTCTGACAGGAGAGGCTATCGGTTCTGTTAGAGAGCCTGCATGGCGAGGAACGGACATACTGACATTATCTTCCTCCTGCTTCAAACCTTCTTTCTTCCATCTTTTGGTAACAAAGCACCAGCACATCGCTGAAAGGGGCCTGTCACCCCAAATAAATGATCTGTTTTCAGTGACTTCATTACAATGGGCTTCCTAAATATGGACTCCTTGAGCCAGCCCTACTTGTCAGCTTGTGGGTTTGACAGTAAAGTTCTTATGTGGGAGGAGGGCGGAGTGGAGAGAGTGTGTGTTCGCCGTGTGTGTGTGTGTGGTATGACATGGGTAATTAATAACCTCCTGTAAGCCTGAAGCCTGAGTGATTTGAAGGCCAGGGCGGGAAGATAAAAAGAGCATTTACACACTAAACACACACAAAGGACAACTGCTGTGTTTTATCTCTACTACTACTGATGAAGTAATACAGTTCTGCACTGCAATAAGAAATAAAAGACAGTCTCTAAAAAATGTGGCTTGCTAAAGAATAAAAAATAGTGTGTGTGTGTGTGTGTGTGTGTGTTTATAAGTATAATAATATTAATAACAATATAATACACACACACACACACACACACACACACACACACACACACATATATATATATACAAGACAATAAATAAATATAGGGCAAAAAGTGTCACAGCCAGGCTCCCACGTCACACAATCACAGCGCACGCCTTCCCCTGAGTATTAATCACGCACACCTGCATCCCATCAACACGGCAATCACCCACAGTACAAAAGACACTCACACACACACATTCACTGTCCGGTCTCATTTGTAAAAGGTACTTAACGCGATTCTTACTTCAAGGACTTCCTCTATGATACTTACCTTCATCCCTTGTTACCTCCAAGTCTCCATCGTGTTCCATCGTCATGTGTGTGTCTTCAGTGTCTCCACCACTGCTAGCCTGTCTTCAACGATCAACATCTGCAAGTATAAAGACTGTGTCATTCAGAATCTCATCACCGAACTCCCAATAACTTCTGCACCACTCACCTTCCATTTGCACTACTGGATTGTTCAATAAAATTCACTAACCTGTACTTCTTGTCTCCGACCATTCTGTACCGTAACAGAAGACCCGACCGCAACCGATGAGCACCAGTATGAGCACCCCAGATCCCTTCCAAGAACTCGTGGACGCTGTCCGTCGAGCACTTCCTTCCAACCCACTAGCACCTCCACCAGCGATCACTTCCGTCAACACCATCACTTTTCCTTCACCATCCGCCTTTGCCAGTCCCATGGCCAAACCGATGCCCTTCTCTGGTTCAGCGGAGAACTGCAATGGATTCATTCTTCAGTGTTCACTGGTCATGGAGATGCAACCGTACCCCGGCGATCGTTCCAAGGTAGCCTTTATACTGTCTCAACTAAACGGCAAAGCGCTGCGCTGGGCAGAAACCCTTTGGACTCTGAATAATCCCATTGTACAGTCTATGTCCAGTTTCATCGCCCATTTCAAAGAGGTATTCGGAAAAGCAGCCTGGGATGCCTCCATTGGTGAGCAATTGTATCATTTGAAGCAAAATAACATTTCTGTCAATGAGCATGCCCTCCAGTTCAGGACACTGGCTGCCGCCAGCGGATAGAACAAGCAATCTCTGCTGACTACCTATCGTCAGGGGTGGATCCTCGCGTGCGGTTGCATCTCGCTGCATACAAGGATACCATCGGGCTCAAACGCTTCATCCACCTATCCATTCGTTTCACCACTCGTATGCAGTCGTGTCTCGAAGAGCACCAGGGCCAGGCACTATTCTCTTGTGCCATCTTTCCGTCTACTCACAAAATGCAGCCCCTCACCACTATTGTGAACCTAACTGCTGCCGGTGTCACCCCTCCAATATGTGCCCTTTCTCGACTCTGGGTCAGCCGGCAACTTCATCTCTTGCGCCCTCTGCCGTCAGCTCAAGCTCAAGACAACTGCCACGCCGTCTACCTACCAGATCCACTAGGTAACGGGGAAACCCCTCAGCCGAAGACAAGTTCGTTCCGTCGCTGGTCCCATCCAGCTCCAAGTGGGTATCCTGCACACGGAACAACAACACTTACTGGTTCTGGAGGAGTCCACCGCTGATGTGATCCTAGGGCGCCCATGGTTAGAGCAGCATAACCCAGTCATCTCATGGAAAACCGGCAAGATCCTGAAGTGGGGCAATAGCTGCTTCCCGAACTGTTTCTCAGCTCTCCCTGTTCCCTCTACTTCATGCTCCAAGATAATGTCAGTATGTGCTACCTCTAATTGAAAGCCCGGTCGTGCAATGCTCAGTGGAAGTTCCACCATGCTATGTCCCCTTCAGCGATGTCATCTGTCCTCAGCGAGCCTCCAAGCTGCCTCCCCATCGGCCACGGGACTGTGCCATCGTTCTGCTTCAGGATGAGTCAGTGCCCCGTGGTAAAATCTATTCTCTGTCACTGCCGGAGGAGAAGGCCATGGAAGTATACATCCAGGAGGCGCTTGACCAGGGATACATCCGCCCGTCTACTTCCCCTGCTGCTTCCAGCTTCCTCTTCGAAGGACGGAGGCTTGCAGCCCTGTATTGATTACCGTGCCCTCAACAAAGTCACCGTGAAATTCCACTATCCCCTTCCTCTGGTCCCAACAGCGCTGGAACATCTCCGTGGTGCCACTGTTTTCACCAAGTTGGACCTCCGCAGCGCGTACAACCTGATCCGGATACGTGAGGGGGACAAGTGAAAAACCTTTGTGAAACCACCTTTGTGACACCTTTGTGACACCTACAGGACACTACGAATATCTCGTCATGCCATATGGACTAGCCAATGCTCCCTCCTTGTTCCAAGACTTTATCCATGAGGTGCTCCGGGAGTTCCTCCACTAGTTTGTACTGGTGTATATCGACGACATCCTGATATACTCCCGGAGCCTGGCCAAATATCGCCATCATGCTGTGGAGGTCCTGCAACGCCTGAGGGAGGTCCAGCAGTATCTCAAGGCAGAGAAATGTTTTTTCCACCAACCCTCAGTGCAGGTCCTTGGATACAACATCGACAGCAGTGGCATCCGGATGGACGAGGGGAAGGTGGAGGCAATCAGGAACTGGCCCACTCCCACAACCATCAAAGAACTTTAGAGATTCCTAGGATTTGCTAACTTCTAACGCCGATTCATTCACAACTATAGTCTCATTTCCTGCCCTCTGACTCATCTCCTCCGCAGTAAACCCAAGTCTCTGTCCTGGAACTCCGCGGCCACGAAAGCCTTCGAAGACCTCAAAGAAGCCTTCACGTCTGCTCCCCTCCTAGTGCATCCAGACCCCACTAAGTCCTTCGTCGTTGAGGTAGACGCGTCTACCACAGGAGTGGGAGCAGTGCTTTCACAGCAGCAGGGGACCCCAAGTAGACTCCATCCATGTGCCTTCTTCTCTCGCGAACTCAACCCGGCGGAGGTAAATTACGACATCGGCAACTGGGAGCTTCTCGCCATCAAGATGGCCCTGGAAGAGTGGATGCATTTGTTGGAGGGTTCCCAACATCCGTTCCTGGTACTAACAGACCACAAAAATGTAGAGTACCTAAGAGATGCCAAGCGACTTAACCCCCACCAGGCTCGTTGGGCACTGTTCTTTACTAGATTCAACTTTACCATTTCCTATTGTCCAGGACCTAAGAATGTGATAGCGGACGCCCTTTCCTGTCTCTATAACCCTGAAGAGAACTCCAAGAAAACTGAACCCATTCTTCCAGTGAAGCTGTTCGTGAGTCCCATCACCTGGTCTGAGGAAACTGCTCCAATTGCCTGCTCCAATGTCTCCACCAACACTCCGCCGGGTTGTCCACCAGGTTTGCAATACATCTCACGGACACGGCGCACACCACTCATCCACACGTCCCACACGTTTTTGGGCACTGGCCACCCGGGGGTCAATGAAACCCTCTCGCTGCTGAAGGAGCGCTTCTGGTAGCCCAACATGGCATCTGACGTCAGAAGGTACGTGAGGGGATGTAAGGAATGCGCCATCTCGAAGAGCCCTCAACATCTTCCCTCCGGCAAACTCCATCATCTGCCCGTTCCCAACTGTCCACGGTCACACCTAGAAGCAGACTTCATCACAGACGTGTCTAAAGGCTGTACCTGTATTTTAGTGGTCATCGATAGATTTTCCAAGTCATGTTTTCTGATTCTGTTGAATGGACTGCCCACTGCTATGGAAACAGCTGAACTAATGTTTAATATGATTTTCAGATATTAAGAAATCTCAGAGGATATCGTCTCAGACAGGGGACCACAATTCATCTCCCAGGTGTGGAAATAATTATTCTCGCTCCTAGGTGTGACCGTCACCCTCTCCTCTGGGTACCATCCACAGACCAATGGGCAGGCAGAGAGGAAGATCCAGGAGATCGGTCGCTTCCTCCGTACCTTCTGTCACGGCCACCAGGACTCCTGGAACCAGTTCCTGGGTTGGGCCGAGTACGCATAGAACTCCCTACGTCAGTCAACCACCGGTCTTATTCCAATCCAGTGCGTACTCGGTTACCAACCCCCATTGTTCCCCTGTTCCAGGGGAACTGTTGGATGTCCCATCGATCAACTTCTGGTTTCAGGAGAGCGAGAGCATCTGGGACTCTGCACATCACCAGCTTCAATGGGCCCTGCGCAGACGCAAGAGGACAGCCGACCTTCGTGGCTCCAACACGCCCACTTTCCAGCCAGGTCAGAAGGTCTGGCTGTCAACCAAGGACATCAGGTTGCGTCTGCAATGCAGGAAGCTCAGTCCCAGGTTCATTGGCCCCTTTCCAATTTTGAAGCAGATCAACCCAGTCACGTACCAACTCCAACTCCGTCCACACTACAGAATTCATCCCACGTTCCATGTTTCCCTGTTAAAGCCTCACTTTCCCTACATTTTGAGATAGCCCCCAAGATTTGTCTGCAAGGGTACTGTTTAAATGTACAGTTACATGACAAATATGTTTAAAGTAAATGTCACAGACAAGCCAGGCTCCCACATCACACAATCACAGTGCACGCCTTCCCCTGAGTATTAATCACGCACACCTGCATCCCATCAACACGGCAAACACCCACAGTACAAAAGACATTCACACACACACACATTCACTGTCCGGTCTCGTTTGTAAAAGGTATATACCTCGATGCTTACTTCAAGGACTTCCTCTACGATACTTACCTTCATCCCTTGTTACCTCCAAGTCTCCATCATGTTCCATCGTCATGTGTGTGTCTTCAGTGTCTCCACCGCTCCCAGCCTGTCTTCAACGATCACCATCTGCAAGTATAAAGACTGTGTCATTCAGGATCTCATGACCGAACTTCCAAGAACTTCTGCACCACTCACCTGCACTTCTATTTGCACTACTGGATTGTTCAATAAACTTCACTAACCTGTACTTCTGGTCTCCGACCCTTCTGTAACCTAACAAAAAGGTTATATATATATATATATATTAGTGCTGGGAATCAATAAAAAAACAACAACTAATTAATCACTTTTTTTATGTAATTAATCGCGATTAATCGCAAGTTTTTAATATTTTAAGTTTTAATATTTTGATATTGTAATAATTTCAGTTACTCTCCAAATTAATGTAGAAACAATTTAAAGACTTATATTTTATATTTTAAATATGTGTTGTAATGGCATCTTTTTATGAATGAAGGCCAGTATCACTGATACTAATGTCTCTATGACACATTAATGACGTTACATTACAGTATAACTGAAAGCTCCCAATTTCAACATTTATTAGGCTTTAAAAAAATAACTTTTAATTTAAGTGAACTTAAAACAATCTTTACATAAACCCATTATAATAAATGTTGTTTTTACCTGTGGCCTTCCCTGTTAGACATATACAGAAATGTAATAGTTATCAAACACCTTTCTTAACTGCATAAATAATAAATTAAATATACATTAATCATCAGTAAAGCTACAATTTTCTCTGTTCCCGTTGTTCTTTGATGAACATTAATGACAGGCATCATCAGTGCTCCTGTCACTTTAAGAACGGCCGCTGACGAACATGGCATGGATCTGATGCGCAGTCCCGCGCTTCTCATTTCCTCACAACTTTTTAAGTTCATTTAAGATGTTATTTAACTAATTTAAGACTCCTAATATGAGAATACTCAAAATTCTCTGTGTTGTTGTTATTGTTTGTTCAAGAGCAAAAGAGAACTCGATGTAAGCAGGAGACTGACGCGTGTGTCTGTCTGTGTGTCGAGTGTGTGTGTGTGGGTGTGTGTCAGAGTGTCCCTTGATTAGCTGACATGAGACGCAGCCACACAGACAGGACATTGACATACAGCACGTTCTCTTGTGTCTTGACGCGCTTGGAAGCATTTACACGAATAGGAGCATGATCATGTAACGCTAGGCAAATGTATATAAAAACGGACTCTGCGTTATTTGCATTAAATATTTTTAATGCGTTAAGCTGAAAAAATTAATCGTCCGCGTTAATTTGCCCATCCCCCTAATATATGTATATATATATATATATATATATTTATTTATATTTATATTCATCATTGTCTGTATATCTGAGCTTCCCATCCAACCTGACATAGAAACATTGGCTCAACCAGTGGCGTGTAGGGTGGGGTGTATCCAACCAATAACAGACCGGGCTCAGGAAACATATTTGAAAACATTCCTGAGTTTTACAATTCTATACAGTGCCTCTAGTTGTAGAAATCACACACTTCACCTTTACAGAAACCAGAGAACAATAACCCAATATTAACGGTTAGAAAATGAGCTGGAACTCTTGAGGGAGCTGCGATTTGATACTGGGGGTAGGAAAAGATGAAAAAGTGAAAGTTGGAGAAGAAACCAATGTGACAGTTCAGGAGGCTGAGATCGGGGAAGAGATAAAGGAAAATCAGGGATAAAGAGACAGACAGAGAAAGGGGTAAGACGCGAATGAAGGAGATTTCCTATTCCGTCAGACAGACCGTAGCTCATTCATTATTTTGTGGAAGCAATTACCACAGCCACCTGCTTTATCTGTAGCGCTCATTGTTTCCAGAGCTGTCTGAGCCCTCTCTCTCTCTCTCCCTCTCTCTCTCTCTGTCTCAGTAATGGTGGCTCAGCTCGCTTTGATTAAAGAACTCCATTTCAGTGTGTTAATAATGAATAGAACACACACACACACACTAGTGCCATCACAGGTTGTGTACCACGCGCCCGGTCTCGTGATCCTGCATTCACAAGGTCGAGAAACCATATCCCAGATGTAAACAAGTATTTGTGGTCGTCATTTCATGTTATATTTGTATGGCTCTTATATTTAATAATCAACCTCTGCTGCACAGGCCTGCTGATAAGAACAGCTTGTCATAAAAATATGCAATTACAATTTTGATACAGCGAAGTCAGACTGCATTATTATAGGAACTTTAGAAGTGATTTCATCAGCTGAACAAATAAATAATCATTTTAGAAAATCGCCTTCTTGATGGAGTTTATTTTTGTCTTGACCAGCTCGTACTTAATATGGTAACACAATAAATGAGATACAAATGTTATTTAGAAAGAGACCACTAGTAAATATAAATTTATAAAGAGCTATCATTGTATCGATTATATTGAGAATCATTTAATTATATTTAACATAACATTTTCTGATAGAATTTAAATATTTAATCAGGAATAAAATGGGCTGGGAATTGATTGGGAATTCAGTTAATGGATTTATCCATCAGAAATTGATTTGATGGTTAAAAGTGGGCGTTTAATTTTCATGCACTGTAAAAAGTGAAATTGAAGAGCTTATTCTATACCTGATCTGACTGAGTCTCATGTAGTCATACTGTGTTAATGGTTTGGTGATATTAAATTATATTTTTAACTCCTGATAAGCCAGTTTATTTAGATATAGCACATTCTGTGGCAACTTTTTTTTTCAGTGGATGACCTTGTTTCTGCTGAACAGCTATAATAAGATAAATTATTTTCTTCCCTCTATTTTAAAAGCAAGGTTTTTGCTCAGGAATACATCCAGAATTTTTAATTCAAGTCACTGGCCCTCAGTCACTCTGGCTACATTCACAAGTCCTGTTTACACGGCAACTCACAGTAACGTCTTGAATACTGTCTGTATTAAGCTCTTTTTAAGCCAACCATAGAGGCATTATCAAAGATGATGACATCCATAAAACTGAAAAGTCTTATCACTTCCACAGTCCAGTCGAGCCGCAAGTTCATCTGTCAAATCCATGTGAAGATCTAAAACCTTCAGAAGACAGACAGCTCTTATCTCCATCTCTGTAAATGACTGAAACCACACATGAAAACCTGCAACACATGGTAGACATGCGTCTGTGCCGTGCAGAGCGTCTCTCTCACATTTTATGACGTGACAGACAACTAGTTGTCCAGTCCGGTTCCATTCACAAAGCATGAGGTCGTGAAAATAAACATACAGGTGTGAGTTTCATTACAGAGTGCGGTTGTCACTCCTGTAATAAACTTATTCTGTGAATGTAACCGTATTAAGGACTCAAATGCAGGACTGACAACCGTATTCTATTGCTGTGTGAACATGGCCTCTTTGTCCACCAAAATGGCAGTGATACTTGTACCGGCCAACATTTCCTCTGACTTAAGACCTAAACAATGGTGCAACTACACTGTATTTTTTGTGTTATTTTTTTGTTGCTATTATAGTATTCATTGATATTTATTACCATTATTTACCCCAGATATTATTGTTTTAAGATTGTACCAAGTATGTAGTTGTATTAATTAGGGATGCATCAATACAGTTAGTCCACGGTTCAATACATACCTCGGTTTTTAACCACGGTTTTCGGTTCGGTTTGGTTCTGATGGCTTGTCACATCAGTTTTTTGCCTTAGGCGACAGGAACAACAAGAGGTTAAGGAGAAAAAAATTAAAAATGTTATTGCAATACTCTTTCTTTATTTTACTTAAAAGAATTGAAAACCCTTACTTAAACTTAAAACTTTACTTAAAAAAAAACCCTTGTACACATTCCTAGTGTATTGTAAAATATAAAATAAATATATATAAAGATTTACACTGGCAGCTCAGAGCTGTACAGCTGCATTTAAGTATGAAATTGAATGAATAAATGTAAAAATAAAACACTACATAGACTTCACTATAAAATATACATTGATTCTTATTAAAGCTACTGTATTAAAGTTTTTCAGTCAAGAGCAGTGAGTGATTTTCTCTTTGTCTTTTGTTGTTGTATTAACATTTAAGGGATGGTTCGTTCAAAAATGAAAATTCTGTCATTGAGAAATGAATACAGGTTTGGAACAATATTAGAGTGTGTCAATAATGACATTATTTGAGATGTGAACTGTCCCTTTAAGGACAGCGTGTTCGCTACTGCACTGCTGTCATTTTAAGACCTCTGTGCATCTAATATACAGACACACGCTATTTTACTTTCACTTTAGACATAACCGACTGTGTTTATGTTAACCTGTGTGTATTTGACAGTATTAGCGCAGTAAGACGACTACTTAGTTCAGTAATCACGTGTTTGACAGGCGTTTAGTGCGCGCGCTCGGAAAAGCGCATGTTAAATAAAAACGCGGACGCGAAAGAGCTGGCAAGGCTTTAAAACGCATGCAAATAATGAACTTTATTGATTGTGAATATCTATAGTGTTCCGTGAGTATAACTCTACCACTAACGTGTGATGTGAATGTATGTCACGTTGTTCAGTATTGGGATGGTGGCAAATTATAGAATTTGTAGAAAAATTATTAATTCAATGCAAAACCGAAAAAAACGCAATTCACAAGTGCGTATTGAACCGTGAACGCCGTACCGAACAGGTTCAATATTATATTGAGAATTGTGGCATCCCTAGTATTAATACCAATATATATAGACAAGTGAAGTGAATTACACTGATTATCTCTTCATCACGGCACCTTTTAGTGGGTGGGATATATTAGGCAGCAAGTAAACTTTTTGTCTTCAAAGTTGATGTGTTAGAAGAAGGAGAAATGGGAAAGTGTAAGTATTTGAGCGAATTTGACAAGGGGCAAATTGTGATGGTGCCAGCATTGGGCAGGTGAGCATCAGAACTGGACCACGGAGCAATGGAAGAAGGTGGTCTGGTCTGATGAATCACATTTTCTTTTACATCACTTGGATGGGTGCATCGCTTACCTAGAGAACACATGGCTTCAGGATGCACTATGGGAAGAAGGCAAGCTGGCGGAGGCAGTGTGATGCTTTGAGCAATGTTCTGCTGGGAAACCTTGGGTCCTGCCATTCATGTTGATGTTACTTTGACACGTACCACCTACCTAAGCATTGTTGCAGACCATGTACACCCTTTCATGGAAACGGTATTCCCTGGTGGCTGTGACCTCTTTCAGCAGGATAATGCGCCCTGCCACAAAGCAAAAATGGTTCTTGAATGGTTTGAGGAGCACAACAACGATTTTGAGTTGACTTGGCCTCAAAATTCCCCAGATCTCAATCCAATCGAGCATCTGTGGGATGTGCTGAACAAACAAGTCCGATCCATGGAGGCCCCACCTCACAATTTATAGGACTTAAAGGTTCTGCTGCTAACATCTTGGTTCCAGACATCACAGCACACCTTCAGGGGTCTAGTGGAGTCCATGCCTCAACAGGTCAGGGCTGTTTTGGCAGCAAAAGAGCAACACAATATTAGGATATATTAGGTCATAATGTTATTCCTGATCGGTGTATATGTATACACATGTAAATATGTATATATGTATGTATATGTACCAGACTCAGAGACAGGATTGTCATCAAACGGATGGTTGGAACAGGTGAGGAAACACATGTAGGTAAGACTAAGATAATTCTGGAGGAATGCGAGGAGATCTCAAGAGTATAACTGGGAATCCACAAGAGACAACTTCAGGTAAGTAGAGCAGGTAAGTAGATCAGGTAAGGAGTGGGTAATCCACATTGGAGACCAGACGAGTGACTGAGAAGTGTGTGTTCTTATACTGTGTTTGATGAGCGAGCTGATGAGGGACAGGAACAGGTGTTTAGAATGTATGTGTGATAGGGGAGCCTGGTGACACTTGTAGCCTATACCAAGTTCTGCCATTGAACTATATATATGAACTATATATATATATATATATATATATATATATATATATATATATATATATATATATATATATATATATATATATATATATATGACCAGGCCTTTTGTGGATTCCCAGTTATAGACTACTCCTGAGATCTCCTCACATTCCTCCAGCAGGGCCAAGATGCAATCTATTACAAGTCTTAATATCTTGCACAGTGTTACTTTTAAAGTAAATTTGTCTTCCTTAAAGGATTTTTCGGCTAATTAAAAACTCATTAAAAAGTTGTTTTTGCAGTGCACACACAAAATTTATATATTATTTTATTTTATTAAAGATGGATGGATGGATGGGGGAAATTAAGGGTAACACTTTACAATAAGGTTGTATTAGTTAACGTTAGTTAATGCATTAGTTAACATGAACTAACCATGAACAACACCTCTGTTCATGTTCATGTACATCAGTTAATCTTTGTTAACGTTAGTTAATAAAAATACATCCGTTCATGGTTTGTTCATGTTAGTTCACAGTGCATTAACTAATGTTAACAAGATTTTAATAATGCATTAGTAAATGTTGAAATTAACATTAACAAAGATAAAAAATACTTATAAGTACAGTTCATTATTAGTTCATGTTAACTAATGTAGTTAACTAATGAACCTTATTGTAAAGTGTTACTAAATGAAGTAGCTGAAGCTGCTGTGCAACAGGACGTCTATCAGAACAAGATCTCAACTTAATGCCTTTTGCATCGCTGCATTTGGCATTGTTGTTTTCAAAACTGTTCTTGGTTTGAACATTATTCCGCCCTATTGCCTCTTCCAGGCTTTTTGAGGCCACTTTTTTTCCAGATTGGACACCAGGAAAAGGGTCTAATTTGGTTGTGTCTGTTAAATGGTGAATGTTAACTGTGTTAAACAAGTGGACTGAAATATAGACAGACCCTTCTAAAGTTATCATTCTGTGTGTGTGTGTGTGTGTGTGTGTGTGTGTGTGTGTGTGTGTGTGTGTGTGTGTGTGTGTGTGTGTGTGTGTGTGTGTGTGTGTGTGTGTGTGTGTGTGTGTGTGTGTGTGTGTGTGTGTGTGTGTGTGTGTGTGTGTGTGTGTGTGTGTGTGTGTGTGTGTGTGTGTGTGTGTGTGTGTGTGTGTGTGTGTGTGTGTCAGAGGGAGATGTGGACTGTGTACTGACTGAAATGGCTCTTCAGAGCAGCTGAAGAGGTAATTTGGCTTTACAGGGGTCCAGATTAAAACTGATTATGGTCATTTGATGAATTGCTCCAAATTATAGACTTGGACACGACAGCCACAAATGTGCACAATTAAAAATGGAGAGAATGAGAAATCCCTCTCCCTTTTTTCCTCACTCTTCCCTTTCACTCACATGCTCTTACAGTCTTTATTTATTTATCTCTTTTTTTTTTCTTATTAATTTTTTTGAACTCTTCTGCTGTCTCGTTTTCTCTCATTCTTTTTCGCCTGCCGTACTCTCATTTATGTTTTTCTGTTATGTAGAATTTCTAGTTTACCTTGAACTCTGTTACGCATGATGTCACATCAATGTAAATATGTTGTGTACCAATGTAATTATAAATATCTTCTGTTAGTTCCTGTGGGTTTATTTGTTTATTTTTTCTTTGCGTAAAGACGGCAACTTGTCAAATGACCCCCGTTCACATGGATCTGTGAAAACAATTAAAAACACTGCATTATGCACGTCAGGCCAGTAATTGGCGATGTCACTTTGTAAAGAAACTCTACATGCCTGAACATGTAATTCGTATGCACATGACTTTACCGTGTTTGTAGCTTAAATGGAGGCGATAACTGTATCATTTTCAAAAACGTGCACTTTGAAACCCATTTTCAAAAGTTCATGTGTCCAGGCCAAATCAAATATTTCTATTTTGTCAGCTTGCAAAGCTTAAGTTTGTTTCATCATTTTTGTTTTACTTAATTCTGTAATCTACACTTTGCTTCTCAACTTCATCATGACTAATAAGACTATAAGTGCGTCTGGTTCATTCATTGTGCCTCACATCTAAAGCTCACAGTTGTATTTCTTATATAAAAGACACTCTGTCTTGTTGTGTGTGACTCAAACCTGATTTTAATGGGCCCTGCGGCTACTGTGTTATAGTGAATTCCATTTCGACACCTTTCATGCACACGCTTTTAACTTCCGCCCACAGTCTAGCATCTAAGAATTAAGGTCTACACTTTTTTTCTTTCTGTTTCTGTCTCCTACTCTTGTTCTTCAGGTTGTGGTCTTGACCTAGCTTGCTTTGAGGGTTTTATAGGACTAAATGTTTGGATCACATGGCTGTCAGAGGTTACTGTGCTGGGTCACGATGAGAAACGGTGCCACCAGTAACCCGGTGTTGGCTTTTAATACCTTCTCTGGGTCTTTCTGTTAAGCAGACGGTGCAGAAGTCACAACTGGGTCTAAAACAACTAGAATGGATAATGTGTGAGTTTGTATGTGTGCGTTTGCTTGGGGACAAAATGTCCTTGTGTTTTTAATGGATCTTTTGAATGAATTTCTGTTGTGAAAAATGTGGTCCACCCGTTGAGTCCAACTAGAACCCCAAAGCAATTGCATTGGCTGAAATAACTTTTGATTTCTCAATCAGAAATCTTACAAAATCACGTGCACTGTACACTGTAGTAATTAGCTTCAAGAAATGTCTGTAGTCTCTATTTAGAAAGCTAAGTAAATGCCTGTGTGTGTGTGTTCTGCGGGGGGCTGCTCAGAGAACCAAATCTGTTGTTTTATGTAACAGATATCCCTTTATAGATTCCATCATTAAAACGTCTGGGTTACATAAGCAGTAGCTTTTTCCTCTGCCCTCTGTGCTTTCTGATAAACTCGGTTGTTTGGTGGGACAGAGTTTGCCAAGCCTGTTATCGCCACTCCAGTACAAGCGCCAGGAAGGAGGCATACCAACGGAGACAGTTGCCATGGTAACATTGCTACCGGTGGCAGCCGTGGGATGTAGAGGACATTAGGAGAGAGAGAGAGAGAGAGAGAGAGAGAGAGAGAGAGAGAGAGAGAGAGAGAGAGAGAGAGAGAGGGGGCTGGTGAAAGAGTTTCAAACAGCATGCACTTAGATACACCTTGAATTAGAAAATGTTAAAAACGAACCATATTAGATGTAAAATACACACTGTTTTGAAACTCTAGCTGACTTAAATATTGCATGCATTAACATGAGACTAGAGTGATCGAATTGCTTCTTAACCTCTCTCTGTAAAGTTATTGCTAACATTTCAACTCCTTTTGTGATTCTGCGAAGCTGGTAAATCTAGTAACATTCACAATTATAATATCATTATATTAAAAATTGACTGTTTACCTAGTGAAAATTCATCAGGAATTACATCTGTGACTGTTCTAAATAATCTCACTGCCCTTGACTTCCAATGTTAAATACATTACTGTCTGTTTATGCATTTTTTTGGGTTTAATTTTAACCTACCCATCAATTTAAGAAAAAAAAAAAATTGTGGTGATTCACAGCATGAGTTGTATTTAGAAACAGAATTGAACATGTATTCAGAAGATGCATCCATGAAACAGAAGTTGCGACATATTTACATATTTAACTCAAGGAGCTGTACGCAAGTGGGAAAAAAACAGCAACACCATTTGTTTTAAAATGATTGCATGCATTTGCAGTTCCATGTTTGCATTTCAACATCTGTCAAGTGCTATTTTATAGATATAAATAACTGTTATATTCCACTGAGTGTCCACACAACTTATCAGTTATGAGAGAGAGAAAAAAATAGATTACTTGGAATTAAATCCATTCTATTATAATATGTTTATTATAAGATGTTATATTTAATGGAAAAAATATATTTAAAGAACTTACTCAAATAACAGCATATTGAATAATAGTAGAGATGTCAGCTAAATAAGAATATGTGGTGACCCACCTGTCATCAATAACAAAGTGTAGATATCTATTCAATAACCACCATATGTAGTTTTCCTCACACAAACACACACACACACACACACACACACACACACACACACACACACACACACACACACACACACACACACACACACACACACACACACACACACACACAATAACATGGGCCAAATCCACTGACAACCCATAATTCGCCTTATTCAGTATGGTACTGTGGAATCCCGTCTGATGTTTACGTCTGATTATAGTTATCTTAGTATCAGGAAATCAATGAATACAGGAGGTGAGGAAAAATCGCACGTGTGTGTGTGTGTGTGTGTGTGTGTGTGTGTGTGTGTGTGTGTGTGTGTGTGTGTGTGTGTGTGTGTGTGTGTGTGTGTGTGTGTGTGTGTGTGTGTGTGTGTGTGTGTGTGTGTGTGTGTGTGTGTGTGTGTGTGTGCGTGTGCGTGTGCGTGTGTGTGTGTGACTGAAAATATATCCTCTGATTATTCTGTGTATCTGAGTGTCACATAAGGTACTTAAAAGACAATCAAAATCCACAAATGCAGAAAATAGTCTTGATGCTTTCTAGGCCAATATTTCTATGAAGTAGCTAAAAATAAATGTTGCAATATGACAACAACAAATCAACCTTAAACACTATTAACATTCAAAGACCGAAAACAAAAAAGAGATCAAAAGAAGAGGAAAAAAAATGGATGGAAAAATATGAAAGACTGTAATTACTTTTTTTATAGAGCCAGTTGAAGATATGACAGGAAATAAGGAAAAAGGATAAGATGGAAACATAATGCCAGACTTGAACCCACGTGTCCTACTACTAAGCCACAACTCCATTGTGTTCGCCTTTCTTAAAAATGTATTTTGCTGCAGACAAACACATTTATTTACACATATATATAGTGCCAAGATGAGCTCTTTATCTTTATAGCTTTATCTAATGTTTGTTGCTTTGTTGTTATGGTTTTCGATTGAAAAAGTTTGGACTTTGTTTTGTTTATGTTACAATAACTGTTAAGGTGGAGCAAAAGTGGAAAGTTCACAAGAAGGTGCATCTTTGGTGTTCAGGGGGTTGGAGATGTAGGAGAATGTCTCGGGTTATGTATGTAACCCCAGTTCCCTGAGAGGGGAATAAGATGCTGCGTCAGCAAATGACGCAGTGTTGAGTTCCCCTTGAAAGGGGACGCCTCGAGTTACGTATGTAACCCCAGTTCCCTGAATGCTGCGTCAGTTGCTTTGAAAGGGAACTACTTCTCCAGTCCAGGGAAGAGGGTTGTGGTGTAGTCACAGATCTGAACTAATCATATAATGTATTTTGGTCACCTGGGAAGTTGCCTCAGTGGCACTCTTAACGATGTGGTTACAGTATCTACTAGCAGGGGTTAACTGTCGAAGCTAATCAGCCAAACGTCGATCCCACTGGAAAATGCAGCCCTGGTGAGGGATGTCTTCAAGGTGCAGAATCCATGGACCACCTCAGGTGTGGAGACTATTTTTCCAGCTGTCCTTTCATATCATCTTACCAAATGTGAAAGAGGACATGATACAGAGTGGAAACTGGGCACAATCACCGCTAATAACCTGCCAACCAGAGAAGCTTGTTCAAGTTTCTTGTTGTCAGGCTGCATTAGCAACGGCCCCCAGATAGTGGTTCTGATGATGTGAGGTGGCACTTCTTTTGGGATGGCAGTAATTCCAGGCAAATGGAGTTCTTCCAGTACCTCTCAAAATTCAAGAAGACAGTGGTTTCGGCCTCTGATGTCCAGCTATTTCAGTCTTCCAGTTTTCTTGTTTCTACCTGCCTGCAAGCTTCTGGTAAATGGGATGGCTTCTGTTTGATACTGGCTCTTGAAGTTTTGATGATGTCATATTATAGATCTAGTGCAAGAACATATCGTGGAATTGGCCGTTTTGCTATTTCAGCCTTTTTAAGAGAGGATGAGTGCTGTTCCACTATCTAGATGTTTACCTAGCCCTTCATTGCCTGGCTAATGGACTGGATAGGTTGTAGATGGCTCAACCCATTTCTCCGTTAGATTTTCTGCTGGCCTGTTTAGAAGACCTTGGGTCTCAGCAAGTCAAAGGCTCAAAAATAATATTCTGAATTAGTACCAAGAATAAGCACCACCTGAATAAACCCTATCACCTTAGAAGGCACCTTGAGAGGCATAATAACCCACTTGATTTATTCCATGACGTCCCAAACATGCTCAGTCATGGATCGGTAGAGATGAGCTTGTTCTCTTTAGGCCTCTTTAGCACTGAACAACTTTCAGATTGGCTTGATAAAGGTGAATCCTGTGGAATTTCTCAGGCACTTCTTGAATCCCAAACCGGATGCATAGGAGCAGTAACTCCAAGTCTATCCCAGCCCAGAAAACAATGCGATTTGACATCCACAAGACCATATATGCCGTGGTATAGGTGTATATAATTTTGTACCCTAGTGGTCTGGAAGAAGGCCTGGTCAGGATCCACTCTCGAGGTCCTACAAAATTCCCTAACCCTAACCGTTTCCACAACTTTAAAGTCATATCTCAGCATTAGATTTGGCTTCAGGAAAGGGGTCATCATATGCATAATGCATCATATCATATATCAGGATGGATTTGTGACATTTGATGGACTTGCAGCCATCCATCTCATAATCTATGGCAACATCCAGGCCAATTTAGGGGCACTTCTTGAATCCCAAACAGGATGCATTTGAGCAGTACTTTTGAATGCCCAGAAAAACAATATTATTTAACATCCATAAAACCATATATGCCGTGGTATTGGTGTGTATAATTTTGTACCCCAGTGGTCTGGAAGAAGGCATTTGCAGATTTCATAGCCAGCGAATCACATATCCTGTCAACCATATTGTCACCACCAAGATGGCCAGTCAGGGTGTGTCAGTATCTTTTGTTGACCTTTATTTGTAAGTTGTTTTAGTTGATGCAATCTGCTAAATTGATAAAAGTAAATGATGTGATTCATTACAGTTCTGTTTCTTATGGTGATGTTTTTTCAATTGAAACAGAAAGTTTTGGCAGGTAGGCTGGCTGTAAATTTAAGAGCATTTTCACACCTAGATTTTTTAAAGACTCCAAGTGGTCTAAAGATGTAGGTGAACACCACAAATGATCCCAGGTCCCCATGACTAACATGTCTGAATATGGTTTGTTTTGGGTCCTTTTGTGGTTTGATTTAATCCCCTTTAAGTCCACTTTACTGTATATAAATACAGAAAACTCTGAGGTCAATTGCACCTGTTTCCCTTACTTTTCATGTATATACATTTTTCATATAAATGTTTTTCTCTCTCTTGTGTCTACTTCTTAGAGACAATGCACAATTCAAATATTATATACATGGTCAAAACACTACAACATTTTTGTAAATTCTTTAACGCCCAATATTTTTTTAGAAAAGTGTAGCCTCCCTAATGCCTTGACAAATTACCTTTCAATGGTCCCCTTCTGAAAGAGGTCACAAAAAATGTAAATTGAGCATCTTATTCTACTTTCCAGGCTGTTTTTACAGATACTAACCAGAGGGACTGTCTCTGTTATATTGTAGTTTGTGTAATGTAGTGAGGTAGGCTATTGATTGTCCATCATATATAAAAGATGGCTCATAATGTTGAACATCCTGGTGGATGACACAGAGAGCCTCAATAAAACATGAGCCCCAGTGAGCAGATAAAAAATTAATTTGAGAGAAAGAGAAAAGCAAGACAAAGAATGAAAGAAAAAATTGTTTCAATAAAATTACTTTGAGATATTTGCCTGAAAAAATGTCAGGTTTTACTATCCTGTCAAAAACATTCAATTTCTTTCCACTGCTTTTCACCTCTTTTTATAGTCTGATCATTTATGTGAGTTTGTGTGAGAGAGCGAGACCGGGGCAGACGAAGGTGCCGAGATAAGTTATCAGACACACTCACATCCTCTAATTACCTTTTAATAGACAACCATTAAAGATTTCTATCATGAACCGTAATTAACCTGGGTCCACTCACATGCCACTCACTTTTATCTCTGTGAATGTGTGTCTGTTGGAATCATCTAGAGAAAAACTAGAATTTTGAAAAGTTTAAAGTGATTATCTGATTTACAACTTGTCAAGTGATAACCTCAGAAATGAAGCAGGTGTGTGGGGAATGAAATTAGGATCTCGGGCCATAGAATATAGACATTTTCTTAACCACTGTCAAAGCATTTTATTAATGTATAATTTATGTTACCCAGCCAAAATTCACAGTTTTACTGGCTAATCAAAGTGCCTGGATAGCCTCTGCCTAGATCAGAGTATGTGAGCGATGCAAAGAGTGGAAGTGGAGAAATTGAGCGGAGTAGATATTTTTATATTTCGGATCTATTATGTTCAATTAAGGTTTTAAAAAAGACACTTCAGAGTTTGACATCATAATATGACAGTCGCAGTGTCTAGTGTGGCTTTAATCCACCTTATTTTTCAATGTAGAAGTAAGCTATTTCCCTTGAATGTGCAGGAATTCTGATTCATTATCAGGCTATAAATAAATAACTAAGATAAAAGGGATAGTTCACCCAAAAATGAAAATTGCCCCATGATTTTCTCACCCTCAAGTAGGGATGTGACGGTGACGCAATTTTCCCACTGGTTAATCGACGTGTGACAACACAGATAAAACCGGTATCACCGGCGGGGGCTTTTCAAATCGCTAATTTTAAACCGTAAGTAAAAGGCGGGGCGCACGGCCGCTCTGGCATTCATAACAGAGCGGTGCTGAGCAAAGTAAGTGTTTTCAATGAATTCCTATAAAGTTAAGCTTCCATAGGTAAGAACTGAAATCACGGCGGACTGGACAAGCACCGTGAATGGCTGTGCTGCCATAAATTAATGACAGTGCAGCCGTGAATGAATGCCTGTGCGGCCATGCTCATTTTACTTTTGGTTTAGAATTAACTCCAACCCGGGGGCGGGTTGCTTGAATGGTGGGTTAATCTTTTACATCTGACTCCTGATGCGTTTGTGCTGCGACTCTCGTTCGGCTCACACTGTATTGAGCAGACACGTTCAGTTTTTAATTGTAGTGCCTGTTCTCTAACTGAACAAAATTATTTTATCACTATAAAAATCAAAACGATGGTGGTGCCGCGGTGAGCAAGTGATGTAACCCATGTTTCGACTTGTAACCGGCAACACTGACTATCGCACGGCTCCGGGGGATTAATAAAGGCCTTCTGAAGGAGTCATTGTCAAATATCTAGCTAGACGTCGAATGTAGCGTAAGCATTTTGATCTGCGAGAGGCGCTACACTTTCTTTGTAAGTTGAATACGGAAGGCGGTCCACCGGAATCTAAATATTTTACTTTATAAAGTGTTACATATCGATATTTTTCTTGCAAAAACCCATCGATTCACTTCAGAAGGCCTTCAGAAGGCCCCCCGTAGCCATGTAGTTACTTTTATGATAGATGGATGCACTTTTTTAGACTTCAAATTTTGGGTTGCCATTCACTGCCATTATAATGCTTGGAAGAGCCAGGACATTTTTTTAATGTGACTCCGTTTGTATTTGTCTGAAAGCAGAATGTCATATACATCTAGGATAGTTTGAGGGTGAGTAAATCATGGGATGATTTTCATTTTTGGGTGAATCCCTTTAATGATGTGCACTAAACTGTAAAACTATTTGCCTTAAAAATCTGTGTGTTTATTATTGTAATATCAAAGAGCGGTTTGCAAAATCAAGCTGCATGACAGACTGATTTTGTATAGCTAAATCAACTGTCTTTTAGTGGCCGGTAGGAAGGAAACGAAAAGTGTTTTGCAGCAATGCCATGAATTAGCAATTTTTTTTTTTTTTTTTTCAAAGAACCATTTTTATTGTCTAGAACCTTGTATGAGTTCGAGAAATTGTGTTATAGTTTACAGAACCATTTTTCCTCATTACCCTTTGTGTATTTCCATGTTAATGCTTAAGCCGATTTTTCTCACCAGCAAACGGGGAGCAAGCGAGACAAGGGAAATGTAAAACCCGGAGTGAGTTTGAAGTGGAGTGATTACTGAATGCATTAACAGGGGATGGGAAATTGCTATTACTCCACTCCACTCACATATCAGGGTCTAGATATTCATTTTATTTCTTTTGGGTCCACATTAATGCCTGACCCATTAGCATATGAGCCTCAACACCATCTCAGTAGGATAGTTACATGCTGGCACATCTGATTATCTGACTGTCTCTCTTTTTTTTTCTTTTTTTTTTTTTCTTTTTGAGACTTCCAGTGTAAATGGACATTGGTAATATAGACACAGCTGATCCAGGATCTACCATTAGCTGAATGTCCCATTTTTGTCCTGTGCTTACACGTATACTGTACACATTATTTTTCCACACTCACGAGCAGAATGTTCAATATTTAACACAGTCACTTCAGGCACTGTAATCACCTGTTTGCTTCCATGACATGTCTTAGCATAATGTCCTTTTTGGTTACAGGTCGTGCAAACTACATCCTTAGCAGGGCACCCAGGAAAATTAGCTGTGTGCTGCTCTGATCCAGAGTGACAACAGGTAAGTGCATGGGTGGATTTGGATCATATCCGCACATTGGCTTTACTTTTGCTCCGTCGGGCCTGTTATGTTGTCTGCTTGTACTGAGTTGTCTGATGATGCTATCATCGCTTTGGCCTCCGCTGTAGCAGTTTCAATTTGCCGGGCGACATTCATGGCTTTCTTAAGGTAGAGTTGTACTTCCAGTAGCAGCTGTTCTCTGATGCGAGTTGAATTAGTCTTTTCAACAAACTGATCGCAAATAATCTTGTCCTCCATAGCGCCGAATTCGCAGGTGGCAGCCAGGTTCACATAGAGCAGCGACATACTGGTCTGTGGCTTGCGCGTTAGCTTAATTGGCGGACATGGTAACGTTCAGCAACCACATTAACTGTAGGTACGAAAAAGTTTTGAATTGCACTCAAAGTACAAGCGTACTTATCATCTCCCTGTTGACTCACTTTCAGGGTGTAGAACAGTCTTTGTCCCTCGGCTCCGAGGCAGTGAATCAGAAGAGCACGCTTCCTAGCATTAGATAGCTCCTCTCCTAGGGCCAACAAGAAATTATATAAAGTTTTAATCCACGCTTTGAACAAAATATGCGGTTCTACTGGTGTTTGCAGGAACGGAGTGGGTTTGCTCAAACTCAAAGCCATTCTTGTCGTCAATATGTTGAATGCCTCGAAATAAAAGTGACTGGAACTGTCTTTTTTATTATTCACTCACATCTCACATACTACTTTTTGTTTCAGACATATCTTACACAGAAGAGCTCCTTCTAGTGGCTTACTATAGAACACCACAATGCCCTGCTGAAAAGACCTTGGGCCAGATTTACAAACAGCATGTGCCTATGCAAACCCTCATTTGGCGTTAAAAAACTTCTGTCAGGATTTACTAAAGACGCGCAGTGAAAAATGAGCACTGAAAAGGTGTGGACAAAGTTATTTTTGTGGCTGACCTTATTGCATATGCGTTTGTAGGAGTTTCCCTTTCAGACAAAAAATGTATGGGAAGAGACTATTTAATCATTCAAGGTGATTTACTAAGGTTTGCGCTCGTCAATTTACTGGTGTTTGCGGCATTATTAACGGCCAAAAAAGCATGTCTTAAACCAGACGCTAATTTGCGCAGCTCTTGGTAGATTGCGTTGGTCATTATGGAAATTATCCGGCCGAATCTGTGTTCTTTAATTTGCGTGTAGTCAGTAGATCACGCACAGAACTTTTCACTCCCATTAGCGTTTTTTTTTGCAATTGTGCTCTCACGCTAATTTGTTTAGTCAAATGGCCCCAAGTGGTACTCACTCACTGAGTCAAAAGACGACCAGCTCCTCCTCTCTGGAGGTCTAATGGGGTGGAGGGATAGAGTTGTGGGAAGGGTTTGGGTAGGGTTAGGGTGTGGTTGTATATTCTAGCTCCACTCATTAGGACCAAATTACATTCGCTCCTCCTCGCTGGAGATCTAGCGAGGGGGAGCTAAACCTAAGCTTCACTTATTTGCTCTGCAGTTAGCAGCCTCTCGAAAAGATTAACACAAGTATATGTTTTGTATGTTGGTATCTAGACAATTGTTATTGTATTACCAACCAGGCTTCTTAACTGTCTTATCCAGCAATATGTCCATAGTTAAACAGCTTTACCAGACTTTCAAATAATAATTTTGGCTATGCTAACACTTAGTGGCAAGTCAACTAGGCAAACAGAACTGTATATTCAGCTTTTTTTCTGAGTTATGTCTGTGAAATGCTCAGTACTTATTACTTCTGGACAGACATAAATTGAAGCCTGAAGCGTATTCACATTTTCCACTATTTTTTAGTTTATTCCATTCCACAACTATCCTTGGTGACAGGCCGTAGGATTATTTGAATGAATTTATGTCCATGCTGGTTTATTTTTGTGGTAGAATCTATTTCAGATAAACCCACCACAAAAAAACAAACCAAACATAGGTTAGTCACTTTACGTGTCAGTCAGACTGTGTAAGTGGGCCAGAAATGGACTCTACTCATATTTCTATCTCTTCTCTCATTCTGTCAAACTCTCTTTCTCTTGAGAATAGTTTTTAATTCCTTGTGAAAACCACTGACACAAGAGACCAGTATAAAAGAAATGTAGTTTATCGTACAAGTCAGTTAGCGAGTTATTGAGCGATTGAACATATGTCAGCTGAGCAATTGCGTGAGCGATTGTGTTGAACGAGTCTGCATAGTGTTAATGCATACACCAAATTGTCTAGTTAACACACTGGACCCATTTGTAATCATACACGCTCACGCGTGTGCCCAGACATTAGGGTTGCGTGTGTGTGGCTGTGCATACATGAGTTGGCATCTTTGTTTAGTCGATCTCTCAGAGTTAGCGTGGGTCAACCCGGTAGATTAGAACAGAGCTGGGTCAGCCTCCGACGTGGAACAATTTAGCCGTGTGAAAAATGAATTACTCTCGAAAATGAAGTGACAGACGGAGGGGAGGAGAGGTGAGGTACGAACCCCCAACACTCTAGAGAGGAGAGGGAGGCGCCGGGCCGAGCGCGACCCAGAGCAGAGAGCCGGTGTGGGGGTTGATTGAGAGGGCAGGGTCGGTCATCTTTCTGGCTGGATAATTTGGTTTTGACAGCAGCTGTTGCATATCCCCATCCTCCCCCTATTATAGAGGAGAGACGGGCCTGATTATACGCACACAGGGCACCACACACCTCCTCTGTCAATGTCACTGTTCTGCTGTTGATGATGCAGGAATTGACCAAAAAATGAAAATTCTCATTATATATTCACCCTTATGTCGCTACAAACACGTTCTTGCATACATGGATGCTAAAGACAGCGGAAAGATTTTTGGTTATATAGGTCTACTATTATTTGTGTCCACTGATGAGCTTTCTGACGTCTCTGTGAACTTCTTTCTCGAGCGCGTCACAACCTAAATTAAGCCTTATATTTACAGTACTTCACACAAAGCTATCAGAAGACTACAAGTTTGGCTGTCACAATATCAGATTTTAAGAAGAATTCACGATAGTGTTGTCAAAAGTACTGACTTCGATACCAAGTCGGTACTGAAATTAAAAAAATGTGATGCTTTGAGCGCTGTCGAGCGGAATTGTGAACACCTCTGATTGGCCATTGTATTCACGCACTCATCGGATATGTCTGTGATTGGGTACAATGATCAACTCACGGGAGCATTTGAAAGCAAACAGAAAGCACGGTCAGCTGATAGACGCCTGCTTTCAAACGCTCCAGTGTATCTGTGTAAGCACTCGGTGAAGAGCGTCATTGATGTATATTTACAACATGTTTTTAAAGCGCCTCCTTAGACGATTCTTCAGCTTCGAGAAGCAAGCAGAGTTTGGTGATGGGTCTTTGTAGAACATCAGTTCTAGTATTCACTAAGACACTGCGGACAAGACCTTTAGGCTCTGGCAGGGTCTTCATCACATGACCCAAGAGCCACGAGTTCCTTGGTGCTGTATGGTCTACTATTACCCCTTTTCCAACAAGGCAGTGCTCGGAGCCAGAGCCTAGTTTCAAATCGGTTCTTTATGTTTCCACACCCAAAGCCCCAGCTCCGAGCCAGGAAAAGTGGTTCTTAAATAGCACCAATACATTGCTGGGCTAGAACAGGGCTAGAAGTAAGAACCGATTACGTCAGGCGCTGGGGGCGGGGTCAACAAGACGAACACAAACTTGAGATCCGCCA
Organism: Gobio gobio; assembly: GCF_949357685.1. Taxonomy (NCBI): domain Eukaryota; kingdom Metazoa; phylum Chordata; class Actinopteri; order Cypriniformes; family Gobionidae; genus Gobio; species Gobio gobio. The sequence continues at coordinate 24,831,475 of NC_137101.1, read as the reverse complement.
TTTTTGAAATAGCAGCTAATGGAGCTAACAGCTGCTGCCCGTTTGTAATCTCTGTCTATACAAATTACGGCGAACTGCATGAATGCGTTGGATTTGCTGTGTTTTCGTTGTGTTTTGATGCCGATGTAGGATCGTAAAGCCATGTGAATCAATAGTAACGCAACGTTTGCATTGTTGATGGAAGGCTTGTTCGCAGAGGTGCTGTGCAGAGACCGATCGCTGTATGATAACGAGTCCAGCGAGAGCATATGACTCCTTATGCTTTTGATTCACTCATGCGTTTTTTTTTTTTTAATATCATACGTGGATCGGTCTGCGCAGTGCCGATGCATCTCGAACAAGCCTGGTGTGTTTGTGTTTCCCGCTGCACAGGGTTGCCAGGGGTATATGTCATTTACCTTGAAGTTTCTCTTGGTATCCACTTTTGCTGTTGTTGCATCAATGAAAGATATTCTGTGGTCTATCGTTTCCAGAAAAGGTCTGCAAGTATTGTACCTGTTTCCATTGCTTTCTAGCATACAAGTCATCCTTATTGAAAAGTCCAGATGGCAAGAGGGGTTTGGGTTTCAACTGCAGAAGGTGATTTGGTGTTGGGTGTATTTGTTTTTAGGTGAAACTATAGCTAACTTCTTTCAAGTGCGGGTAGAGTGTCTCATTTTCGTCTTTCATCTCCTCAGACATGATTTTGTGCAGCAGTAGTAGCTACACACTGCGTCATAATCTTCTTTTGTCTCTTTGACAAGTTGCAGCCACATTGCCACCTACTGTGTTGGAGTGTCAACCAGTTACTGTTGCTGGATTATTTACGATAATATCATATGAATACTATTAACACAATACCAATATAGTATATTTATATATATATATATATATATATATATATATATATATATATATATATATATATATATATATATATATATATATATATATATATATATATATATATATTTTTTTTTTTTTTTTTTTTTTTTTTATATCATTATCATCAATGCTGGTATGCTGTGGCACCCCTAACTACAAATCATATGGACTACTATTATGGTGTTTTATTTTTGTCTTTTTTTTTGGAGATTGACTGTCCACAATGTCGACATTTACTTTCACTGATATTGTTTTTTCATTGCCATGGTATTTGAGTTTTGAATGTTCATATTTAAATGAAAAGTCTAAACTTTTGGGCATCTGATGCTTGAGGGCAGCTGTGTGTATCACTCATCTAACTGAACAAGTTCATTTGTTTCCTCTTTCTTTCTCTTGTTCTCTTTTTCTTTCTTTCCATCTATCTGACGGGCAGGCTGTCTAGACTGTAATTAATTTGAGACGTACCTATCTCTAGGAACAACATGCGTTATTGAATAAACACACCCAGATACCAAAAGCCAATGTGCAGGATTAATGATATTAAACTATCTGAGTGAAGAGGGCAAGGCTCCAGACTAACATATGAGAGAACATCTGTAGACGTTCTACAAATGGTGGCACCAGCATCTTACTTACTAACTTACTTACTACAAGTCGTTACTTACTTAGCTCTATAGTCTGGCCTTTAAATCGAAATAATAATAATGTAAAATTGCTATTTGAAAATTCACATTTGACAGTTTATAAGTGATTTTGAGATGAAAGTAAATGCATTGTAAATTTAAATCATACAAGTGGTCTTCTTAAAAGTACAATAATAAAATCACAAAATATTTCATTGTTTTTAAGGTTTTCACAATTCAATTGTATAAAAAAGGGCCATCAAAATAAATGTAATAAGTTTATTTTATTTTAAAGAATTTAAGTGGTTCACATTTTGCAAATTCTGAATATATGTAAAGTATTTTAATTTAAATGTATTTAAAAGTATGACTAATTTATTAATTGTATAAAGCAAAGATAAGCATGATCAAATTATTAAATCTACTTTAAACAATTTATTTAAATATTACTTTTGGCAGTATTTATTTATTTATTTAGGAAGGAAAGTTGTAATGAAAAATTAAATTATGAAACATTATGAGTGGACTTGCCAGAGAAACAAATTCTACAAAGTAAGATATGGCAACTTTATACAGACATCAGCAATGTGACATATGTTCTGTTATGTTGAAATGTAGCATTAGTTGTACTTCTATATTATCACATAGTGTACCGTAAATACAAACATAATGCATTTACATTACATGTATATTTATGTATTGGGCATTACTTTTTTTTGCAACACAACATACATTGAGTTCATGCATTTCCTGGGAATCGAATCGAACCCATGACTTAAGCTGTTTGAGATAAAGGAATGTGTATAAATTGAAATTGCATGCTGTATGTCTTCAGTTTGACTACGGCAGTCTGCAGTTTTAATTATCTTTTCTTAGTGAATGTGTCTGTGCTCTTGTGAGCACACCCATCAAGCAGATTGAAACATCTTCCTGGCCATGTTTTGTCATGCCAAAGAAATGTATCTGAAGAGAAACAAACAATGTATATCGTTTTAGTGTAGACTACGCAATCATACAAATCTTTTGAGGACACTGTATATTTGATCTAGTCAGGCTTTAGAACATACCACATGCATCTTACTGCAGACTGACACTGTGGGGAGGGAAAGGGTTCTGTAAAGGATTGTGGGTAATGATCATTACACAGTTTGCCAGAGCTAAAACTATCTATTATACTGATGACAGCTCTTAAGGGAAGTCAGCAGTGTGTGGATAGCAGAGTGTTCATTCTCATAGCACACAATATATTCAATGTCACTACCCAAGAATTTTATAAGTGAATTGAATGATTCAGCTGGGGCCTCTTAAAAAATAACTAAAATATTTGTGCTCAAGCATTTTTCTGTTTTGCATGGATGAAAAAGGCTTGAAAATGTGGACCACATGTAAGTGTATTTTTTAAATGAAAACAAAAAAGTCTATTTTCTGACTAGAATGGTAAAGATTTACATTTGTCTGTCCTTTCAACATGAATATGTAAATTATTTAGATAAAACAGTGTTTTGCTTTGCCCACCTATGTGGAAATTGCTTTATATGGCAATTGGGGGGGGGGGGGGGGGTCTAATGCTATTTCATGCATTCTGACTTATTTATACTGTTAAAGAGTTGGATTCACATGCTAAACATGGCCAAAATTTAAAAACAAATAGTTAGACAGTATTTCTGTGACAAATGCACTGCTTCAGGATTCAAACAAGTTTCAGAAAGTTTTTTTTTTTGAGTATGGTCCTGTATGAAGTCATAAAGGGCGGAATTCCTTGTATGGGCACTTGTCCCGGATGAGCACGTCCATCAACAAGCTTCGTTCTGGTTACGGGAGCCATCTGCAGCGCTGTCATTTTGTTTTTAGACGACAAAATCAACAATGCCACTAAAGAAGTGTGTTTCTGGTTGTGAGAGAAAGTTAACCTTGTTCAGCTTCCCAAATAACCCAGCGTTAAGGAAACAGTGGATGCAGTTTGTTTTTCCACAGCATCAACGGAGTTCTGCTAGTGTGTTTCGAAGTCGACTACATCAAATGTCTGTGTTTTGTTGGCAGTCGGTGCACAAGTGCATATAATGTAAACAACACAAAAGTATAGTGAATCGGCTGTTATCCAGGGATAATGCCATGATGTTTTGTGTGTGTGTGTCATAGGTGTGTGTATGCGTGTGACTCTTTAGCTCCGCCCACTGCACGCCTTCACGAGTTTGACTGTTTTCGGAAAGAATCTGTCTTTTATATAATAACTAAAGGCTCTTCGGAGATAAGAATGATGCAGTTCTACTCTCTAGGTACTCAAGATTAACATGTGATTGGCAGAAACTGTGTGTGTTATGTATATAAGTGTATAAATGCCCAAATTCAACAGAAATGTCCCATAGTAAACGTATTTATTTATTTATGTAGAGATGTACAAATCCTGTTTTTGGGTACACCATATTGAATTTATCCATTTGTTTTTATATTACATTAATAAATTACCTGCATTACCTTTAATACACTTAAAAGCATTAACCTAACCTGAAATGAAATGGTTTCATTGGCTGTTTCATTTATACTGCAATATTTCATCCTTACTGAGCTTCAATGATAATTAGGCAAATTACTTTATTTGTGTTAGAAGTGTCATCTTTGATTTATAAGAATTCCAGTTCCAACCCTGCCTTTAGAAAGCCAAGTGATAATACAGAGTGACTTCTAAATGTAGGAGTTCACCTGCTGTACAGCTCTCAATGCTACAGACGCATGGACTTGACCTTAACCTGAGTCAGTAAATACTTTTCTAAAGGTTTTTTGTAGTCCCCCTGTGGCGAAAATCAAGTTTTTAATGTTGTTTATATGTCTATGTGGTGTTTTTAATATGCTTTAAGACAAACCATGTGCAAATTCATAAGTCAACACCTCAAAAACATGGTTTGAAATTGCTGGTGTTTCTGATGTCACAAACTAACTTGTAACCAATCACGTCAAAGTGCTGGCAGGCTTTAGCATATCATTAACAATTCTCTGAAGCAGGGGAGTCTCAAGAGAAGCCAGGTTATCCCGGGAAATTTTTCTGTTAATATGAAAAATCGGGTAGATTTAGCGATATAGTGGGTGAATTATGTATATGAAGTATATTACGATGTTATGAAGAACTATATGCCTTTGTCTACTTTGTTCTAAGTTGTTCAAAGCATTTCTAAGGATAGGCCTACTGACTGATACTGAAGACAGACTAAGATAGTATTTGGGAACTTGTTTTGTGTAGCATTAGCAACACATTATTAGCTGTTTAATAACATAGTCAATCAAAAGGAGAATCATATTAATTACCATTATGTGTCCGGCATTGTGAAGAGTGCCGTTGTGCAGCATTTACCTCAGTGAGTTGGCCAACTGTATTTCTGAACTGGTGGGAGTGAGTGGGGGTGGGGATAATTTGCATATTCATGAATCCACTAAATTAAGCAAGGGTGTAGAGTTACATTCAAGCTATTTTAAGACATGAAGACACAAATATGTCATTTTGGTGGTCAAGTTTTAAGGGAGAAAATTATTGACTACAGGGGGACTTATTTGTTTTTTAATATTTCGACCAGTTTTTCATTGCAAGCAATAAATGCATGCTGGTATAAAGCTAGCGGTAAGCTCTAAAGAAAAAACAATCAATTATCTTTGTATTAATTCATAAAAACATAAATAAGTATCAAATAATTTGAAATAGTTTATTAAAATAAAATGTTAATAATATTTAATTATAAAGTATAATTGCCGTGTTATCGCCGTAACATGTTTATTTATTATTTAATAATAAATAAAAATAATTATGTTGTGTTATGTCTTTTAATGTGCTTGAAATAAAAAAACTGATTTTATTTAAATATTATTTCCTGTTACAGTAATCTCCACAAGTAGTACATATGCCATATTAAACATACAAATGAATATGATTTTATATTTACAACACACTTTAAATCCTAGATTATAGAAATAAAAAGTTTCATAACAGCCAAAATAAGTGTGATGAAGGCGATATGTGTTTATATGTGTTTTCATATCAAATTCTATGAGATTAAGTGTAGATACTAATAAATAGCAAATAATTATCTTTTACAGTATGAAAAGAAGAATAATCTTTGTGGCTTTCTTTCTTTCTTTCTTTCTGCCAATTTTTGTTTATTTGTGATTGTTATGTCAGCGTACAGTGAATTAGATTGGATTTGTGTATGGACAGGGTTTGGAACGCACACATCACAAATGTTTTATTTGTTAATTTATTTATTTATTTAAATTTTTGAAGCACCCAAATACACAAACCACACACACACACACAGAGAGAGAGAAATCTGTTTACCCCATGCAGTAATCAGGTCCACGATTGGAGCGCAAATATAAATTGATGGATTGTGGATGAGCGCGTGAGCCGTGGCATCTCCATGACGATAACACCCAATTTGACTGACAGGTGGCACTGCATCGTGCCATTTACCAATCGGAGGCCATCAACAAACTCATCACAGACGAATTGGGAAAAAAAAGAAAAGAAAACATCAATGCAATTGAAACTGAAAAAAAATAGGATGGTTGTGGTGGGAATGCATATGGCTACTTTTTATTCATGGGTTTACGCTGCAATATCGGTCAGGTCAGCAGAGCAGAAGAGAAACACACGTTCATTTTCAAATCCGGCTCGTCATTCGATCTTGTCCAGCTGAGATAGCATGCTAATGCACAGAGACGCACATTCACTACAGCAGGAAATCAAGAGAGTCTTTTCTCTGCATATTAATATCCATATCAATATATAGAGTTCAGATGGAAACATAACCTTCTGTTCCATATGCTGATAAAACCATCAGTCATAACTAACTTATGCTATAAACTAATTCATATCTGTTCAAATGGCATTCACACACGTTTGTTTTCTCATTGATGGCCATTCAAAATCATCCAATCCTATCATGAATCATATATATATATATATATTGGGAAACAGCATGCATATGTTTATTAGGATACATTTTGATGATAGCATTAATTTAAAGATGATCCTTTATTTTACTCTACAAAGTTTGAAAAGAGAAAATATGCATTGATAGGGTTTCCAGTTGATTTTGGAACTAGCACAAGGGTAAGCTAACACTTCTGTCAAGCAGACACAGTTATCACCCAAAAATACGCCCAATTAACTGACTCTAATTGAAAGCAGTGGCTCCAAGAAATGTTTGATGGTAGTTGGTTTTTACACTAGCTTTTCAATAAAAGTTGCACAGACAATCGAAAATTTGATTTAGCATTAAGTACAAAAATCATCATGAGTTTCAGCACTCACAGGGAGTTCTTATGCCGCTCTTCTGTACATCCGTTTTTCACAACAATTATTCCTTAAATTACGTCATCACTGCAAAGATTCTGATTGGCTAAGAAATATATTAACAGAACGTTTCCACATATGGACTAATAAACAGAAGCATATATCCATTGATCTTGCAGATGACACCCAGAGTGACCCTCCGAGGTCACGAGACTGTGTGTCTAGGTGCCAGCATGTCGAAGAATACACCAATACTGATCTGTCACACAAAGATACACAGCTTCTCCAAGGTTGGTGTTGGTCGAGCTCTTGCTCTGACCAGAAACTTTCCCAAAACATACTGATAGCATGATCTTACTCTCAGTAAGAGGTACAGACATCCTTGGAACTGAACAATATTCACCATTATTCATGTAGTTAAGTCATTCAAATAATTTAATATGTAAAAGGATACAAATGTATTAATACCTTGAGTATAAATCACTCAAAAGATATACATTGAAGTGGCATTGGATTTCAGAATCCAACCCCTTCAAGAGAATCCTTGCCTCCAAAACACATGAACTCACACAGCCAGAGCAGAGTCTGCATAGCGTCATGATGGACGGCGTTAAATTACCTCATGTCTCAAAGCACATAACATTACAATAATAATGAACGTAAACTTACAGAGATTGGACTTGTACCGCCTGACTGCTGCATATTCATTTCGGCTTGATAGTGTTGACATAGAATACAAATCCGAGTCTTAGGATGTGAACAGCTCCGGGTAAACATTACGGGTTGCCATCTCGTAATTACGGTTACGACATGGTGTGAACCTAGCAAAAGATCGTTGTTTTGGTTGAGGAGGAACTGTAAAAGGCAGGTGCTGTTTATTTCTGGTGCTCTGTGACTGTCTGTCTACAACTCTGCATTGTCTCCCTGGGTAAAGTATGACCAGTGTGAAACGCAAAGTAAGGTTTAGAATGACAGGTGTAACTACACTATATTGCCAACACCCCTCCCTGTATGCCATGGCCACTTGTATAAAATCAAGCACCTAGGCATGCAGACTGCTTCTACAAACATTTGTGAAAGGATGGGTCACTCTCAGGAGCTCAGTGAATTCAAGCGTTGTACCGTGATAGGTTGCCACCTGTGCAATAAGTCCTTTCGTGAAATTTCCTCACTACTTAACATTCCATGGTCAACTGTTAGTGGTATTATAACAAAGTGGAAGCAATTGGGAACAACAGCAACTCAGCCACGAAGTGGTTGGCCACATAAAATCACAGAGCGGGGTCAGTGCATACTGAGGCGCACAGTGCACAGAAGTCACCAACTTTCTGCAGAGTCAATAGCTATAGACCTCCAAACTTTGTGTGGCCTTCAGATTAAAAGCTCAAGAACAGTGCATAGAGAGCTTCATGGTAGGGGTTTCCATGGCCGAGCAGCTGCATTCAAGCCTTACATCACCAAGTTCAATGCAAAGCGTGGGATGCAGTAGTGTTGTTGTTGGCGGCCTGTTTTAATTTTAGTTTTAGTCTAGTCTTTGTGTCTAACCCTAACCCTAGTTTTAGTCATAGTCATACTCTTTTTAGTCTAGTCAAGTTTTAGTCGACTAAAAGTGTGAGCATTTTAGTCTTATTTTAGTCAGAATTATCCATTACTATTTTAGTCAAGTTTTAGTAATGCAATTCTATTTAACCCAGTCAATATAGTATAAGTACGTATTATAGACAAAACCAAAATCTTCTTTTAGCCAAACCCATTTCAAACAATGTTATCTTATTTTATTATTGTTACCTTATAGACTCAAGAATACATCCATTCCAGACACGGAAGACGCTCTGATTTGAAGTTACAACATATTTAATTTACCAATTAAACATGTTAGAAGTACACACACATACATTTAAATAAAATAAATAAAAACATTGAGATGTCTCTTAAAGGTCCCATGGCATGAAATTTTCATTTTATGAGGTTTTTCAACATTAATATGAGTTCCCCTAGCCTGAATATTGTCCCCAAGTGGCTAGAAATTTTGATCGGTGTAAACCGAGTTGTGGCTGTCTTTCTCTGCCTTTGAGAAAATGACAGCCCAGACGAGCTGATCTGGAATTTTCCTGTTATGAAGTCATAACAGGAACGGTTACCTCCCTTTCCTCCACCCAGAGAATCTGGCACGCCCATGCAAACGTTCGAGAGATCCTGGGTTGTGAACGCTGGCAGTTTCTCAGTGTTTGGATGTACAAATGAAAACAAGTCTTTTTTCAGGTCCATCTGATCTGTGATCAGTGATTTCTGATGTGTAGCTAATTATTTATTATTCGTTCACACGCTGCGGCTTCTCTCTCTCCCGACAGAACGGTGTTTTCGTGTTTTCTATCTTGTGAGTCCATGTCTTTGTACGTCTTCGTCACGTCTATCTGTTCTAAAATGTGCATACAGTCGTGAGTTTCTGCTCAACATCGGCAGAGTCACATCTTTAGAGATAAACCTCACGCACGCCGAAGCTCGGGCTGCACTGGCCGATCGGCCTTTAACATCACCGACCCCCAGTACTGCATCTGGCCCACAGCAGAGGCACCAAACGCGGCGCGAGATTAAGCAGACGGGGGGGCTAGCCAGCCTATCCCCACAATAAACTGGATTACATTCGATTACTGCTGTTGTGTCTTTGTTTGCGCTGTGTACTCAATGCACAGCGCAAACTGACACTTTTCATATGATAGGAAAATATCTAAAAATAATGCTATAATCAACACTTACTCGTAACTCGTTCATCTCGACAGCTGTAATGGTTCATTGAATGTGTTACAAAGTTGGTAGAATAATGATGAAGACGGACTCGGTGTGACTGGGACTGGGAACTCTTAGATACAAACAAAATAAACTCGCGCTGACAGCGCTTTCACAACTCAGTAGTTACTATAAATAACTTTGTTAGCAATCGCTCCATCTCTGGTACATTAGTGAAGTCCGGTTCGCGAACTAATCATTCTTTTGAACTGGTTCTTTTTAGTGAACCGAATCAGTTCACCAAATCGGACTGAATCGTTCTAAATGGTTCGCGTCTCCAGTCAGCGCTGATCCATAATTTACTAAAGTTACTAACTTTTTGACATGAGTGACAGCCCCTCCGACTAGAAATAAACTAATAACCTGAAGTATATGCTAGTAACTACAACAGTTCACTGAACTGAGACGTGCTGAGAACTGATGAGAAGTGAACTCCGGTCCATCCGTCTCTCTGGCAGCAGGCTTGTGCCTGCTCATGCCTCGTAGACCTCGTTAAACCACGCCCCCTTCTCTACAAGATCTGATACTCATTTCAAATGAAAAGATGTCAGCCAATCACAACAGTGGGCGTTTTTACTGAAGTCTCACAGCAGACACGCCTCTTGAAACAGGGCATTCAGCCACAGGGCAAACATCAGTATAGAAAAAATGCCTTTTATTTCTAAATTATGACATTTTATGATGTAAAAATCATACTAACAATATAAGTACACCTCAGTAAACATTATAAAATAATAGAAAAATGCCATGCCATGGGACCTTTAAGGTTTGTGGTGTTTTTTCCTGTGATTTTTGTGGCCACATTTCTCCCCATCTTTTTCCACAACACCCGTTTTTTTTTCCACTTCAATGTAATAAAAGTTTTTTCCAAATGTCTTAATAATAATACATGCATATTTAATTTAATAATAGGAAAATAATATCCCACATTATAGTTAAAATGTTTATCTCAAAATAAAGGATGTAATTTTATTCCACATGGAAATGAGCGGAAATAAGTGAAAACAGCCTCTTATTCGCTTATGAGGTAATCATAATGCTGCGGTTATTTTAACATATATAATTGCTGCCGTTATAACGGCACATTTCAAAGGTTTACGTGCTTTTCTTTATTTCTTTTTTTTTGAGCGGTGATGAAATATTTTGCTCTTGTAAATACTTGCCAGCATTTCAGTAATACAAGTCTAGATCTTTAAAATGCATCCAAATGACAGCGAAGCACAACAGCACGGTGCTCTGCAGTGGCCAAAAAGGACATAAACAGTGAATTCTGAAGTGATATATTATTGAAAACTCAGAGATGTGGATTCAGATGGCACCACACGAACTTGGTGTTTGTCAAACAGTAAGTTAGGTAATTCGGCCGGAGATTTTTACACGGGTGGTGGGAGAAAAACACTGATATTCTGGATTAAGACGACAATAAAATCACTGACTAGCCCCTGTAAATGATGAAAACACCTTACGACCGCAGGACAAACAATTACCATCCGAATAGGGCTTACAAACCCCGACTGGCCGCCCATCGGTCCCGTTCACTCTCCGGAGCTGCATCTTCTATAATGCCGCGCGAGTGGGGCTTGAAGAGAGTGATGTCGCCTGCATCTGCGCAGTGAGACCTGATGCAGCCCCTGAATGAGACGCACAGAAATACTGCAAAATAATAATAAAAACACGACTTTTCGTGTCGTCTCATTTTCGTCAACGAAAATGAAGAGACATTTTTAGCATAGTTTTTATTTTGTGAACCACATTTAGTCTCGTTTTTATTCGTCATCGTCACATGACCAGCATTTACGCTGCGTCTCGTCTCGTTTTCGTCACGTGATAAAGGTTCGTTGACGACGATATTTAGTCATACTTTTCGTTGACGAAAGCAACACTAGGATGCAGTGGTGTAAAGCACGCTGCCACTGGACTCCAGAGCATTGGAGACGTGTTCTTTGGAGTGACTGCATTGTGCCAAGTGTAAAGTTTGGGGGAGGGGGGGATTATGATGTGAGGGGGGAAAATTGTTGTTTTTCAGGGGTTGGGCTTGGCCCCTTAGTTCCAGTGAAAGGAACTCTTAATACTTCAGCATACCAAGACATTTTGGACAATTTCATCCTCCCAACTTTGTAGGAACAGTTTTGGAATGGCCCCTTCGTGTTCCAACATGACTGTGCACCAGTGGACAAAGCAAGGTCCATAAAGACATGGATGAGCGAGTTTGGTGTGGAGGAACTTGACTGGCCTGCACAGAGTCCTGGCCTCAACCCGATAGAACATCTTTGGGATGAATTAGAGCGGAGACTGCAAGCCAGGCCTTCTCATTCAACATCAGTGCCTGACCTCACAAATGCGCTTCTAGAAAAATGGACAAAAGTCCTATAAACATTCTCCTAAACCTTGTGGAAAGCCTTCCCAGAAGAGTTGAAGCTGTTATAGTTGCAAAGGGTGGGCCAACTCCATATTAAACCCTACGGGTTAAGAATGGGATGTCATTAAAGTTAATGTGCATGTAAAGGCAGGTGTCCTCAAAACTTTTGGCAATATTGTGTATTTCAAGTGTGAACTTATTGTAGCCTAGCAGAAAATAGAAAAAAAAAAGAAGAAAAAACAAGTTTGACAGCTGCTCTCAGTTACTTTTAATGTTACACCTCATTTCCCATTGAATACATGCCATTCAATTGCCAGAGGCTACGGTCTGTTCTGCTCATTCCAACTCTGTGATGTAGCGATATTTAAGGTATCATAAAATGTTCAATTATAAACTTTGGATATCAGTATGCTGCAGGGGCCTACACTAAGCACTGCATTACATGTGTGAACTATGGCTGAGAGCAAGAAATGTGAGCAATGTGAAAGAAAGCGGGTGAATTAAAGTGTCAATATCACTCTTAAGCAAATTGTTGCTGTTCAAAAATAAGCAGAAAATCAATACAGACTAGGGCCCTAATTCTTAGGTTCTGGAAACAGCAATTCTCTCAAGTGATTTTCTACTGAATAGACAACTATCACCTGTAAACCAATCTGAGAGATTTCATACCTGACTCATGCATTTGAGTACATGCAATTGTTTCATTTCGTGAAATCATAGGCCTTTATTTATAAGGCTGTTGATTGTGGATCCCTCATTGACATTGTCATGATAACAGGGAAGAAAATGTGACAAGCAGCATGAAATTTAAGTGCAGACCCTGCAATTTTCCAACTACAAAGTGATGCCTGCAGTTGTCAGGTTGCAGAAAGGATTCCTTCCCCCATTCTTGAGTGAATCTTTTTTTTTTTTATTTGGCTCACAAAGTACTGAATATAAACCACGAGTTTGAGAGAGTAAAAGTCTTAAAATGTTCAATAAGTTAAAAAAAATCTATATTGGTGAGAAGTGTAAATAGGAACATAAATTATTTTCTTTGCAAGTATAAAAAAAACAATAGATGCTATTTGCACTAATTGTAAATAGTTAGATGCTATTCATACTTATTCATGTGAATTATATGGTTTTACATATCAAGACAAAATAAGAAATCTGAATCTGAAGAGAATCTGGTCTTTAGCAGTTCTTAAAACGCATGACATATTACATTTATTTAACATAATTAAAGACAAAATGGAGATGCCATGTGTGACAAACTAAGAAGACCCTATGATTTAATTACTTGTAGAACCACTTTAGCAGCAATAACATGAATAAATAATTGTATCTAGAAACTATCAGTCTCTCACATCGTTGTGGAGGGATTTTGCTGACTATTAGCTATCAGACTAACATCTGTTTATGCACAGCTCTCTTAAGGTCCCGCCACAGCATTTCAACCGGGTTGAGGTCTGGACTTTGACTAGACCATTGCAACACCTTCATTCTTTTCTTTTTCAGCCATTCTGTTGTAGATTTGCTGGTGCGCTTAGGATCATTGTCCTGTTGTATGGCCAAGTTTCGGCTAAGCTTTAGCTGTCAGACAGATGGCCTCACATTTGACTCTAGAATACATTGGTATACAGAGGAGTTCAAGATCGACTTAATAACTGCAAGATGCCCAGGTCCTGTGCCTGCAAAACAAGCCAAAAATCATCACCCCTCCACCACCGTTCTTGACCGTTGGTATGAGGTGCTTGTGCTTGTGTATTCGTCATCGTCACATGACCAGCATTTACGCTGCATCTCGTCTCGTTTTCGTCACGTGATAAAGGTTCGTTGACGACGATATTTAGTCATAGTTTTCGTTGACGAAAGCAACACTAGGATGCAGTGGTGTAAAGCACGCTGCCACTGGACTCCAGAGCATTGGAGACGTGTTCTTTGGAGTGACTGCATTGTGCCAAGTGTAAAGTTTGCGGGAGGGGGGATTATGGTGTGAGGGGGGAACATTTTTGTTTTTCAGGGGTTGGGCTTGGCCCCTTAGTTCCAGTGAAAGGAACTCTTAAAGGGTTAGTTCACCCAAAAATGAAAATTCTGTCATTAATTACTCACCCTTATGTCGTTCGAGACCCGTAAGACCTCCGTTCATATTCGGAACACAAATGAAGATATTTTTGTTGAAAGCTGATGGCTGAGAAAGGCTTCAGTTAGGCCTCCATTGGCATTCAGTACACTTATACTCCCAATACCGATGAAAGGCACTTAAAATGTCATTACAAAGTCCATCTCACCACAGTGACTCTACAATAATCTTACGATGCGACGACAATAGTTTTTGTGCGCAAAAAAAAATCAAAATAACACCTTTATCCAGCTTGTTATTGCCTTCCGCGTGTGCCTCCACGACGCATGCGCGAGAATATGACGTAGCGCCGGGGCTCGGGATTCCATGAAATGCACACTCTAACCCCATTTTGAGCACTACGCCGAGACCTAAAGCAAGATCAATGTAGAATCCAACAGCTGAGATACTTCCTCTGATTGTAAACAAATCACTTCTGGGTCATCTGTCCGAACGCCGGATCTGCGTCATATTCTCGCGCATGCGTCGTGGAGGCACACACGGAAGGCAGTAACAAGTTGGAAAAAGGTGTTATTTTGATTTTTTTTGCGCACAAAAACTATTGTCGTCGCATCGTAAGATTATTGTAGAGTCACTGTGGTGAGATGGACTTTGTAACGATGTTTTGAGTGCCTTTTATCCGTCTTGGGAGTATAAGTGTACTGAATGCCAATGGAGGCCTTTCTCAGCCATCAGCTTTCAACAAAAATATCTTCATTTGTGTTCCGAATATGAACGGAGGTCTTACGGGTCTCGAACGACGTGAGGGTGAGTAATTAATGACAGAATTTTCATTTTTGGGTGAACTAACCCTTTAATGCTTCAGCATACAATACATTTTGGACAATTTCATGCTCCCAACTTTGTAGGAACAGTTTTGGAATGGCCCCTTCCTGTTCCAACATGACTGTGCACCAGTGCACAAAGCAAGGTCCATAAAGACATGGATGAGCGAGTTTAAATAGCTGATAATGATGTGTTTGGTTCTTGCCAAATGTGGCGCTGTGCATTATGGCCAAACATCTCCACTTTGGTCTCGTCTGTCCAAGACATTGTTCCAGAAGTCTTGTGGTTTGTTCAGATGCAACAGCAAACCAAAGCCGTGCTGCCATGTTCTTTTTAGAGAGAAGAGGCTTTAACTAATTTTAAGGACCAGATGATGTTTTATTATGTCCTGATATGTAAAACTATAGAATTCAAAAGGGTGTCCTTTGTGTTTCACATGACTGTAGGTGCAGATACTGTTTGCAACTCAGTTTATTGTAGTATATTATAAAACAGTATGCAATAATAACAACATTTATAGGAATATGATTCTTATCACAGCATCCCTGGTCCATTCTGTATTATCAGCAGTTTCACTGTGTTGCTCAGGGGATAATTACCCTCCTTCATCCCCAGCTCCACCTCTTGGCCTTCTGATATTCCTCTTTGAATCAGATTCAGTTTACTTGAATTATGTTGAACAATGTTCAATTATTGAACATTAATGACATCTGCAATACATTTATGTTGGTTCTGTTATGTTATCGCTGCTCTGCCTGCTCTTATCCATGCTAGGCTGCATGGATGGGCAGGGGGTTCTTGCCCAGAACAGAACCCTAACGCCAATCCAAACTGTTTGCTAATTGTCAATAATCTTTGACGATAATGGTCCTGACAGAAATAACACATAGGATACAGGAAATAGATAGTCACATGCTGTTCTGGGAATTGTGTCTAAATACAGGGTCAAGTAATCAGACATCAGCTAATGACCTCATCACTACGTGCCTTACAGCTAACTTGCGAATGCCGTGTCATCAGTGCGCGTCGTATTTTCTCGCATGCCTTTGAACCAGCTGAAATATGAAAGGTCATATCCATTAACAACTGCGTTTTCTTAATGTCAGTGCTTTTAAGAGCCCCATGCGAAAGCACACCTCTGAAATCCAAGCGTCTGAAATCCATTTTATTGCCATGGATGGATATAGACTGTGTGAAAGCTCATCAAGCCCCCGTAAAAGGGACATTAATGACATGAATGGCCTTTTACTTTAAGTAAAGGGAAGACATCAATGTTCAGGTCAAAGTTTTTTTCTTGTAATAACACTCTCTGACTCTTAAAGAAAGGCTTCTAAACCCATATAAATGTCACGACAGTGAGTAAATCCCATAGAAAGTGATTTATTAATGTATGCATTTAGAAAAAACCAAAGTAGGCTATCAAAATTTAAAAAGTAATGAATAAAAATGAATTATCATATTTTAATAATACTTCCGGGTTTTGTTTAGATATTTTAACAATATAAAAAAAAAATAGGCAGATAAAAGCACAATAATAACAATATGACTACAAATTACACTTTTTTATATACAAGTGTGAGAAACATTGATGTTTAAGTCGAAATCTTGACATCCATTCTAGCTGGGCTTGGGACATTCGTAAGAATTTGGGGATGTAGCCATGTCTGATTCATTAAAAAAAAAATCCATTCTTTTGAGTTGGATCTTTTTAATAAAACATTTGACTTTTCTGAATGATATCCTCCATTTTTCTTTTATTTAAAATAATAGCCACGGCCTAATGCTATACCCTATGTTTTTGTCTCACCCAACCACAATGTAAACACACACGGGTTTTCTTGATTTTGTGTGGTTTAACAGTTATACTCAGAAGCTTTCATGTTTAGAAAAAAACCCAACGTTTCATTGCATAATATCTTACCATTTTCTCCATTATATTTCAGAAAAGCATAACAAATCCCATTGTTTTAAAGGCACACTATGTATTTTTTCACTGCTAGAGGTCGACTATTCAAAAACAAAGGCATAGCTTGATGACGGCGAGATTGAGTGCTGAATCTTGGGTGTTGTCGTCTTCACCTCACAGCCGGTGGAAAAGAATTGGGACGGGATGCGGGCAGAAATCATGTTCAAGGATGAGATTCTTAACGTTACTGTAGTTTGAAGCAGAGCAGGGCCGAGTGCTGTGGGAGTTGAATGAGGTCGCTGAAGCGATTGAGCGCAACACACGGCTTGACAGCAGCAAAACTTTTATTTTGCCAGAGTCGCCGTTTCTGCTTCTGCTTCTTCCGGTCAAGCGTATGTGGGGTAACACAGCGCTGTTTTATCATATAAGGTACATTTGAGTGTGTTGAATGGTGTTATAACGTTACTCTGTGTTCGCGCCGGGGCTGCTACGAGACACTTGTTGCACACTGTAGTAAGCTAGATCATTATTAGAATATCATATTAACAAATGCTGGATGGGTTGTGTTGCTAAATGGCAATTCTGTTCATTTAAAAACATATTGACAGAGAAAATGCTGTATTACTGTACAATAATTAGTTTTCTGTCTATAAATGTATCCAAACTGTTCCCTTGTCTAATAAAACATTTAATATATTAACATTTGGGATAATGTAATTACACAAGTCTACAAAATATAACACTGTTGTAGCGGTTTTTGGATATTTTAATTCAAAAATCTTACATATTGTGCCTTTAAATTGATTAAATCAAGACACGATAGTGATGTATATTAATGAATCATTAAGCCGGATGAGGCGTTTATACTCGACTCGCTTGCCATTGTGTTATTCTTTGAAACAACAGGGGGCAACTCTGAGTAATTGTTCTCTAAACCGTCTGAAAGCAGCGGTGAGAAGTAAGATACACACATGACTATGTTTGTTTTTACTAAATTTTTACCAAACCCTCACTACAAAAGAACCAATTAATTGTGTAAAACCCGGTAAACCTTGAAATTATTAATTGTGACATTAGAACAAAATATACGGATATGAGATAAGAATAACACTCAATTAAAGGTGAACTATGTAGGATTTTTGCAGTAAAACATCCAGAAACCACTAGGCCAGTGTTATATATTTTGTTCAGTTGAGTACTTAGAATATCCCAAATGTTTTCAACTATTTGTAAATCGTGAGAAAATTGCTATTTTAACCAAGGAGCCGGGACGTGTGAGCTATGCGTGTAAGGGAGTCGCCTGTCGATTGCGTCATATCTGCGTCACCCTCGGTCTCCGGTTTTATTCAGTGAAACACTTTACTCTCACTGCAGTGTGAAAAAGTGTCATAGCAGCCGCCGAGCGAACGTCATAACTTCCTTTTCAGCACACTCAGATATATCTAATACGATAAACAGAGCTGCGTTACCTCACACTCAGCACTGGAGAAGAGGAAGTGCCGCCGGCAACCGTGTCATAATAAAAGTCCCGCCAGCGACTATGCCATAATAACAGTCCCGCTCTTCAATCGCTCCTGCGGCCTTGTTCAGCTCCACAACACTCGCTCCTGCTCTGCTTCAGACTACAGTAATGTTAATAATCGCATCCATGAACATGATTTCTGCCCGAGTCCTATCCTGACTCTTTCCCACCGGCTGTGAGGTGAAGACCACATGTCCCGAGATTCTGCGCTCAAACGTGGCGTCATCAAACTACGCCTTTGTTTTGAACAGGCGACCTCTAGTGGACGGAAAAGTTACATAGTGTAGCTTTAAACAACATTTCATCTTCATCTAATTACATTTTCATCTAATTTCATGAACATTTTTATCAAACATGCACTGTAAAAAAAAATTATTTTACATTTACGGTAAAAAACTGTCAGCTGTGATTGCCAGAAATTTACCGTAAAAAATACAGTAGCAACATTTTAGGTAAAAAAAACATATATCATCAACTGAAATAATGTTAAATTACCAACCTATTAAAATACTAATCTGTTATGTATCTTTGATATTGACAACCACCAAATACAGTGGTAATGAGAGTCACATGATGAATCAAAGCATCACAAGCAGCTTTTCCACAAGCTGGGGAGGACAATATATAGAAGTTGCACAGTGTCATTCAAATAAACACTAAACACCATCATGGTAATAACTTTAAAAATGCAATAAACATTAACTTAACACTATTAAATATAACATAAAACCCCAATTATTAGAAAAACTGATTAGAAAAAAAAAACTAAGAAGAAACAGTTATACAACGGAAATACATAAAATTAGTCATGCAGGGAATTCTGGGAATGTCAAGTTATGGTTTTTGACTGTAAATTACACACTGACTTCACTTCCAAAAACTGTAAATTTTACAGTATTTTACTAGCCTAGATATCTAGACGCACATTAGCGGCAGCAAATAAAATTTGCAGCCAGGGTGTCTAACAACTCTTCGTTGGCTTGCGAGCTGGAAAAACCTAACTCTAGTCAGGCCAATCACATCGTGTATAGAGTCGGTGGGCGGGCTAAACGTAAAGGCAGCAGAGTTGCGGCGGTTCCGTGTGTTACTTGAAAACAAAAAAGCTGGCGAACAGCGGTCTTACGAATCGGCTTTGGCCGCGACTCTGGAAGACTTGGAGTTAAGCTTTTCTTTGAGAAAAGAACAAATAACGGCACTGAAGTCATTCTTAAGAAAGGAAGATGTGTTCAGAGTTTTGCCGACTGGATACAGCATCTAATCTATCAACTAGCTCAGCTTCACCTTCTTCGTTGCTCTGGTTGGTTGTAGCGCTATCCTATTGCGTGCAGAGGGAATTTGAAAGACAACCGTTTATCCCGCCCCTCGGATTGAGCCCTGCCATTAGTGAGTTCCCTGACCCAACATCTTGATGTGGGGTCTGGCTTCTCAGGCTAGTATTTTACTGTAAAATTACATTAAATGTAAGGTTAGATCTGTTACAGTTATTCACCGCATATAGTACGGAAACTTTCTGTTAACCAATTAACTGTTTTTCACCGTAACATTTTTACAGTCTTTTACCGTTAAAATTACGATTTTTTTTACAGTGTGGACCTTTCTTTTCATTAAAAACGCTTATTTCTTCTAGGCTCAGTTTGTAAATGTAAGCAATTAATTTGGACAAGCACAAACTGGGTGGCGGTAAGATGCCAGACGTATTGCTTGAGCAGAATCGCCTCAAAGTCCTGCATCTTTGGAAGCGGAGCCGTGCGCAGTTACAAAAATAAATTTAAAAACATAACCAAAACCTAAAACAGATGTGACAATATATTTCAAATAACAATTTATAATAGTTTTAGTTAACAATAATAATAGTGGTAGACTTTTACTGGAGTGATATTTCATCATGGTCTCTGTATTTCAGCTCAAATACACACTTGTAAAAGAAAGGGTTCTATATAGAATCTTAAAGGTGCTTCATAGAACATTTTAGGGAGGCTGAAGTTCTCATCTTGTATTGTGTTATGGATTTAGTTTTAATTAATACATTTTATTTTTAAATATTTTAAAAACAATTTTATGAATTAAACAGCTCATAAACATAATTTATTACTAGACAAATTTAAATAAACAATTAAACATGAAAGTCTTGTTCAAATTTAAGACAATTCTCCATAGGGTTCTTTACAGTTGAGAACCGCAATGAACCTATTTTTCTAAGAGTGCAGGATTTCTGTATTCCGTCTACCACTGGTTTTATGATATAAGTACAGGTGAAAAGTCAGAACACTCTGGCCAGTATGGGTTCACTTTAACCCCATGAAAACTGCATGAGTTCAAATCATGAACTGTGCACCAGGAAGCCTCAACTGAAATGTATCCTTAAAGGGATAGTTCACCCAAAACTTGTATGAATTTCATCCTTCTGCTGAACACGAAAGAAGATATTTTGAAGAATATGGGGAACTAAACAGTTGATGGTCCCCATTGACTTCCATAATAGGGGTGAAAAATACCATAGACGTCAATAGGGTCCATCAACTGTTTGGTTACTGACATACTTCAAAATATCTTCTTTTGTGTTCAGCAGAACAAATACATTTATACAGGTTTGGAACAACTTGAGGGTGAGTAAATGATGACAGAATTATAATTTTTGGGTGAACTATTCAAACATGTTTGTTGCATTGGCCTGCATTTGACATTTTTTGAGAGAGATAAAACATTTTCCTGTCAACATTCCATATAATTATGCCATATTCCATTGGCACGTTTAAGTAAATCTTCTTGATTGGCATTCAATGATCTCAACCCGTGTGTGCTGGGCTAATTGTTTTACTGAACAGTTCTAAAGCAGTAAATGCAAGCAGTGTCTCTCTGACAAAATCCTCCTCAAGATAGATCAGGGAAGAGGGTGATCTGACCTAGCATCCTCTGAGCACCCTTTGGTTAAGTGCTTAGCTTAAGGGCATTACAGCAGAACTCCACTCTAACTAAGAGACTGAAATATCCTTTTCATACAATAAACTTTTCCAACAAGATGTGCAGTACACTGTAAATAATAATAATAATAATAATAATAATAATAATAATAATAATAATAATAACTTTAAAAGTCTGTAAAGATGTGACAGTAACAACCTGTTAATTGGTTAACAGTAAGTTCCATTATTATACAGTATATGAGGAAAACTGTAAAATATCTAACTGTAATTTTACAGTACAATACTGTTAAATGTAAAAAATAACAAATCATCTTATAATTTAAAGTGAATTCATTGACACTTCTCATTTGATGGTTTTTCATTTTAATAATTGTTTCTTCTTTTTTTCATTTAAGTACATTACAAATTTATGTTGTAAAATTAATGTTTATTGCGTTATTTTATAGTGTCAAAGCTGCTTGTGATGAACTTGATGATTTTGAACGTTTGATTTATGGTGTCTTTTTCTTGACCGCCATTGTTATAGGGTGGTTGTCAGTATATGTTAAAGGCAGTGTTGAAGGTTACTTTGGAAATGCTATAGGTTACAAATTACAAGTTACCCTTTTTAAAATGTAATAAGTAGCGTAACTATTTCAATTACTTTTAAAGTTTTAAAGTATTAAAGTAATGTAACTGATTACATTTCATTACTTTCCTAATTTTATAACAAATGTCTTCAACTGTTTTCAAACATTTAAACCAGGCAGGGTTAACCTCTTAAAAACAGAGATAGTTATATTTAAAACAAAACACACAATTCAGTAAAAAAAAAAAAAAAAATGCATACTAAAAATGTAGTAAAAATTGCATACTATTTTTGTGTGTGTGTGTGTGTGTGAGAGAGAGAGAGAGAGAGAGAGGGAGAGAGAGAGAGGGAGAGAGAACCAATCAAAAGCATCAGAATAGCATCACGTGCGTCAAAAACAGGCAAAGCAACAAATTAATATTCAAATTAATATTATTGAACGTATCCTAGCTTTTTACAGAAAATATTCAGATGTAACCCTCTTTATAATCGTTAACATTTTCATAAGTAACTGCAATGTAACTACCCTTTTTTTCTCAGTTACTGTAACAGAATACAGTTACATTTATTTTGTTATTAAATTGTGTCACTCCATAGCACTGGTTAAAGGCACAAAACAGCTGTTGGATTTACCAGTTTATGTATTTTTGTTATATAAATTACGGTTTTAAATTATAGCATTTACAGGTTGTTCTGTAAATATGTTTACCTTTTTACTGTATTTTTACAGAATTATTCTGGCAACCACAGCTGCCAGTCTTTATTTTTTAAACACAAAAGGATTTTTTTTTTTTTACAGTGTAGAAGCTGACCCCGAATATCATAAATTAAATTAATTTAGATGAATGTACAAGATTTTGAGTTTGAAGTAAGACCTAATTGTTTCCAGATGTGATCCTGCCTGCTTCCATCTACAGGTATCGGATGGTTGCAGATATGATCTATGGCTCCTCCGTTGTGGCATTCATCATGAAACATTTCTGGTTGGGTTTATTAACCATGTCTGACTGACAGCTCACAGCAGCAAGTTGCCTTGTCAAGTGCATGTGCCAGCCTCCGACGACATGCCCACCAACCGCCCACAGTCTGTTCACTAACTGACACAAAACTGGAGAGTACTTTCACAAACTGGCCTGGAAACCAAGTCGTGTTTACAAAGTACCAGGTGGATGAAATGAGCACTTTTGGGTAAGAACTAATCAGTGGGTTTAAGTTTGCCAGGTCAGTGGGTTTGAGGCACTTATTAGCATGTTAACTAGATCCATTCTGCTGAGTTGTAGCTGTAAAAAGGTTTTTGAACCTTTGAACCTTTGAATTGACTGAATTCTGATTAAGTCTATAATTGACATTTTACATTACATTTAAATTGTTCTGCTAACAAAGTTTACTACTAATAAGAAACTATAAAATTAGCATTAGCAGTGTAGCGACATTACAGTATTGGCAATAAGTTACAAAAAAAATTATCTGGCTCTTGTTTATTGCTAAAATACGGAGAAGGAACTTTCGAAAAGCTCATTTATTTTGCAAATAGATGGGACTTTTAAAGAAAGGGAAGTAATTTATAAATTCCATTCATATCCATTGTCATTTCTACCATCATCATCCGGTCATCAGTGTGTTTCACTAGTACTGTGTGTGATATTTTAAACAAGTTTAGCGTTTATGACAACTGTACTATATATATATACACCGATCAGGCATAACATTACGACCACTGACAGGTGAAGTGAATAAATGATGATAAATGTTTCTTGAGGAGCAAATCATCATATTAGAATGATTTCTGAAGGACCATGTGGCACTGGAGTAATGATGCTGAAATTCAGCTTTGCATCACAGAAATAAATTACATTTTAAAAAATATTCAAATAGAAAACAGGTATTTTACATTTTAATAATATTTCAAAATATTACAGATTTGGTCAAGTTGACATGTCGGACCAGTCAAACAGAACACAAATGTTTCGAAAGCAGCCCTGTTCTTTTTTTTCTTCAGATTTCTATTGTTTGTTTGTTTGTTATTAGCATTTGCTTATTTATTTATTTTTTTTACATTTACCTACCCTACATCTTTCAGCATAATAACATATATGCATTAATTAACTAGAAAAATATCTGTGTGTGTGTGTGTGTGTTATCATTGAGAGACACCACATGAATTGACATGATTTTAGAGAGTCTATGGTTTCTGTCACAGGTGCAGCGTTGTTTGCCCTGGCTATTGTGTGAATGTTAATTAAATGCGTGTTGTATTCAGGAGCTTTAGCTGGTAATCCCTGTTTAATTGTATGTGTGTGTGTCTCATGTGTGGTTCAAACCTCACAATGCCGATTATAAGGGCATAGCATGTACTGACGATACATGAGAGAGATGGAATATTATCATATATGTGTTTTGTGTGTGCACGCATGTGCATCCCTGCCCACTCTTGTTTGCTTGTGTGCGATGGTGTGCCAACATAGCCCACAAAGGAATGTTTCCAGGGTTGCCAAAACCTGAACAGAAAACAGCTGCTGTCAAGTGTGTACTTGTGTTTGTGTGCGCTAGCGTGTGTGTGTGTGTGTGTGTGTGTGTGTGTGTGTGTGTGTGTGTGTGTGTGTGTGTGTGTGTGTGTGTGTGTGTGTGTAAGCATGCTCAGAGAACTACCCACTGCAAGAATACACAGCCTCTCACAGACCGCTGGTTTTCTGCATGGGAGCGCAGCATCTGAAATGGCTGTCACTGCGGGATAATGAGGCCTGTTGTTAAACAGGTCTCTCCGCGCATGTGTGCGTATTTGTGTGCGTATGTTCATACGGATCCCTGTGTGTAGGAGGACAGCCTTTATACATCCATCTCTCTTGAAGTCAATTTCACTGTGATAGTGGAAATGATTGGATTAAAGACAGAGGTGTGTGTGTATGTGTGTGTATGTATGTGCGTGTGGACACACGCTTAAGAACAGTGATTCAGGCTTGAATGGGATGAAACGGAGATTGTACATCAGAGGTTTAAAAATAACAGAGAGAAACTTGAAATAAAAGGCAGAGAAAGGCAGAGTTTTCTTTTATTTAGTGTTCTTACCCTTGTTTGAGCAATGCTCTATTGGGGCATTCGGCTAGCTGTATAGCGCTAACACTTCTAGCGATTTCTCTGCGTGTCTTTTGAACGTTTCTCTGATGGATCATTTGTAAGTGTGTGTGTGTGTGTGTGTGTGTGTGTGTGTGTGTGTGTGTGGGCATGTTTTTGTGAAATATCAGGACACAAATGTGTATAATGACATGGGTATGACATAGGTATTACAAAAAGAGGGTGAAATATGAGGACGTTCCCCATGTTCTCACTTTTCAAAATACAGAACAAGTTTTTTTTCACAGAAAGTGAACTGCACAGTCTCCTGTGAGGGCTAGGTTTAGGGGCAGGGGCAGTGTAAGGGGATAGAAAATACGGTTTGTACGGTATAAAAACCATTACGCCCATGGAATGTCCTCACATTTCACAAAAACAAACATGAGTGTGTGTGTGTGTGTGTGTGTGTGTGTGTGTGTGTGTGTGTGTGTGTGTGTGTGTGTGTGTGTGTGTGAAGGCTGTTATGCAACAATAAAAAGATGCTAAAGCAATGGTAACTTTATATGAAGTCCATGCTTATAGTAAATTAGATCCCCATTTATACTTATTTATAAGTATTACTATTTTATAAAAATATTTATAAAGACTCATTAAGACCTATACTGCATTATAATAACAGTTATAGTAACATTTATATTATTTTTAGTCATGCATTTGCTTTTTCAATGTGCATGCTCATAATCCATTATACACCTTCAGTCTTTGTCTAGTCACTGTTATGTTGGAGTGTATTTCCCTGCCTTTCTGTTTGTTCCTTAGCGTCATTATTAAAGTTTAAGTTTGTATTTTGATCTTCTGAGTCTTCAGCCTTTTCCTGGTTCACCTACCGTTATAGATGACTACACCAACATCTAAAATGGCTGAAGATTATCTCGTCTCCCTCCGGCAGAACGGATGTCCTCTGGAGCACTATGTGGAGGAGTTTTTGGAGTATTCACATTTGGTGAGCTGGAATGATTCTTTACTCAAGGCCTACTTTCGGATGGGACTGGATGAAGAGTTATATCAGTTCCTGTCTCCTGGTCATTATAATTTACCATTAGTTGAGTTCATTAATTTAATCCTCTGCCTATACAGTTCAGATTTTGTGGTTGAAGAATCTGAGGACTTTTCTCCTATTTTCATCCAGTCCCATCCCGAAAACATCTGAGTGCTCGTGCTCACCCCAAGCCCTCTACAGCTGCTCCAGAGTCGATTCCTGACCAGCCAGCATCCTCAGCCAAGATGGAAGCTGCCGGAAGTTGGTCCAGTGGTTAATTCATTTCTGGTCTGAACCTCTTCCCGTCCACATCCAGAGTCCAGTGACGTTCCCGTCACCGTGCAAAGTCCAGTGGAGAACCACTGGTTAATAGACTTTTGGTCTGAGCCACTTCCAGCCCCTGACCAGAGTCCAGAGAGGGCTCCAGCCCGTGACCAGAGTCCAGAGAGGACTCCACCTCCTGTCCCCAGTCCAGAGAGGACTCCACCTCCTGTCCCCAGTCCAGAGAGGACTCCATCTCCTGTCCCCAGTCCAGAGAGGAGCCACCGTGGTCTCCTGTAGCACTGGCACCACCCTGGAGGCTTCCTAGCCAGTCGGCAGAACCCGGATCACCTGCCTTTGTCCTCAAGGACACCAGGGTGCCTGTCCCCCCTCCCCGGTTGGACTCCTTGACTTCATTCCTTTGTTCCTTTGTTCATTTTCTCACCAATCCTTTGTTTCCATAGCTACCCTCATTAGATAATTTGTCCCAGCTGTGTCTAGTTAATCATCTTGTTTCTTTTCTCCACTTGAGTTGAACCCTCACCTTCAGTCTTTCTCTAGTCACTGTTAAGTTGGAGTGTATTTCCCTGCCTTTCTGTTTGTTCCTGAACATCATTATTAAAGTTTAAGTTTGTATTTTGCCTGTTCTTCAGCCTGTTCGTGGTTCACAGACCGTTATAGCAACATTAAAAAAGATTTTTGCATTAGTGATTTTATACAATATTATTACAGGAATTATTGTTCATTAGATACATTAACAAATAAACAACTTAAATGTATAATGAGAACATCTTCATGATTTCTTAACATTTGCTTTTGTTGCATCCTATGTTTTCACTTAACTTAAAGCCATCAGTGATGCATTTATAGAGGTTAGTAACTGAATTATTACTCACAATTATCTATAGTATTTAGTAAGTATTTTTAAGAATACAACACAGCTATTAATAACAATATTCACTTATTTGACAGAAATGTGAATTACTAAAACGTCATTGTAACTATAATATAATAACATTATAGCAACGCAAGCTGCATTTTATAAATACATAAATGGAAATTATACGACTGACTAATTAATATAAATCGGTGTATAATGGATTATGAGCATGTGCATTGAAAAAGTAAATGCATGACTTACAAGTACTAATTATAAAAAAAAAATCATATAAATGTAACTATAACTGTGCTTATATTGTCACGGGACTGTGCAGGCAGGGAATATGAACTAATAACGAATATGGTGACATACGAGTGGCGGGAGTCAGAACAAAGAAGCGAAACACGTGAAAGAAACACGTGACAAATGAAAACAAACTGAAAGTCCATGAACAAAACTAAACAGAATAGTGACAATAATCCAGTAGGACTTAATATGATTCTTAAATAAAAAAAATTATATATTTATAGAATAGTAATACTTACTTATAAATAAGTATAAATACAGTAAGGCTATTATTTATTATACGCATGGGCTTCATAGAAAGTGTTAACAAAAAAAATTAAAACTTAGCGAGAATTTAGATTTGCATTCAAGGAGGGACCCAAACCATATCTTCAGTAGAGGCCAGCATATCATAGACACTTGGGTGAGCTATTTTTTTTGGGCCACCAAGCAACCACCCATAACACCCTAGAAACCACATTAAAACAGGTAAAAAAAAATTAAAAAACCTTAGCAACGCCCTGACAACCACTCACAACCTTGCAGCATTATAGTGGCTAGTTTTGCATGAGGAATCACCCCTCACATTTTCTAAAATTAAGTTTTTAAATAAAATGGGTAAAATAAGCTAGGCATGGTAATATTCCTTATAGAGTGTAAATCATTAAAACTCGCAATTCTGACTTTATTTCTCACAATAACAAGTTTATCTCTCACAATTCTACTTTATATTACGCAATTCTGACTTCATATCACGCAATTCTGACTTTATATCACGCAATTCTGACTTTATAAAACGCAATTCTGACTTATAACTCGCAACGACAAGTTTAAATCGTGCAATTCTGAGAAAAAAATTCAGAATTGTGATATATAAACTTGCAATTGTGAGAAATAAAGTCAGCAAATAAAGTTCACACAATTTTGTGGTAAAAAGTCGCAATTATATTTTAAATTATTTTATTCTGTGGCGGAAACAAGATTCCATAGTGTCTCATACCTTATTGCTTAAATATTTAATTAGACATATTTCTCTTTTTTCCCCTTTTCTTTTCCTCTTCTTTTCTTTAGAGAAAATAGAGGATGACTGAATATGAATTCTCTCTCTCTCTCCCTCTCTCTCTCTCTCTCTCTCTCTCTCTCTCTCTCTAAATGTGTGCTTTGTCAGTCTCTCACAAGTCCATCACTATTCCTTCCCTCTGCCAATCTCAGATGAAATCTTGCCCTTTGTTCCTCAATCTATCAGTCCGTCATCCTTTTTCTTTTCTTCCTCCTATCATTCTTCCAGTCTGTTGTTGCTGACTTCAGGGATATGTTAAATGTATCCACGTTGCCTGAACTCATGGGAATAAAGATCTACACACACGCTCACACACTTGGCCTTGTGAGCCATCCATTGCACACATTTAAATGCATCGGCCCCCCCAAAACAGTTGGATGAAAGAAAACACTTCATCCTCTATCCATCCATTCATCCGCTCGCTCAGCTTTGACCCCTGTGGTGAAACGCCAAAGTGAGGCTGCGCTGACGTTAGCGTGGCCGGTGTTGGTTGATGTGTTGACAATGGAGGCTTTTGATTGGTGGGTTGGTCGAGCTCAAGAGAGCTTTCTTGGGTTTGTCTGAGCTATCACATGACGCAAGCCTAACATTCCATGCAGCGGTTCGTTTCGCATTCCTTCAGCTCGCGCTGCTTGTTAAACTTCGGGTTTGGGCGGAAGGGGGGTTTATCTTTCAGTTGGCCTCTTTTTTTCCTGGTTACCCTCCATTTCCCCTTTTCCTCTCCACTTTTCCCTCCATGTTTTTATGTCCTCCAGCTGGGCTTGGCCCAGACCCCAACATACTCTCCCTCTCTGTAACTATCAGAGCCCCCCCCTCCTAAGGTTCTGCCTGACTGACTCATCCGCTCTGGCAGGGCACCCCTGTGCTGTTAGATGTTGGCGTGGTCCGCTGCCCTACATGACTTGACTCAGGAGGGACCAGGCAACGTGTTGAGGGGTGGACAGAGCAGATGTTACTGTGAACTTACCCAAGTAATAAAACCATTTTTGCGGTTTAAATTGACTTGGAATTGAAGCTCAGGACATGAACTTGAAAGTGAAAGTTCACCCAAAAATGAAATGATTTTTTTCATTCCAAACCTGTATGATTTTACGCAGAACAAAAATGAAAATATTTTAAGAAAAATGTTTGTCCATGCATTGAAAGTCAATGGGGTCCAAAAAAGATCTTGTTACCCTTTATTTAGATTTTCCCCTTTAGACATTCTGTTGACTGTAAGTAACGTTTAACCTACATGTCAATTAACTCTCATAAGAGTATTAGTAGACTGTAAGGGTTAGGTTTCGGGTGAGTAGAATAAGTTGACATGTGCTTGCAAAGTTAGACCAAGCCGGAGCTGGAAAACCTCTCTTACCCCTTTTCCACCAGCATGAACCGAGTGCTAGTTCAGAGCTAGTGCTAGTGCCGGTTCGGAGTTGGTTCTAAGAACCGGTTTGCCTTTCCACATGCTAAAGAGCCACCACAGAGCCAGGTATACGTCTCATCTTTCTTAGCAACGCTAGGGAGGCAGCGGGAAACACATACACACCAGGCTTGTTCAAGATGACATCAAAGTACAACGAGAGTATACGACTCCTTATGCTTTTGAATCGCTCATGTGGTACTTTGATGTCATACGGCGATCGGTCTGCACAGTGCCGATGCATCTCGAACAAGCCTTCCATCAACAATGGTGAACGTTGCATTACTATTGATGTACATGGCTTTGTGATCCTACATCGGCATCAAAACACAGCGAATCCAACGCATTTTGTGCAGCTCGCCGTAATTTGTATAGATGGAGATTACAAGCGAGCAGTTTTTATTAGCTGCTAAAAAATGGCGGTCACAAGTGTGTGTTTGTCTTGTTTGGACACGGTAACTCCGCCCCCAGCCCCTGGCACAAGCGGTTCTTACTTCTAGACCAGCAATGTTTTGGTGCTACTATAGGGCTTGCATAGACTAGTCGAGTAGTCGAGAAATCGACTACTTCAACCACTAGTCGGCGCTGTCGGAAACGATCGACTACTCGAGCGTGCATTAACCAAGTAATTCATCATAGATGACAAAAATATAGTAATTTGCCAAATTTGTAAGAAATACAGCAGTACGGCAGCTATGCACAACCACCTAAATACACATTTATTGATAAGAACTATTTCATGTCTTTTCATTTACAGTAGCATGAACCACGAGTAGTCAAGTAACTCGAGTATTGTTTTGATAAAAAATCAACTAGCAGAAATCAGTAGTCATGCAACCCCTAGATGCTACTTAAGAACTACTTTTCCTGGTTCAGATCTTGTGCTTTGGGTGTCGAACCAGCACTCAAACTGCCTTGGTGGAAAAGGGGTTATCTGATACCATTAAAAGAGACTAACTTGGTCAGGCTGAGAGACCATGATATGTGATATGTATAGATTTACCATGAAACAGCATTCAAAGGTCATCATGTGACCATGCCATATTCAGCAAAGGAATGTCTATTCACGTATCACACTATCATTGTGGCGAAACAAGGGGATTATACTTCACTAAAGAACTTTAAGAAGTTTAATATTAAAAAAAATCAACTTCAAATTCTTCAAAGAATCCTGTTTAAATGGATCATGTGACACTGGATTGGAGACTAAATGAGAAAATGCTGAAAATTAAGCTTAGCAGTTGTTAAAAACAGTTATAATATTCAATAATAATACTATTTTACTGTATTTATTAAATAAGTATTACTTTGGCAAGCTTTAATTAAAAAAAAAAAAAAAAAAGAGTCCAAGCCCAAAATTCTGAACAATAATTGATATAAATACACACATATCAGGAATTGATTTATTTTTTATTTTTAGAATAGCAATTTTACAGTATATCTTGTTAACTATCGAAACTTTCATATTTAGTTTGATATCTTAAATCTGAATGTCAAAACTTCTCAGGTTACAACTGTACACTGTTCCTCGAAAAGGAACAAGAGACACTGCATCTTGGTTGGACGCTATGGGTATACGCATTAGTGTATCCGGTGTCTGCAGCAACTGTGAAAACACTCCTATTTGATTGGTTGGTGACAGTCTGTGATGTCATTAGTGGAGTGTCTGGAAGTATAAGATGGTGCCCATAGTACACATCATAAACTTCTTTGAAGGAGACGTGTAGGCAGACCCAATGGCATGGCAATGGGGAACAAATACCTATATGCCTGCCTCACTAGGTGAAAATTTGCACAAACATAGTGGGAATATAGCATAAATTGACTCAATAGATTACTTAGCTGGAGCTAGAGCATCTATCCAGGGCATGCACAGGGGTAGCGTTCCCCAAGCCATTATCTTCCCCAAAAATAGAAGATACCGGCTTCAATGGTACCGTGAGGGTTCGGGACGAATACACGTACTCGAAAGGGAAGTTGTTAGAATGTTGCTACAACGAGAACATATGACTCCTTATGCTTTTGAATCGCTCTTGCGGTACTTTGATATCATACGCTGATCGGTCTGAGCAGCGTCGATGCATCTCGAACAAGCCTGGTGTGTTTGTGTTTCACTTCACACTTGTACTTCCGGGTACTCCGCAAATTACCTCACAGACTGTCGCCAACCAATTAGATTGAAGTATTTTCACACATGCTTCAGATGCCGGATAGGCTGATATGCTGCGCCCCCATAGCGTCCATCCAAGACACAGTATTGAGCTCCCATTCGAAAGGGAAGTTGCTAGAATGTTGCTACATAAGGACTACAACCGCTGTCTATTTCATCAGGCATGTTAAATCACACACTTGTGGGAGTTGTAGTTTTTTTGTAGAAACTTAGAAACAGCTTTGAAATGCACATTTAATGTAGAACAGTATGTAATTCATGTTGTAGAATGAAACAAAGTCTTCAAGAAAAGTTAACTTTGTTTTACTCGCAAATTGTTAGCCTAGCCATGGCAAGTTAGCCAGCTTGGTCTACAAATTGATGTAATGACTGAACAGCCTTATTGTATAGTTGACAAGTTGATAAAAGAAAGAAGAAAAATGAATGAACGATTGGAAAACACCAGTAAGGGAGAAATATTACAATATGGTGATAGGTTGGAAGAGTACAAGGGTCTCTCTCTCTATCATTCTCGCTCATTCTCTCAGAAGATTTCTCATCATTATCCTGGTATCTAAAAATATCGCTCTGTCTTTCTACCTCTTTTTTCTGCTTTCTGGGTCACCCTCTTCTTGCCTGCGCTGCTCCTGTCAGCATCTAACCAGCTGAGCCTCATACACGCAGCCTACAGCAACACACACACACACACAGACATTAATGCTTCCATGCCTCATCGTCTTCAGAAGTCGAATCCTCATTCTTAAGCGTGTTGCTTTTGTACAGAAATTTGTGTGTGTGAGCATTATAGAGCGACTGCTGTCATTGTTCACAGGAAGGAGCGTGAACTTTATTTGTAGTAGACAAAGTATTACGTTCATCCATCCTCAAATATCAGATTAGGATATCAGAAAAGGTTACATATCTCCTCTCTCGAAGCGAACAACAGCAGGCTGCTTTACTTAAAGGTTACTCGCATCGGAAAAAAAAATACACGTGATCTGTTTTTCTGCAGAAATATGCTTTTTAAATTGGTGCTATTGCAGTTTTATTGCATTCCGTTCTCTTTAAAGGTGAAGTGTGTAATCTTTGGGATGTTAAAATCTTTCTTTTGTCTTAGTGAGCTATGCATAGCATAAGTAAACCATTTGTTAGTTGATCACCTCAAAAACTGTAGCTCTGTGGCACTTTACAAAGCTCTTTTTGTTGTTTGCTTTTCAGTCCGACCTACCTGACACAGCAACAGTGACTCAGCCAATGGTGTGAGTTTGGGGTGGGCCTATGAGTTTGTCCTGCCAATGGCAGACGAAGGCCGTGCTTGGGAAAACCTTCTTAAATAATCATTATTTTTGCAATTCCGTTTGGTGACACTAGTTGGGCTTTACACTTCAGCTTTAACTATACTTGTTGATAAAGTGTATTCCTCTGGCAGCTAGGGGGCATTTATGGTTTATTGCTTTGTGGGAAGAATTTCTGCTGAGTTGTGAGAATAATATGTGGAAATAAACTGTCAATAAAAAAAGCATGTCAATTAAAAAAGACCACATTAAAATGCCAGTGAATGAAAATTAAACAAACAGTTAAATTAGTGGGGTTTATTGATTTAACAGCTTCATTTAACAACATTTAACAGCAGAAATGTGGTAAATACAGTACATTGTTTTATAACCATATGAGCTGTCTTGGAAAATGTGGCACAACTGTGTTTAATAGAATGTTTGGGTAAATCCGTCAAAAAAAATAGTACTGAGTGAAAATAGTGATATATTCTATTTACACCATGTAAAAGTAGCAGTTATTTGTCAAAATAAAGTATAAAAAGCATCGAATTACTATTTACACATATTACAGATACAAACTATTTGCACCTCAGTGTTGTTGTACATTAACTAGATGCAATAATAACAGTGTAAATGATCGTATTTATTAAAATTAGCCTTAATTGGGACAATAAACACCCTCACTACACCTACCCCTAACCCTACCCAATAAATACTTTTTTTTTTATTAAAGTCCCTGTAAAGGCAATAAAATAAAAAAAAATCTAAACACATCATAAATTATAGATATGTATTGCTAAAACACATTACAAAGACTGTGAACTGTGTAGTACTGAATTGTGGAGTTAAACCGTTAAACAGTTTTTCACCATTGCTGTGTTCAGGATTTTTTGGGCGGTGCTAAAACGGTGGCTCGATGACGTACTGGGGCCACTGAGCCTGGCCCCGCCCCTACTGTCGATGATGCACTGGAGCCACTGAGGCTCCCAACCCTCCCCCTTAACACTATAACTAGAGCACATTTGCATCAGTTTGCTGCTCAATCGCGAGTTACTGTCATTACTATTAGTTACTACAGCCTACAGTTTGCTAGCTAGAAAATGTGTATCCTTCGTCACGGAAATGCATATTAGCTGGATCTGATCACTTACAAAACAGATCGGTGCTTATACCTACAGTTTAATTCACAGTGTGACTAAATACATTGTCATACATTTGAGTTGTAATTCTATATTATTAACAATCGTACAGAAAATGTATCTGAACAATTTAAAGCATATTATGTTTCTAGAGCATATTCTTTCATAGGCTGTAGCATTTATTCACATAATTTTCATACTAAATATAACAACCATGATGGTTTGATCTGTGACTAAAGTGGCAAAATATGTTTTATTCTATGTTATTTATTGCTAGCCTTACTTTATTTGGCTAAGTTTATGCTAGTTACATATAGCTAAATTGCATAAAAGGGAGAGAAAAAAAAACCTTACCATTCTAATGCAGGCCGAGGGGGACGATGTTGATTATCGAGTACACTCTAAAAAAAAAGGCTCGTAATCATAGGGGAACCTTTTTTAGTGCTATATAGCACCAATTTTGGTGCTTCAGTGGTTCTTCAGCGGTTCTTCCGAGGTGCTATATAGCACCTTAGTCAAAGAACCGGTGAAGAACCTC
Organism: Gobio gobio; assembly: GCF_949357685.1. Taxonomy (NCBI): domain Eukaryota; kingdom Metazoa; phylum Chordata; class Actinopteri; order Cypriniformes; family Gobionidae; genus Gobio; species Gobio gobio. The sequence goes on along the minus strand of NC_137101.1, from coordinate 24,796,670 downwards.
TGAAGAACCGCTGAAGAACCTGTGAAGAACCGCTGAAGAACCACTGAAGCACCAAAATTGGTGCTATATAGCACTAAAAAAGTTTTTTAGAGTGTGTGGTCATTGTCCTCTGAATTGGATTCTGGCCAGGGGCGGACTGGCCATCGGGAGCACCTGGAGTTTTCCTGGTGGGCCACTGGACAAAGTGGGCCGGCCCGTTGCTACGTAAATATGAAGAATAAATAATAGTAAATTTACGTAGCCTAGTGTACACTCTAAAAAAAAAAAAAAGGTTCTATATGGCACCAAAAATGGTTCTTGGCTCGTAATCATAGGGGAACCTTTTTTAGTGCTATATAGCACCAATTTTGGTGCTTCAGTGGTTCTTCAGCGGTTCTTCAGAGGTTCTTCACTGGTTCTTTGACTAAGGTGCTATATAGCACCTCTGAAGCCCAGACGATTGGCCCGCGCGGCCACCTTGAGGGGAAATCTCTAATCTATCTTGCCTGATCAGTTTCAGTGGTGTAAAATCGCTCATCAATGCCAAAATATTTGAGATATCCAATCAAATTTAAGGAGGCGGGATTTATTGTCCACAGAAACCGAGCGGCGGGGCACTTGAATGCGAGCCGTGACAAGAAAAATAGCTGAACTTGAGGAGTCAATAAAGCAATATTTCCCGACTGTTTACGATTAACGAAATTTAAACAATGGACATTTCCAGGGATGTAAACTACTGCTGACCTTTTCGAATTTCTCAGATTGTAATGCCATTTACGTTATTCGACACAATGCACAACGAAACATAGCAGTTTCCAGAGTGAATGTTTGTGTATCTGATTCCATGCTTTCTTCAGTGATTTACTCATTTAAAAAATATTCATAAAACTCAAAATATTATTTTCACTAAAACATGGTAAAACGGGTAACTTTCATATTCAAGTAGCCTATGTCCTGCGAAGGAATGTGTCCTATACTAAAATACATATAGGCTATAATATGCTAGTTAGTTCACATGCATACACACTAGCAATCAACAGTTTGAAATAATTAAGACTTTTTAAAAGTTTTTGAAAGGAAAGGCTGAATTTATTTGATTAAAATACAGTAAAAACAATATTAAGAAGTATTAATGCAATTTGTAATAGCTGTTGTGAATATATTCTAAAATGTATTTTAATCCTGTGATCAAAACTGTATGTATCATCATTAGCCTACTCCAGTCTTCAGGGTCACATGATCCTGCAGAAATCATTATCATATGATGAATTTTTCTTTAAACAACTTCAGGACCAATATCATTTTTAAACTTGAATTTTTAAACAACTGGAGCTCTATTCCATAAAATGACAAATGTCAAGCTCCTGAAAGGACAAATACTATAACCACTAGAAAAGCACTATAAAATAGTCCACATTCTGCACTACATACCAAGTCTTAGACCGTAGCATTACTTTATATGGACTGATTTTATGGTAGGTATTGAACTTTAGTGATATTAGACTTCACTATATGGAAAAGATTTCAAAATGGTAAAAAAAAAAAAAATTACCATGTGCACCAGGAAAGACCAATTATAACCTAAAGAAGTATGCCTGTCATTCATTAATGTCAATGAAAAGCATTTAAAAAAAAATAGCATTTATATTTCTGTATAAATAGCATCTAGATTTTTATGTTAGTAAGTGGTGTTTAAAATTGCACTGTGCATAATGAGCTAGTGAGTTTATGATGGGATGAAAAACTTTTCTTCACAAGCAAAATGAATTTCCTATTATCACTGTAAAGCTGCTTTGAAGCAATCTGTGTTGTAAAAAGTGCTATATAAATGAAGGTGACTTGACTTGACATGTGTTGCGGACCGGTTGTTTTGGGCCGCTTTGTGCCAGAAAGTCCAGGGCCACTTTTTTGAACAAGTCCGCCCCTGATTCTGGCTCTGTAGGCTCAAACATGTATGGCTTTGTAAATCCAATTAAGCTGCTAGGAGTATCCATTCCGGCTGTAGTGGTAAGCCGGCGACAGCTTTCCCGCAAGTGGGCGTGGTTTCAGCGCAGCCAGCGGACATGCCCCCAGCGTTTAAGAGCAGAGAATCACAGCTCATTTTTTCAAGATTTTGATAGCTTAGTTTATTTATCATTCAAATTTGGCTGGGTGGTTAATAACTCATTTTTCTGTGGTGTGACAAACTCAGAACACATACTTAATTTTGACTTTACAGGGACTTTAAACATTTCGTTAGGCACTTTATTTCCACTTTTAGAACATGTTCTTGCTTTTTATTGAAAGTAAATGCCTTTCCGATGTGATGTGAGATGGAAAAAGGGAAAAGAGCGAGCTTGGCAAAAAGGGGATTCGAACCCTGGTCGATCGGATCCAAAGCTTGCTCCACAATCCTTACGCTCTACTGACTACACCACTGAAGACATTGAAACAAGGCATGTTATTTGCACTTGGTGTCAATAGACACTCCGTATATTCAAAAGAAAGAACAAACCCTCTGCTTTTAAACAACAAAAACATGTTTTATTCTATGCATTGTTTTCTTTATCAACACTTGAATGTGGGTATGTTTCATAAAAAAGCAACATTTTGAGCGAAAACTTTGCATCACGTTTTTGTCAAAGACTACATCTGGATCAGATTCAGAACGATGATCAAAACATAGATGGAGTAGATTGAGTCCATCTAACCCCTAACTTTTCAATGGGAATGGGGAATGGGGATTCCCCCGAGGGGAAGTGCTTAGGGAAGTTCGCAAGTGCGTGTCTAAAACTGGAGTGGAACGCAGCATTGGGCGCCGCGGAGAGTTGAAATCAGGTCAACTTTATGGTAATGAGCTACGACGCGATTTGGCGGCAACCAATGGGAATGTAGAAGTGCTCCGCTTGAGATGATTCTAGAGAACGCAGTGCTGTAAACTTTGGTTCCGACCACATTAGTTCCCAAGCAAAATAGAGGAGAGGTTGATCACTGCTGGTGTGGCGGCATTTATAGACCACACAAATGGCTTTTAATTGGTTTATTTCGTTAGCAAACATGTAACTATAATTGTTAAGTTCTTTCCATCGATCTGCTTTTTTTAAACTTTCACATTTAAATGATTTCATGAGGTTATATTATACGGTTATACCCTACCTGTGGTCAGTGTGCACAAACGCCGATCAACATGATTGTTTGCTTTGCAGCTCCTTTAAATGCAGTTTTAAAAAAGACCAAGCATTCGATCTACGTCAGAGCGGCAGCGCGTCCACGAATCTTCTACAGCGTCGATGGCAGGGCGGCCAGAGCGAAGATTGACGCTCTCGCCGGCGGCGGTGTGAACGCACAGTAATGCTTGCACCCCAGTCCTGTAGCTCGTCCTGGGTCGACATTTCATTCAGGAACATTAGGCAGTTTTGATGTATATGCTGTATAATGTTGGTGATCGCGTTATTTTGCATATGCAAACAATGTAAAACAATTTCAAGTGCCTTCAACTAATTATTATTCTGATGGTGCCCCCATTATATTAGTTATTATTAATTAACTACTTGCCATTTTGTATCGTTACACACTAACACATTAGTTCTCTCTGCACATTAAATGGATTGAAGGGGATTGATTGAACATTGAATACTTGCATACATCAGCTTTAACAACATCACGTTTACATTGTGCAGAATTCTAATTTTCAGACTGAGATGGTGAGGTGAGACAGCGTGAAAACATAGAAGCGAGAAAGACAATAAGAGCAGTTATGTGGTAGTTCTTTGTGAGAGGTGAAATACAGTGTATATGCTTGTGTGTTAACAAGCTGAAAGCGTGTGTGACTCACAGCCCTCACTTTGTTCATCAGTGTAAAGTACGTCTGAAGTGCAGTGCGCAGAAGTGTGCTCACCTGGCCAACAGCACACTCTAAGCAATGAGAGAGACAGAGAGAGGTTAGTTGAAAAATCAGAGCTTTTATAAAGTCCATTAGCCGAGAAGAGAATATGAAGCAGATTTCCACATGTGGACTGCAGTGCCAGACCAATTTCTTTAATCTTAGCCCTCCTAAAATCTGCAATTAAGCTGTCATCACTCTTAAATATCTGTGATGATGTGATGTCTTCATGTTTTCTGAAAATACTGGATGCATTACGATATTTAATTTTGAAGTATTTTTAGTCTCTATCATCTAGGGTTAACCATTTCTACTGCTGGAGAGTTACGTGTGTGTGTGTGTGTGTGTGCGTGTGTGTGCATGTGCGTGTGCGTGTGTGTGTGTGTGTGTGTGTGTGTGTGTGTGTGAGTGTGCGTGCGTGCGTGCGTGCGTGCGTGCGTGTGCGTGTGTGTGTGTGTGTGTGGTTTATGAGGATACAGATACTAAACCTCTTTTTTTTTCTTTTTTTCTTTTTTTCAAAGTGTAGTGTGATGGGTAGGTTTAGTGTAAGGGGATAGAATATACAGTTTGTACAGTATAAAAACCATTACGCCAAGGTTGATTTTACAGAGACTGTATATAATCTTTTTTTTTTAAAACTGTTTAACTGCTTTTATAAAGGAAATAATGAATAAAGTATGATGCAAAACTACTTAGTAAAAAAGGCCTATTTTCAACGATTTTAATCCTTCTAATACAACTTTTTTTGTTCTTTCCTTATTATAATATCAGGACAATTGGACCACCCTGACATTTTTTGTACTTTATCCTACTCCCCTATATTTAATTTTAAATCCGAAATTAAAAGCACGTTCATGATATTCTTTTTCATGACTGAAGTTTTTCACTGACTGAAATTCACACCAGTCATACCCATATATGTTATTCAACATGGAAAATAGATGCTTCAAATGTGATGCTTTCCATATCATGCACCATTTCGACGACTAGGAACACAACTAGCATTGCAATGTTACTTATTTGAGCGTTTGGTAGCAAATGCCTTCACTCCAGATGCTGATGTGCCGATTTGGCCCTGTACAATTTTGTCGAGATTGATTTGGGGTTTGCCTTGTGTTGTTTCTTTCTATCGTGATGTTTTGTGCTTTGTTTTGGTTAGCTGGATATTTCTCCAGAGAGCTGGCGTGAGGTTTCCTCCAGCTAAGTTTCAGATCTAAGTTTTATGAGGTGGGAGTGACTGGTCGAATATGTTTCTGTGTGGGTGTTTGTGGATGGGTGCTGGATCAGATCAGTGATTGTTGGAGTCTGTCATTAGAATGTGAAGATATGTAGCATAGCGCCTTCCACTAACACTAGCTCCACAGGTAAACATATCCTTAATAGGATTCCTGTGAGACACCCGTGTGTATGTGTGTGAGAGGTAAGAATGAGAGAGATGGAGTTAGGGTGAAGTTTACCGTAACCTCAATCTCACTCCTAATCCTTCCTAAAGGGAACATGACGGAACATGATTCCAATTCCAAAACCCAACTCTAAACAAAACCACACAGAGCACTGACCTCTCTCTCTCGCTCTCTCTCTTCCTCTTATCTCCTGAAATAGGGCGCCACATTAAGTTGTTATAATAGCTGAAGTGACAGCTCAGTGGACTCTGGGTACCATTTATAGAACATACACTTTAAAATATTGTGTTTCATCCTTCTTGACATGTTAGGTTTGTGACATACATTTGAATTAAAGGGATAGTTCACCCCAAAATGGAAAACATGTCATAATTTACTCACCCTCAAATTGTTCCAAACCTGTATGAGTTGTTTTCTTCTGCACACAAAAGAAGATATTTTGATGAATGTCAGTAACCAGACAGTTGACGGCACCCATTGACTTCAATAGTAGGGAAAAAAATACCATGGAAGTCAATGGGTGCCGTCAACTTTCTATTTTGTTCTTTTTTTTTTCTTTTTTGTTCAACAGAAGAAAAAAAACTCATATAGGTTTGGAACAATTTGAGGATGACTAAGTGAATACAACATTTTTGTGGGTGAACTATCCCTTTAACATAACACTGTGTCCTAAACGGGCTGGGATGCAACAAAGCAAAGAAACAACTTGAAACAATGCTTTATGGAGATTTTAAAGGGTGGAGGGTGTTTTTAGGCATCAAAGTGTCTAAAACATCCTTATAAATCATAAAAGCTATTAGAGTGTCAGGCACACAAATATGAAACAACACCCTTTCACTGTGTCTATACAACGGCACCAACAGCACTATTAATAATTAAAGACATATGTCTAAACAGTTAATTTTATTTATCAGAATGAACACTTCTTAACTATTAATAATTTGCTTAATTAGCAATAAATTAAATATGTTATTAAATTAAATTAATATTACATTTAAATAGAAAATAATATTTGCTGTTTCAATAGTTGTATATTAAACAGTAAATATGCATACACATTAAATTCATAAAAAGTGACTAAGATACTTAGATTGTTACAAGAAAAAATTTAATTTTTCTTTCAAATATCCTGAAAAAAAAATCTCACTACGAAAATATTAAACAGCACAGCTGTTTTCAGTATTGATAATAATAATAATACTAATAATACAGGGTTTTTTTTCTTCTTTTTTTCGCTTTGGTACTATTTTCACAAGTAAGGTGTACATTTGACAAACTGATCACACTTGTAAGTTGTAACACAGCTAGCTAGTCATACTTTCAAAACCTGATCTCATGCTTTCATTCAGTTGCACATAATTCAGTCCACATAATCATTGTTTCAAACACAAGATTATTATAATATGTTATGAGAACATTTGGTTTAATCACCGGAACACAACAGTGTGATCTTTCGGTTTAGTACTTTTAACAATCAGTTCATCCAACAGCAAACAATTCAAGATACATCTTTCAAATCTCCCTCGTTGCTGAATTATCTACAGTAACACAGGCTACATATGCCTCATTAGAAAATACACTTACTGTACATTACCTAACTTATGTAATTGAATCCATAATGTTTGTAATAATATTCAGCGTGTTATCAAAAGCTGTGATAAAGTTATGACACGCCATGAGGTTCTGCTATAACTGAGTTTGCTGCCAATAAATGTTCTCACTGTACTCTACTGTAGTTGAGCTTTATAAGGGTGAGTTAGGGTAATGTGGCAGTCTCTACCATGGTAATCTGTTTACAGTTTCACATGGCATACATACTGTAATGTAAAATTCTATATTTGATACCATCTGTCTCCCTTCTTCTGATTTCTGATCAGTCTGATGTTACTGATGCCCACTCCCTTATCCTCTATTCTGCTCTATTCACAAATTGCAAATATTTCTGTCCCACCTATTTCTATCCATTACTTTTAATCACACACACACACACACACACACACACCTTATAATCTAAGAAAAATAGCTTACAATGTAAAAATAATTAATTGCATATGGTTATCCCTATCGGAACTTGCAAACAAAGTAGAAACTATGTCTATATAATCAATATCTATAGAAATCTATTGGTGTATCAAATGATTCATTGATTAACCATTAAGGTCAGTTGGATTAAATAACAGACAAATGTATTAAACTGTACGAGAAGAGATGCAAATCAAAAGTTTGATAGTAAGAGCTTTATGAAAGGCAGATACTGGGAATTAAACATTTATAAAAATGAAAGGTTTTGTGTATTATACTAACACAATTGAAAATATGCTGAAATGTTTGAAAAAAAGTGCACTTTTGATGATCTGTTGTGATATTAGCTCTATGAGGTTTGAAAATGTACACCTTGCTTGTGAAAATAGTACCAAAGCGAATAAAAAAACTGTAATTACATTACAAATAAAGCACTTTCTTACTTGTAAAAGTAAAATTTGTATTACTTTTACTTAATTTTAGTAAAAGTAATTAAATACTTTATTAAGTATTAAATTATATTCAATATGAAACATAGTGCAGTAAAAAGTACAATATTATGTTTTGGAAGGTTGTGAAGTAAAAGTTTTCCAAAGAAGAACACTGATAAAGTATATATACTTGAAAAATAAAATTACTTGGAAAGTAAAAATACTTAAGTACTGTCCGTCCGCCTCTGCAGGAAATATATATATTTTCAAATATATTCAAATAGATAACAGTTATTTTAAATTGTAATTATATTTCACAATATTACTGTTTTACTGTATTTAAATGCAGCTTTGATGAGCATAATATGCTTTATAATAAACATTAAAAAAGTAACCAACCCCAAACTTTTGAATGGGAGAGTATATTTAAACGCAGGGGTACAGTTAGGATTTAAATTACGATTTGTCTGAAGTAATTAATATTAGCTTAAAATAAAAACAATACAAGTCTATGGTATGCAATCATTTCGATTGCAAGGTAAATGGGTGGGTGGGTGGATAGGAGTGTGTGTGGGAGTAAGTCAACCTTGCTCACATGCCGAGGGCTGTTAATGTTTGCATTTGAACCTTGAACTCATGCTGTGCTTGCCTTGCTATGCACAGAACATCTTCTCTGCTGTCATTCTGCTCTTATATAGTGTTATAAAATTAGAGAGACATACTGAGAGAGAGCAATGCATGGAGAATAGAAGATGACTAACGCAGGGTTTAAACAAAACACTCTCACAGAGAAATTCTACATGTATAGAGGTACTTAAATCAAGTCATAGTAACCTAAAACACACCGCCAAATACTTCAAAACATGCTCTCTCTGTTTGTGTGTGTGTGTGTGTGTGTGTGTTAAACGGGAACTGTTCCAAATGCTCACAAGCTCGGTAAAGACGATGGGAAGGATTCCACGCTGTAATGAGAAACAGATGACCACTTACATCAGCGTGTGTGTTTTGGCTTAGTTCTTACACATCATTATTACGGTCATTTTATTGAACTGAAAAATGTGTAACTAAATGTACTCACAGTTATTCTACCCCTCTCGGTCCCCCTCGATTTTTCTTGTCTTCTTTTTTTTTTTCTCAACATCCCCCTCCTCCCACCTTCTGTCTCTTGTCTGGCCTCAGATTGAACTTACATAAGCTTAAAGAGTGTTTTATGTCTTTCTCTCGCTCTAACCAATCGGTTTCGTCTCCCTTAGGCCTGAGACATGTATGCAAACACAAACATTTCTAGCTTTTGTCCAGTTTGTGTCGTTGTTTTTGCTATCCATAAAGAGCAATTAATCACATGTTTGATGACATTCATTGTTTTTAACACCATTATCACATTTATTTAATTATAATTGTTTAATTTGCAACATTCAGGGGTAATTGTAACAGTTTGAAGTGGTAAATCTGTATTATTCAAAAGGTATTCAAAGCTGTTTCAGTGATTTTACCACCGATAATGGGGATTCTTACCTATAACGTGAATGTAAAAAAAAAACTTTTTATGATAAAACACTCTTCATCTGCCATTGGTTGGGTGAACGGATAATCCCGCCCCAAAGTAAACCCATTGGTTAGCAACTGTTGAACTGATTATCATACACATGCATTGTAATTTTGCAGGGTCCATATTGTCCCCACCACTTTTTGAAACATCTTGTGACACGTATTTACCTTATACAAAAGAAACATCTCCAAGTTGATTAGAAATCCGTTTGTTTGTGTTAAATATGAGGCGAGCTGCTGTAATGTGCACACTGCACAATTTTCACACTGCACTCTTCAATCTATCGTTTAACGCTCTTGCGAGACTCCCTATTTGTTTTGGCAAAATCAAAAAAAAAATTGTCCTTGCTTTTGATATACAACCTCCGGCACGCTTGATAAAACTAATTTTAAACAAGTGCATCATCTTTAAAATTCCGCCTATAGTCAATGACATTGACATCTAAAGGGAACTTCATCGCCCCCTTGAGTACTGGAGGTTTGTTACAGTCATACTAAAGCTACGTTTCCACTGCAGGAATTTTCCCCAGGAACTAGGGACTTTGGAGTGGTATTCTGTTTCGACCGCAGGGACCAGGGTCTAAATAAAGTTCTGGGTAAATATTACCTCCTCAGAAAGTCCCTGCTCGCTAGTACTTTTTCAAAGTTCAGGAACGTTCGGAGGTGGGACTTGCGGAGGGGCTGAACATGCTGATTGGTTGAGTTCACGTAGCATTTTGAGTAGTTGACTCCACGCTGCATTTTATTTCAACCACTATTTTTAAAAGTCTGTTGCAGTGCGTGCAGTAAGAGTTGTTTGCTACAACATGGTTTGGGCCGTATTAAGCTTATATGCAGAGGACGAAAACCAGCGGTAACTGGAAAGTCTTTTACTAATTTAACTAAACTTCACGATACTTTAGACCGCATACAGCAACAAGTCTAGGGGAAATAAAAGATCCTGGGACAAATTGTTCAGGGTAATTTCAGTGGAAACGTGGCTTAATACGGATATAATGCATATACTAGTTTGTACAACACTATTTTATTTTGTGTTTGTGTACTAGCATAATGTGTTTCAGACCTCAAGTGCACATCTTATTTACTCACTCTTATCCCTATTCTTGAGTATTGGAGGTTTGTTACCAACTTTTTTTTTATCATGCTTATAGTCAATGTTGATCTTTCACCCCCTTGAGTACTGGAGGCTTATTACTACCATAGTAATACTGCAACGCGTACAAAGGTTTTTACGACAGCATTGGCATTTTGTGTTTGGATACTTGTGTAGAGTATTTTTCAGCCCTTATATGTCCATCTCATTTACTCCCTCTATCGCTCTCTATATTTTTTTGTATCTCTCTGAGGGAATTAGACACTGAAATGGCATTACTGTATAAACACTATTGAGAAGAGAGCTTTGTGAACATGACCTGGGGGGGGGGGGTACAGTGATCACACATCATATCAAATATAGCCATTTCACTTTTCCATTATAGCTAAAACATCCCATTTCCCCCATTACAGAAGATAGAGGTTTACCTCCAGTCTAAACCTTAACCTCTGACCCCCACAAATATGTGTGTGTATTCTTAGTGTGTATGTGTTGGATCATTTTGAAAGATATGAGATTGTTATTATTGCTTGTGATGCCCTGGAGTGATAGGGCAGAGGATATTTGCTGCACACACACACACAGTGTTGGCATTTCTTATTGTTTGTGTGTGGGTAAACGTTTGTGTTGTGTATGTGCAACACCTGGGGTGTAGAGATCTTGTATGGCGACTCAAGGGTTTGCTGTTTGGGACTTTTATACGGCATCTTAACTGGTTTAATAATGACACATTGAACAATCCCCAAATGCACTTCTGTTCCTCAAGCAATGTAGATGCCCTATTGCAGGGGTTTTCAAACTGGGGTCTGGGGAACCCCAGGGGTCCTCCATAAGGTTCTAAGGGGTCCCCAGAAAATGTCAGAGAATAAAAAGACAAAGCAAAAATGGATAAAGTCTACCGAACATTCTAACTGTTTCATTTCTAAATGTTTCTCTCCTTGCTTGCCATATACATACTTTCCAGAATTGTATTTTTGTACTTTCTGGTGAGTTTTTCCTCACTATAGTACCCTTTATCTTGCTCACTCGGGTTGTAAGGCAGTTTCTAAATGCAGTACGTAGGCTGCTTACATACATCTATTTTTCATACATATAAATATATAGATGGATTTTAGGAAGGGGGCCCCTCATAAAGATTAATCATATTTGGGGGTCCTTGGCATCATAATTTGAAAAGCCCTGCTCTATTGTATACTATCCATCCTATAAAGTGGGTGAATCTAAATTTCTGGCTCATATGTCACTCTAAAAACAATGTAAATAAACAAAAAGGTTGGAAATGTGTGTTTGTGATTAAATATATTACTCAAATTATGAACTTACTAATAACCAGCAATCAGCTCCTTAACCATGTCCCAATTTGCACCAAAAGTGTTTGATGCTAGTTCATATCGTGAGAGTATTTTAAAGTTTTATTTAAGCGGTATGTTTTATCAGATTGCAAACTTCCATAATCCATTTCATAGAGAGGAATAACATGAGTTCAGGGGGCTGAAACGACATGATATGAAACTTCCCTGCTGAGGGTGAGATGAGCTAAGACAGACAAATTGTTTCTCTCCAAAACAGGAAGTGAGAAAAAAATTCACTTCCTGCTCAGGAGACAGTTGGGTGCATTAAGCCCACAGAGACAATCGTGTATCAAATTCCTATTTTTACATCTGTTTTACAGTCTTTCACTCCCTGGATCTTCTTTTATTCAGTTATGTAGAACAGAAAACTTTTTTATTATTATTAATTTGTCACATAATACTTCAAAGAATGTTGTTACACCATCTATCTTTGTCTTAAGTTCTTTTTTCATCATCCTTGTCACTTTCTTCCAAAAATGCCTTCCTTCTCTTGATGGTTTTCTTTGTTCATTCATCTCCATTTCAGATATGATTGTCGGTAAGCACACAGTGGCTGATATTGATATTCACAACACAAATAACAATCTGAGACAGCAGTAATCAACTTTTAATATTAGCACATCCACTGCCAATCAAAACTGTCATTCATATCTGTGGGCGATGAAGTTTACAAGACACTATGCACTCTGGGAAATTATATTTTTCTTTTTCTTCATTATTTATGTATTCCGTTAATACATTTCCTTTGAGGTCAGGGTGGAATATTTGAAAGGCATATGTGGGTAGTTTCACTTTAGCTGAAACAAAAACTTCTTTGAGAGAATGGGCATAAGATGTGCATCATAAATATTTTATCATTTCATAATAACAATTTATTTTAGTATGGTGTCAGTACACTAGTATTTAACTGAAGTTTAATGTAATACTTTTAAAGGATAAAAGAAGGATACAAATGATTCCCACTTATGTTTTGTTGTTGTTTTTTTTGTTTTGTTTTTTATTCAAGAACCGTACAAATATACAAATACCTTCAGGAGAACATTAGAGTTAAGACATAAAAGACATTTGTATGTAGAGTCAAATATCTAAAGGAAGCATTTAAAAAAAAAAAACCTTTCCATACATATGAAAAGGACATATATACAGACAAGGGACAATATAAGTAAATAAAATTAAATAAATAAATTAAATTAAAATTAAAATACAAAAAAGTCAATACATGAGAAAGCTGGTTAAACTTGAACATCAGATTCATTACAGAAGAATTGTTCATATTGTTTTAGGAATCGATCACATTTTTTATTGCTAGTTAACCTAAAAGATTTAAGCAGCGAGTCTACCTCGATCAAAAAATGTGAAAAAGTAGGAAGTGAGTTCATAAATTTCTGTTTATGGATGAAAAATTTGGCAAACAAAATAAAAAAATTGAAAATATATTCTTTAGATTTGTTGGAGTCAGTGTAATAACAAATAACATCTTTCAAATTAAAAGATTGTGTATTAATGGGAGTTCTATTTAAATGGGAATATAAATTAACTTTTGAACCAAATCACAAGAATAGAAGAAATGTATCAATGTTTCATCTTCATGTCCACAGAATGAGCAAGTACTAAGAATATCAACATATTTGGATATTGTTAAATTAACCAGGTATATCTTATGTAATATTTTAAAGTGGACTTCTTTAGTCTTATTAGGAATACAAAATATGTTTTGTTGTTGATGTGTTACATTCGATTAATCTTACATCATGTTTAAAAATACAAAAATAATCTCAATATTTGATTTTAGGTTTGATTACTACAACTGTAATACTTTAAAATCTGGATCCTGAAGCAAAACTAGCTGAGAACAAGAATAAATAATAATGTCCTAAAATCCTGTGCCTGTTGTTTGTGTTTGCTCATATTAGTGTGATGTAGTTTATGTACTTCATTAGTTTGTAATAATGGTAATAAAAATGCAATTCATTCTCTCCTCCAGCTCAGTTATTGATTATTTTCTCCATGTGTTCCATAGCTTCTAATTTCCCAACAATTGGCCTAACACAAGAACATCAGAGGTCTAATTCAACCTCCAAATGATCAATAACTGTGATTAGACTGAGAAAGAGCTGGAGGAGGACGATTTTTGGCAGGAATGACTGGTGAAGTGTCTTACTGTCAACAAAATGCTCAGCTGTTAAGCTTGCACATGCCCAAGAGGCATTTTCTCATGTTTTTCGATTTATGTTTTTCGATTTATGTTTGTTTTTATTTTATTTATTTATTTAAAACAAGACACGTGGCTCAGACATTATGTAATAAAGGCAATAAAACTTGCAATACGAATTAGTGTAAATACAGCTCACACAACCCACAAAAGTTATTTAGCTGGAGACACACATATATTGACTATTCTCTGAACTGCAAAGCTAGACTTATCCAGCTCAGTATTACAGCAGTCGAGTTGCATCTGCCTTTGTTTGATGTGTCTGTACAGCAGATTTGATGTGAAGGGCAAAAAATAAAGTTTCAACATTATTACTTGAGATTTTAAGTGTAGGCTCAAAACCTGGTGTGATAACAAGTGGATTATCAGGATATAATTCGATGAGGGTGGCGACAAAATTTCTGCACATAACTTTTGTTCCAACAATAAATATTGTTATTGTTAACAAAAACTAAACCTATAAAAACACATCCACGCATCCATCCTGGAGCTAGATGTCAGATGTCACTTCTGTCCCGAGGCAGAACCCATCTCAGAGACCGCATCTGGGAGTCAGTTCTCTCCAAAACCAGCGGAGGACCTCTGGCTTCATGACTACCTGGTCCCTCCCAGTCATCTGTCCACCCCGTTATCTTCATCCTCATAGCTGGACGTTTTTTGCTAAAGTAGTGTTGTGCAGCCACTCAACTTGTCTCCATCTCCCTGGCTCCGCTTCGAGGCTTCTCTTCACCAGCTAATCTCTGCAAGAGGGATCCCCTGGCTTCACAGCAGGACTCCAGGCTCTTAACTCCACCTCGGCCTGTCTGCCTGCCGGCTTCACATTGGTCTTTCGTCACCCTGGTTTTGCTGCGGACTACTGGGCCTCTGGCTGCGCCTCAGCCCTCCACCCCTTCAGCTCCACCTTGATTCTCCTCCAGTTTCACCTTAGTCCCCACCCCACCGGTGTCACCCCGTTCTATCAGGCCCCCTTCTTCACCTTGTACCCTCGAGCCAATGGCATCACCTTGGACCTCCAGACCTGCGATGTCGTCCCAGGCTGTCGTCCTTGCAGCTTTGCGGCGATCATCGATCGGCACCAATGCTCCAGTCAGAAGTCCACAGTGGAGGGCCTAATTTGTGCTTTATAAGTAGGGGAGAGCAGGGGCGAAAGTACCATTTTTCAGAAAATCGTCATTTTAAAAGATAATGTTTTAGACAGAGATATATTTTTGCTGTGGCCAATAACTCACAAGTGTGGTCTATCAATAGCAGGTGGTATTTTGTACAAATGTAGAACGACTACAGTATAATTTCACTTTGAACATAAGCTGCACATTGTTACTTTTGACCCCATCAGGTGGGACGAAAGTAACACACAGGTGGGTCAAAAGTAACACAACAATACAAGCTAGATTTTTTGGTGCTACTCTTGTTTTTATTAAACATACCTGACTATGACCTTGTTAATATGTAACTGCAAACATATTTTGTCCTTTATCTTTGCAAAAAAATTATTAAATTACATTTTCATTTTATATGTTAAAGTTCATTAAATGTTTCAAATGTAATATGACAGTACAAACTTGAATTGTTTAGAATATTTTTTATTTGCAATGTCAATCTATTTGATAAGTTTTTTCTTCAACAGTATGAACAATATAAAAATTAAATTAAATTAAATTTGCATAATATGCATTATATAGCCTATATATAATAGCGGGACAAAAGTAACAAGTGTTACTTTCGTCCCGACAGGAAGTCCTGACATTTAAACATGATTTACTTTTATACTGAAAAACTCTGAAAAGACAAACCTTCAGGGTGTGTAACAGCACTAAATAACCCGTAGATTGATCATTACTGTGACACATGAAACAAGAAACACAACTTTTAATTAGAACAATAGTACCGCTTCATTAATTTACTTGCCGTACTTGAAAACTGCATTTCGGACCTAACCGCGGGAAACGATGGCGGAATCACATGATATTTGGCAGATCCGCCAAGGGTTGCGTGCTGAATGTGCTGTCATAGCTTGAAATGCAAATGTATTCAGGGCTCGGAGAAAATCGCGTTGTTACTTTCGTCCCGTGTTACTTTCGCCCCGGTTCTCCCCTACTAATAAACAACCAATATCATAGTAATTTGCATGTTAATAAGCAAGAAGTTAATCGGACCCTAAACTACAGTTACCATTAATAGTATATAAATAATACTAAAATAACACTGACCTAGAAAGCATTTGAAAATCATATGTTTGTTCTCTACACAAACACTGTTCCAAAACATAGAGAGATTGCAAATTTCAGTGTAGCACTGCATGTATGTCCTTTACAGTTAAAACAATCTCAGAATGCATTGTGACAAGTCCAGTTTTGCATTTCAAGATAAATATAAATCCTATAATCTTCACGAGACAATTAATGAAAAGACTATAAATATTCTATTCTAGTTTTGCATTGTTAGCTGAGCAACATGTTAATGGCAAAAACTTATTAGAATCATATGAGTCGAGTTTTCCTAAACACTTCATGTGAGGATCTCAAATCTGTCACTTATAAGGTTCTATTTTAGTTAGCTTGTGTAGGTAGTAGACAAGGCAGCTCACTAGGGTATAGATCAGTTTTCTTGGGAAGTTACTATATGAGTTGTACTATAGGCCAAATACAATGTGGTGTGTGTTGAAGTGATTTTGGGTGTAGTTTCGTATTTTCACTTCCCAACAAAGACATGAAGCAAAATGAAATGCAGTTGTTTTGCATTAGCTGTGTAGCTAATGCTACTGAGAAATGTTTATATAGGCTATCACATGACTGTCACTTCAGAAACGGACTAGAAAATCTAGAAGCTTTAGAAACTTTTTCAGTATTCTTCTTCACCAGTACCAACTTGAAACTGACTAATGAAACCAACAGACTTGCACAATGAAACTCTATTAGCCTTATCAATTAGCCACCAACTTGATGCTTTAATTGACATGCCCCCCACTCTGAAAGTCTGGGCTCAAAGAAAATCCTGAGCTTCCCACTGGCACTACAACATTGTGGCATTCATGTGTGCTCATCATGTAAATATGATCATACCGACATGACTTGAAGGCAGCATTAGACAACTGTCGCTGATAGCAGCATAGAGGGTGCTTAAGAAAGACAAAAACAACAAAAGTGCAATATACCCTCCAAAGCCACTTTTTCAAATGCAAACTAATTGTACAGGCAGTTTATTCACTCTGTCACCTTTTGTCTCATTGTTTTCGCCATCCTGTTTTGTGCTTTACAGACGGAGTAACAGACCTGTTCGTGATGAATGTAGCCAATAACAGCACACACTGCTCCTCTACCATTCTAATGTTACATTTACATATGCTTACCCGCAAGGCCAAAACACTCTCTCTTCTTCTCTGTGTTTCTCATTATCTTGCATCGTATCTAACATAAATCTCAAGCGCAATGTGGCGTTAATTATTATTAGCCTAATTACAACAAACTAGCAGCTGACACAACTATAGCCTACTCTGTTTTTTCTTTTCACATGAAGGGAAGAAGGGGTGAATATACAGATTCCCCCACTTGTGTGTGCAAAAACATACTTCTTATTCACTAACCACCCACAATCCAGTAGCAAACTAGCTGCTAAATTAGCTGAAAAATAGTAAGCCTGACTGTCGGTGTTTCTTTATGATTTAGGCTTTTTATAGATTGCACTCTACTCACAAAAATCACACACTTGTATTACTATGAATAGGAGAAAGTGCAACGTGCAATATCGCAGATCAAATCCCGCCTTCTAAAGAAATGCCTGAGCATTGACCATAAAAAAATATGGACGATGTGCCTTCACTATCTAAAAAAAGTTAAGTCGCCAGTGTCCGTATATAGCGCTGATTTGGGACCTGCGTCTGCGCAGTAGAGAGCAGGAAATAGAGCTGGGATATCAAGACCCCGCCCACACTTCCGCAGTATCTATCAGTACATTTTACTGCACAACAACTCATTATGTTGGTGTGAAATAAACACATGGAAATGTAGAAATTAAAGTTGAAGCTCCAGTCTCCTCCCGAAAATCCAGAAAAAAGTATGTTAGTGCATCTGTGACAACTTCGCTCAGAGAAACTGTCAATCGCAGCTGTCAATCATGACGTCACCGGTTTTTTTTACATCAAATAACTAACTAAAACCAAACTTATTTAAAAAAAAACACTTGAACTGACTTGAAAAAACTAGCTAAAATGACAGAAACAATCTTTGAAAAAAAATCCTTTGAGGTGTAATTTGATTGTTTAGTTTGTCCCACGTCCCATTACATTACATGGAGAGGGCGGGGTTTATGAGCTATACTGGGACCAACGACCTGGGGGCGATCGAGATGTTTTGGCTTCACTTTTCAGGACTTGCGTGGCACACGTGGTTCTGAGTCACAACCACTGATCTATATAAATGACTGGTGTGCTCATCGCGTTCTAAACTGCCGTCAGGCGGTGAAGCCACCGGAAGTGCTTGAGCGGCCATCTTACTATTCCCTACCAGCAGAGGGCATCATTGATGTACAGCCAAAACATTGACCTAATATCACACGACTTTCAGCATCTCAGTCTCACAGGATTTGCTTTACGATATATGTATGTAAATTACTCCTCCATGAACTGCCACCTTAACGTGGTGGAGGGGTTTGAGTACCCGAATGACCCTAGGAGCTACGTTGTCCGGGGCTATATGCCCCTGGTAGGGTCTCCCAAGGCAAACAGGTCCTAGGTGACGGGTCAGACTAAGAGCAGTTCAAAAACCCCTTATGAAGAAAACAAAAACAAGGACCGTGACGTCGCCCGGTACGGCGCAGCCGGGGCCCCACCCTGGAGCCAGGCCTGGGGTTGGGGCTCATATGCGAGCGCCTGGTGGCCGGGCCTTCCCCCACGGGGTCCGGCCGGGCTCAGCCCAAAGGAGCGACGTGGGGACACCTTCCCGTGGGCTCACCACTCACGGGAGGGACCGTAAGGGGCCGGTGCAAAGCGAATCGGGCAACAGTCGAAGGCGGGGGCCTAGACGACCCGATCCCTGGACACGGAAACTGGCTCTTGGGACATGGAATGTCACCTCGCTGGCGGGGAAAGAGCCTGAGATTGTGCGTGAGGTTGAGAGGTTCCGACTAGAGATAGTCGGAATCACCTCCGCGCACGGCTTGGGCTCTGGAACCACACTCCTCGAGAGGGGATGGACTCTTCACCACTCTGGAGTTGCCCATGGTGAGAGGCGGCGGGCTGGTGTGGGTTTGCTTATAGCCCCCCAGCTCTGCCGCCATGTGTTGGAGTTTACCCCGGTGAACGAGAGGGTCGTTTCCCTGCGGCTTCGGCTCGGGGATAGGTCTCTCACTGTTGTGTGTGCCTACGGGCCAAACAGCAGTGCAGAGTACCCGGCCTTCTTGGTGTCCCTGGGAGGGGTGCTGGAGAGTGCTCCGACTGGGGACTCCGTCGTTCTACTGGGGGACTTCAACGCCCACGTGGGCAATGACAGTGAAACCTGGAGGGGCGTGATTGGGAGGAACGGCCCCCCTGATCTGAACCCGAGTGGTGTTCAGTTATTGGACTTCTGTGCTAGTTACAGTTTGTCCATAACGAACACCATGTTCAAGCATAAGGGTGTCCATCAGTGCACATGGCACCAGGACACCCTAGGTCGTAGGTCAATGATCGACTTTGTGGTCGTTTCATCTGACCTGCGGCCGTATGTCTTGGACACTCGGGTGAAGAGAGGGGCGGAGCTGTCAACTGATCACCACCTGGTGGTGAGTTGGATCCGATGGCGGGGGAGGAAGCTGGATAGACTTGGTAGACCCAAACGTACTGTGAGGATTGGCTGGGAACGTTTGGCCGAGTCTCCTGTCAGAGAGATCTTCAACTCCTGCCTCCGGCAGAACTTCGACCGGATCCCGAGGGAGGCTGGAGATATTGAGTCCGAGTGGACCATGTTCTCCACCTCCATTGTCAAAGCGGCTGCTCGGAGCTGTGGACGCAAGGTCTCCGGTGCCTGTCGAGGCGGCAATCCCCGAACCCGGTGGTGGACACCGGAAGTAAGGGATGCCGTCAAGCTGAAGAAGGAGTCCTATCGGGCCTGGCTGGCTTGTGGGACTCCTGAGGCAGCTGACAGGTACCGGCAGGCTAAACGGACTGCAGCCCGGGTGGTTGTGGAGGCAAAAACTCGGGCCTGGGAGGAGTTCGGTGAGGCCATGGAAAAGGACTATCGGCTGGCCTCGAAGAGATTCTGGCAAACCGTCCGGCGCCTCAGGAGGGGGAAGCAGTGCCCTACCAACGCTGTTTACAGTGGCGATGGGCGGCTGTTGACCTCGACTGGGGATGTTGTCGGACGGTGGAAGGAATACTTCGAGGATCTCCTCAATCCCGCCGTCACGTCTTCCATTGAGGAAGCAGAGGCTGGGGGCTTAGAGGAGGACTCGTCCATCACCCAAGCTGAAGTCACCGAGGTGGTCAAGAAACTCCTCGGTGGCAAGGCACCGGGGGTGGATGAGATCCGCCCTGAGTACCTCAAGTCTCTGGATGTTGTGGGGCTGTCTTGGCTGACACGCCTCTGCAGCATCGCGTGGCGGTCGGGGACAGTGCCTCTGGGATGGCAAACCGGGGTGGTGGTCCCTCTTTTTAAGAAGGGGGACCGGAGGGTGGGTTCCAACTATAGGGGGATCACACTTCTCAGCCTCCCCGGGAAAGTCTATGCCAGAGTACTGGAGAGGAGAATTCGGCCGATAGTGGAACCTCGGATTCAGGAGGAACAGTGTGGTTTTCGTCCTGGTCGTGGAACACTGGACCAGCGCTATACCCTCTACAGGGTGCTGGAGGGTTCATGGGAGTTTGCCCAACCAGTCCACATTTGTTTTGTGGATTTGGAGAAGGCATTCGACTGTGTCCCTCGCGGTGTCCTGTGGAGGGTGCTGGGGGAATATGGGGTCCGGGTTCCTTTGCTGAGGGCTGTCCGGTCCCTGTATGACCGAAGCAGGAGTTTGGTCCGCATTGCCGGCAGTAAGTCAGACTTGTTCCCGGTGCATGTTGGACTCCGGCAGGGCTGCCCTTTGTCGCCGGTTCTGTTCATAATTTTTATGGACAGAATTTCTAGGCGCAGCCAAGGGCCGGAGGGTGTCAGGTTTGGGGACCACACGGTTTCGTCTCTGCTCTTTGCGGATGACGTTGTCGTGTTGGCCCCTTCTAACCAGGACCTTCAGCATGCACTGGGACGGTTTGCAGCCGAGTGTGAAGCGGCTGGGATGGGGATCAGCACCTCCAAATCCGAGGCCATGGTCCTCAGTCGGAAAAGGGTGGCTTGCCCACTTCAGGTTGGTGGAGAGTTCCTGCCCCAAGTGGAGGAGTTCAAGTATCTAGGGGTCTTGTTCACGAGTGAGGGGAGGATGGAACGGGAGATTGACAGACGGATCGGTGCAGCTTCTGCAGTAATGCGGTCGATGTACCGGTCTGTCGTGGTGAAGAAAGAGCTAAGCCGTAAGGCGAAGCTCTCGATTTACCGGTCAATCTACGTTCCTACTCTCACCTATGGTCATGAGCTTTGGGTCATGACCGAAAGGACAAGATCCCGGATACAGGCGGCCGAAATGAGCTTTCTCCGCAGGGTGGCTGGGCGCTCCCTTAGAGATAGGGTGAGAAGCTCAGTCACTCGGGAGGAACTCGGAGTAGAGCCGCTGCTCCTCCACATCGAGAGGGGACAGCTGAGGTGGCTCGGGCATCTGTTCCGGATGCCTCCTGAACGCCTTCCCGGGAAGGTGTTTCGGGCATGTCCAACCGGGAGGAGGCCCCGGGGAAGACCAAGGACACGCTGGAGGGACTATGTCTCCCGGCTGGCCTTGGAACGCCTCGGTGTCCCCCCGGAAGAGCTAGAGGAAGTGTCTAGGGAGAGGGAAGTCTGGGCATCTCTGCTTAGACTGCTGCCCCCGCGACCCGGCCCCGGATAAGCGGAAGAAGATGGATGGATGGTATGTAAATTAATAGTCACTTCAGATGTTGGGCCCTATTTTAACGATCTGAAACGCAAGTGTCAAAGCGCGAACCGCAAGTAACTTTGTGGGCGGGTCTCGGCGCTGTTGCTATTTTCCCGGCGGGATAAATGGCTCTTGCGCCCGGCGCAAATCTAAAATGGGTTGGTCTGAAGTAGCTTCATTATTCATAGGTGTGGTTTGGGCGTAACGTGAATAAACCAATCCGAGCGTCATCCAACATTCCCTTTAAAAGCAGGTGCGCAAGTTCCATTATCGATTGCTATTATTATGGCGTATTTACCAGGCGCACGCCAGGAGCGGTTCACAGCCGAGGAGACTGATGTTCTTGTAAGAGCAGTGAAAGACAGAGAAGTGAAGTTGTAATGTTGTACATTATGGTAAAGGTGATTTCACAGTCTTTTTTTTTTTCAGTCTTTCAGTTTTTTCAGTTTTTCAGTCGATTTTTTTTCCTGGTTCTTGACGGACAAACCAATTTGTCAGATCAGATGTCCTTATATACATATATGTCTTGCCACTATTGGGCAAACAGGTCTTATCCTTAATTATTACAATTAGCCTGAATCATTTGTAAGCTAGATTTATGCCTATTTTTTCACATCTTCGTGGCACACCACAATGATTTCCGTCATCTCATGTGTTAATATTTTTTTAGTGTAACAATTTATGATTTGCAAAAATAACTGTTGCATCTGTGTAGATTACATGAGCAAAGTGTATGCGCGTTGTGCACGCTATACATTATGGTCAAGCATGCGCCCTTAAAATAGCATAATGAACAACGCGCAACGCGCCACTGACTTTAGACTAGGTTTTTTCTGGTCAGTGGCGCAATTGTTTAATGGAACAGCAAAATAGCACCAGGGATTGTTTGCGCCGGAACACGCCTCCTTTTTTGCGCTGAACCGCCCAGGTAGCGCAAGTTCATTCACTAGTTTAGCGACGTGCTTCTGTAGAGGGAAAAGCGCGCTTTGTGCGGGTGCAAAATAGGAATGACACATGCGTCGGTGTACAAAGTCAATTGCGCTGGGTGCAAGATAGGGCCCGTTATCTGTAATGTTTATGGTCTTTACGGAGAGGATGAGTCATATAATGAAATCGTTAATGTGGTTGTGTCTACTGCACACTGCCGACACAGGTAACGTAATTGAACTAACACAAATATTTGTCTTTATGTATGCAATTATGGAGGAAATATATTTATTATTAACATATATCTGTGTTTAGCTGCAGAAATTGATTTCAAAAGCTTATACAGTATTAATACAAGCCTCTATATTGCCCTATTTTGTATTACAATTCAAAGTTTGCCATGTATCATTTCGGAAATAAAGTAGTCTGCGTTATGATGTGTGTATTCTATTTCCTGATTGAGCAACGTCTATTTCAGACTCTTAAAGACACTGCAAATTTGTGCCGTTTACAGTTTCCATATGAGTTCGCATATATTCCAAGTGTTATATGAGTATAAGTATTTCATATAAGTGTTTTGTATGCCATGTTGTTGAATTACATATTTATTTAATCATCATTTAAATAATTAACTGCTTCAAAATGCATGCTGTTAACGAAATCATTGTTGAAACATTTGCAGTTAGCCTACTGTATGAATAAAAACAATACTACAGCACAACATAAATGCATAAACGCAACAGTACAATGCGATTTCAGGTTACAAGTCTAACCCTAACCCTAACCACTGAAGTGTCTCGTCCGCCCGCCAAGCTGATGTTCACTACTGTAATGAATATGAACGTGACTTTTTAATCAGCTGGGGAAATTCCTGACTATAAACGAATAACCATTTCCCTGCTCAGGACGTTTGTGTTGTAAGAATGTACAGGGAGACTTCAGATGTAAAAACGGTGTCTTCTTAGGCAATGTTTTCTCAGTAAAATCATTTAATGTCCTATTCATTCAATAGAACTTGTGAGCTGACTAGGGAATACCAACATGGCGGCGCAGCGGCTTCATGAGCAATCCAGTCATTTATATAGATCAGTGGCCACAACGCATTAGTTTGGTCCAGCCTGAAAATGCAGGTTTGATTTATGAGCCTTCATGAGAAATGTATGTGATTTTAAATATGAAATTTAATCGTAAGCTTGACGAACAGTTTTGGAGAATTTGATGATTCCCCATTCAGAGATATAGGAGCTACACTTGCATGCCCGAGAGGCATTTCAAAGATGTCCGCCGAGTGAACTGATTTGTCTTAAAGAGACTTTGGTTAAACATTTTAAATTGATCCAACATGCACAGTGTGAAAAGCATAAATCGTGAATGATATGCCGGAAATTGGCTCTGAAATTACCTAACAGGTCGTTCTTTTCTGCTTTTCTAAATGACCCATATAGTGACTACAGGTATGTTTAACGGCCTCTTTATGTTGTGAAAGAGATAATGTCACATACATTTCATAATTACATGCAAAAGCTCTCCAATCTCTGTGTTGTTCCTGTCCTGCCTGGACGGGCAGCTTTATGAAGCTTTAACTGTGAACAGAGGCAGCACTTTATTTCCGCCTGGTTAGGCAGAATAGATCCTCATCAAATCGCTCTTTTTAAGACAATGTGCACGTGGGCGTATGGCTTTGGGCTTATTTGACAGCATCAAATGGATTTCAGAAGAAAGGAAATATCGTCGTTTATGAAATAATCCCCTCATAGTTATTTCATCCGTGCGCTGGTGTGCGTGCCATCATTTTGCGCCTTTCCTCATTTTCTTATGTCCTTTTTTCTTTTTATTTATGCTGAATAGATGCTGACAGAGGAAGAGAGGGAGGAATAGACTTCGAAAGGATGATGTTATACTTTATTTAGATTAGACATGTAGAGGATATGGGCTGTGAATTATGGCTGACGTCTCAGGTCTGTGTCTCTTCGAGGAGGCAACAAGAAAGCACCCGTTTCTTGTTTTCCCTCTACGTCTGTCTCTCGTACATCTCTGTGCTTTGAAAAGGAGCCCAAGAGGTGTGTGTGTGTGTGTGTGTGTGTGTGTGTGTGTGTGTGTGTGTGTGTGTGTGTGTGTGTGTGTGTGTGTGTGTGTGTGTGTGTGTGTGTGTGTGTGTGTGTGTGTGTGTGTGTGTGTGTGTGTGTGTGTGTGTGTGTGTGTGTGTGTGTGTGTGTGTGTGTGTGTGTGTGTGTGTGTGTGTGTGTGTGTGTGTGTGTGTGTGTGTGAATGCATATAAATATGGTCGCTAACAAGATTACAGGCCACGAGTGAGTGGATGATGGGTGGAAAAGGAACATGTTGCACATGTTTTAAGAAGCTATGTTTAAGAATAACACTCTCAAACCCACACAAACCCACTGCTTTCCAGAAACCGGGATTCTGCTGTCTTGTGGGTTTGTTAAACAGACCTCTTTACTCGTTATTTAGCGCGATTTGGTTGGTGTGGTTGTAATGTTTATTAGCTAAGTGCTTGTAGCCAAACAGTTTCAGACAAGTCCATTCGTGAAATTTCCTCACTACTAAATATTCCACGGTCAACTGTTAGTGGTATTATAACAAAGTGGAAGCAATTGGGAACAACACCAACTCAGCCACGTAAAATCACAGAGTGTGGTCAGCACATGCTGTCATGAAGTTGCCAACTTTCTGCAGAGTCAATAGCTACAGACCTCCAAACTTCATGTGGCCTTCAGATTAGCTCCTGAACAGTGCGTAGAGAGCGTAGAATGGGATTCCATGGCTGAGCAGCTGCATCCAAGCCTTAAGTGCAGTTGCCAGGAGAACGGTGCTTGCCTGACTGCATTGTGCCAAGTGTAAAGTTCGGTGGAGGGGGGATTATGGTGTGGGGTTGTATTTCAGGGGTTGGACTTGGCCCCTTAGTTCCAGTGAAAGGAACTCTTAATGCTTCAGCTTACCAAGACATTTTGGACAATTTCATGCTCCCAACATTGTGGGAACAGTTTGGGGATGGCCCCTTCCTGTTCCAACATGACTGCACACCAGTGCACAAAGCAAGGTCTATAAAGACATGATTGAGCGTGAATTAGAGTGGAGACTGTGAGCCAGGCCTTCTTGTCCAACATCAGTGTCTGACCTCACAAATGCGCTTATATAATAATGGACAAAAACTACTAAAAACACACTCCTAAACCTTGTGGAAAGCCTTCCCAGAAGAGTTGAAGCTGTTATAGTAGCAAAGGATGGGCCAAATATTAAACCCTATGGATTAAGAATGGGATGTCATTAAAGTTCATGTAAATGTAAAGGCAGACGTCCCAAAACTTTTGGCAATATAGTGTATGTTGGTGTGGATGAACAGTAGCATCAAGCAAAAGTATCACATTTTTAGTTACTAATTTGATTCAGTCCCTTCCTTCAGGATTTTGTGGTGTTGCAATTAATGCAAATTAAGTATGTATTAAGTAATAGATTTGCTAATCCTCATGATTTCACCAATAAAAAGTGCATTATTTTACTGGATATGCACTTAAAATGTTTTAATAAAGGGAGTTTCAGACAATACTATTTTAAATTGTAAAACAAAATCAAAAACAGTATGACAACAATAGACAATAAACAATATAACTGTTAAAAATATTAATTTTAAACATGTAAAATGTAATGTAATGTCGCCTTGAGCAAGCCTCTGTTTAACACAATTCTGTATTTTCAGGAAAGCAGAACTATGATTATTTTTGTGCCGGTGTCACCATTGCCTTGTGTAGAGGGGGTCAGGACCACAATTGATTTAGGCAAATATGCACAAAAAAAAACATATTTACAGATAATTGTACCCTTAACGCCACTCACCATCACTAATTACATAAGTACATTATGATTATTGGTGTGTTGTCAATATACAATGTCTCAAAAAAAAAAACAACGTAATGCATTTGTTATTAATTTTGTGCTGCAGAAATTGAAAAAAGCCCCACAAATTCGGGGGACTGACCATTGCAGAAATAGCCTATATGTAGGCATATTTGTCACCTATGATTAACTGAATAAGGCATACCTTTTTAACATAATTTCAAACATATTTGTCAATCATACTACTAATTTTTCATTGCATGTAACGTTTAAACAGTGGAAAAATTACTTTACCACATTATCTTTGTGATGTTTCCTACAGTTTTTCCATTAAAACATAATAGGATAAAGTTCACATTAACGTGAAAATAATTATTTTTTTAGAGAGGATATATTGTTGTTTCTTATTCCTTTCTGCTACAGTAAAAACAAGTCAGTAGGAGAACTTTGACCTGAGGATATTGAGCAAGAGATACACAGGAAACTCAAGCTTCATGCATGTGTTAACTTTCTTTATTTCACTCACTTTCACATACACACAATTTATAAGAGAAGTGAGAAGGGTTATTATAGTATAGTTTTACTTGTGTTAATCTAAATTAACATAAGTTTATGTGTGTTAGTTTATCTGCAGACAACGTGGTAGCCCTAAAACAGGATGTGGTGATGCGTCAAACAGGAAGCAAGCCTTGTTAGATACAATAATGTCACGTGGAAAGGGTGTCTGTCTTCTCATTTGACTCACAGTCCTAACTGCTTTTTCTTCTTCTTCTTCTTGTAATAGTTCAACATTTCCATTTTTAAGATGGCCATTTAAAGATGAAAATGTTCCAACAAACCTGTTATGAATATAACTGTTTAGCCATTTACAGTTTGCAACAGAATGTTTCAAGATGTACTAATTGTGAAGAAACTATGCTTCAATGGGCTTTTTTAATGACAATTGTCAGGACATTAACAAGAGGGGTACACTTATTACAAACATTTTTTTTATTTTGACTAAACATTTAGTGGGGAAACAGCATTTCAGTTTGTTTGGCATTTTAAAGTCTAGTTTGTAGCCTAATGAACAATCCTAATGAATGCATAACAATGTAAACAATATGTAATTACTTTTTGGAGTAACTTGGGTTTCACTTTATTTTAAGGTGTCATTGTTACAGTGTAATTATATAATGTAATTTTAATTAACTACATGTACTACATGTACTTACTAGGGTATAGGATTAGGTTCGGTTGAGGGTTAGTTGCGTGTAATTATGCATAATTTACTGTTTTTTCTATAGTAAATGCATGTAACAGATGTATCAAGGACAGCAAAGTGTTACCACAACCTGTATACTTTGTTATTAGCACTATTGTAATAATTATTATTCATTTTTTAATTAAATACATATAGGTGTATGTGTAACAGAACTTGCAGATGAGTACAGTATGTACATATAAAAAAAACCTTAAAATTGTAATTTAAGTACGCATAATATAAAGTATGACCATGTAAATTGTTCTTGCTAAGCCTACTTACCCATTTCGACTGTGGCATTTAGACTTGAAAGTGGAGAACAGTATGACATTTTAGTTTCGTTGCCACTTAGTCTCATAACACAGAGTTATAAAGATCTATCTCTATAAAATCCTCTTTTAAAAATGTACAAGGAGTATAAAATGTCCAGGTATTCATTCTGATGTATATGTCGTACGGAATAGTTTGCATACGTTGTTTCGGATATTACATAGAGGTTCGTAAAGAGATGAGGTGGTGAGAGAGAAAGAGAGAGAGAGGGACAGAGGCAGAGCTGGAGTGATTGTGAGGGGCGGAGGAAAGAGAGCCTGTTCTCAGCGCTTATCACACTCAGAGCAGTGCAGAGAGACAGTCGGAGTAACAGCGCTCACTCACTCACTCAACCAACCGCATTCTGTCCGAGCAAAGCCCGAGCCTCAAGCATGGTCTCTATAATCTCAGACCTGGACCCTCTCAAGAGCTGGAACGTGTTAAGGTAAGACCCGACCCGAACATGCATGCGGAGAGCGCCGAGTGTCTCCATCTGCCCGCGCTGAGGACGCGCTCTTCCGCTCCGCTCCGCTCGACTCCAACACAAATGTTGTGAGAATTACGCGCGGCTGCGTGTGCCATTTCGGCTCTAAAAAGTGTGTGGGGGACTTTTTCCCCCCTTGAGTTCGCACATATAGTGTCATGTGTCTGACGCATGGAGTGTCTTATTAACCCTTTGAGGGACCAAGCCCTCCCCCGAACACACCGGGAATGAGGAGGCTTATCAGACCGGGCGCGTCTCATCTCATCTCATCTGTGAAGCGGGATGATGGTGCTGATGCTGTGCGCATCGCTTCCAGCTTTGTATAGAATAGTTCGTTTATGCACTTTAAGTCAGTCGACTTGACATTTTGGGCAGTTCTCACCCTCTTTTTTTCTTTCTTTCTTTCTTTTTTTTTTTTTTTTTTTTGTGAAGACCCTCTCATGATCTTGATATGACATGGTGTTGCGCATCTCTAGCAATTGCACAAACAATAGCACATCTTTAAAGTCGGTTTTTCTTTAGTTAAACACTCGGATATTTATCAAGTGTTTCTCAAAACTAAGCTACCAAGAATGGACATTATAGACAGCTGACCCTTACCCTAAATATTATCTATGGACATTTATTGGCATTTTTTTTAGGCATCATACCTGCTTTCAAACTGCCCATAATGTTAAATAGGCTGTTGAGGGTCTGAGACAGGCATTGTGTAAACTCAGTTCTCTGAGTTTTTGAGGAAGTATAGAAGGGTAACTGAAACCACAGAAAGCACGTCATGATGTCAAATCGTTCCGCTTTAGTTCTCGGAAGCCTGCACACTTTTAGAGGACAGCAAATGACCCAAAAAATAAGATTACAAATTGAGTTGTATTATACTATACAGTTTCACTCATTTGCATTGTTAAATAAATATTGAATTCATAAGCTCCATCCCTGATGTTTTGAACAAATAAATAAGAGGTTCAGACAGAATTTCTAATGTCACTTTAAAAGATTTCATGAACATATTTGTAATGAGGGTATGAAGAGCAAACTATAAATACTCTGGATCTTCATATATAGTTCAGGATTCTGGGTTGTTGTAAATTGGGGCGCCGCTGTATTCCACACTGAATTATGAAAATAGATCAAGGGTATAAAGATGACACGCTGTGCTCTCTCAGAAGAAGTGTTATTTTTGGTCAATTATTTATTCCGATAAGCAGGTCACTGCTCTGAATGCACCAAAATGCACATACATGCACATCCTCAAATGAGTACATGCAAAAACGCAGGTTCTGTTGGATTTTTTTGTGTGTGCAAATCTTGTATTGATACATACTAGAACACAGACATACATGCTGAGTCCTGTTTTAATAGCCTTACTGTGTATGTGACAGACTACTGCTGCATTTAAGTAGACATTTCCTGATCGATGTTACACTGTTAGTCAGTATCTTCCTTCTTTTTTTTTTTTTCTCACTGACTGACACTCACAATCACGGTTCCACCCCAGAGCCGTTCGGGGCATAATCTTCTGTTCAGAGCCGGAGAGAAAGGGCTGATGGGGGGATGTGTGATGGATCGCTATTTGTCTTATTCCTCTTTATTAGTGTAGAGGCTCTAGATTAGCCAGAGGAGCAGCTGCTGGACCGCCTTAATAAAGACCAGCTTAAGTTTTTCTGTCTTTCTTTTGAATCTCTTTACGTTTCTCTCTTTCTTATGTGGCTCTAGGGTACTCAGTGGCATTCTTTACAGCCTAATGAAGCCACCAGATGACCCAGAACACTGTTGTCTAATGAGCACACACTGTGTGTGTGTGTGTGTGTGTGTGTGTGTGTGTGTGTGTGTGTGTGTGTGTGTGTGTGTGTGTGTGTTTATGTTGCATCCGATTAACTTTCTCATTATCTCTCCTTTAGTTCAAATCCCTTTCTTCTGTCATCCTTTATTTGAGTAAAACTCTGGGAAAATAGAGAGCAGATAAAATGGATCCAGAAATAACTTTGCTATCCATTAAGTTGATTTTTCCGGGTGCAACGTTGACGTGCTGCGCAAACAAAAACTCCAGCGGCTGCATTTCCTCAAGTTTCTACCAAATCAACACCTCTGAACATCTCGCCGCCCGCTTGCAATAATTTCTGCCTAGTTCAAATACATCATCTCGGATTGCATCTGAATATGACGCATCGTAACGATAACGCATTTTTCTTATGATCCGTG
Organism: Gobio gobio; assembly: GCF_949357685.1. NCBI lineage: Eukaryota > Metazoa > Chordata > Actinopteri > Cypriniformes > Gobionidae > Gobio > Gobio gobio. The sequence continues at coordinate 24,765,783 of NC_137101.1, read as the reverse complement.
CAGTGGAAATTTCCGACGTGCTTCATTTCTTTTTAGGGCTCAGCTCTCTGCAGGATCACTCTGTCATGATCCCACTTTTTCTTCATAAGGCCTTGATGCATTTTTAACACGGATGTCGTTTCAACAATAGACTTGAAGATTCATTTCAGTTTCTTTTGTATTAAATGCGTTTTTGCATTTACAAAAGAACTTGATGTACTGCTGTAATTGTCTTACATGCTAAAGAACACATTAAGATAATAGTCTTTCTATCTATCTATCTATCTATCTATCTATCTATCTATCTATCTATCTATCTATCTATCTATCTATCGATCGATCGATCGATCGATCTATCTATCTATCTATCTATCTATCTATCTATCTATCTATCTATCTATCTATCTATCTATCTATCTATCTATCTATCTATCTATCTATCTATCTATCTATCTATCTATCTATCATCTATCTATCTATCTATCTATCTATCTATCTATCTATCTATCTATCTATCTATCTATCTATCTATCTATCTATCTATCTATCTATCTATCTATCTATCTATCTATCTATCTATCTATCTATCTATCTATCTATCTATCTATCATCTACTTGTCTGTCTGTCTGTCTGTCTGTCTGTCTGTCTGTCTGTCTGTCTGTCTGTCTATCTATCTATCTATCTTTCTATCTATCTATCTATCTATCTATCTATCTATCTATCTATCTATCTATCTATCTATCTATCTATCTATCTATCTATCTATCTATCTATCTATCTATCTATCTATCTATCTATCTATCTATCTATCTATCTATCTATCTATCTATCTATCTATCTATCTATCTATCTATCTATCTATCTATCTATCTATCTATCTTATTCTCTGCTAATCTAAGAGAATATGATTCGCCTTGTGTTCACCTCCGCAACTTTTTACCTTTCTCTAACTTTTGCGCGAATGTCTTGCGAAAAACGAAGCCAAGAGATGCAACTCTGTTCTGTCACTGCAAGCAACAAGAACAAAAATACCATGGAACTCATGTCCGCCCACACAGATACACACACACAATGAGTCACAAGCACATGCATAATGTTCTAACACACATATACAGGCACACAACAGCCTCTCTGTCACGCTGACACGCACACACTGCGCTCTGCGCGCTTCGGAAGGCAGGTTGAGTCGGTAATGAGAGGCAGCATGCTTATTAATACCACTTGATTACATTGAAAATTACTTTAAATAACAATGACAAGTTGTTGCCTTTATTGAATTAGTGGAGAGGCAGGCGGGGGAGATGATTTGATTAGAGGCATATTTAAACACGACACTTGGTGTTCTTGCGGCCGATGGCAGGTAAACTCGCTTTCTTGTTGTCTTTTTACATCCTTCTGTCTTTCTCCCATTTTAGTAAAGCGAGGAGTCAAATTGTTTTTAAACCAGAGAGAGAAAGAGTAGCGCTGGTAGAGAGGCAATGGAGTGGCAAGCATCCGTCTTTAGCAGTGGGTGACCTCTGACCTTTGCAGTGTTGGTTTTAATGAACGCTGTTAGCGGCAACGGCTCCGAGTGTGTGTTTAAGCCTCTGCCCAGGACGCATCCGTAATTATCTGGCTGAGTGGCTTTTCTGTGCGCGTGTGTGTGGGTGGGCGGCTCATGCCGTTAGCCTGTCCCTTATCCTCGGCATTAGCGGCTGGCTGCAGACAGTGGCGCACAGACGGGCGGCACAGATGAACGGCATTCCATGCTGATCTCTGCACCTGTACCAGCCTCAGACACACATGGCCATGCACGTCACTTCTACCCAACAGGTCTGGGCACTGCGCAGCAAAGAAAAGGATGAGATCCTTAACTGAGTAAACACATCTAGAATAAATAACCTACAATATATCTCTATCTCTATCTGTCTGTCTATCTATCTATCTATCTATCTATCTATCTATCTATCTATCTATCTATCTATCTATCTATCTATCTATCTATCTATCTATCTATCTATCTATCTATCTATCTATCTATCTATCTATCTATCTATCTATCTATCTATCTATCTATCTATCTATCTGTCTGTCTGTCTGTCTGTCTGTCTATCTACCTTTCTGTCTCTGTCTGTCTATCTATCTTCTGTCTGTGTGTCTATCTGTCTGTCTGTATATCCACCTGTCTCTGTCTGTCTATCTTCTGTCTGTCTGTCTACCTGTCTGTCTCTGTCTGTCTGTCTATTTATCTACCTGTCTGCATGTCGGTCTATCTGTCTATCTATTTACCTGTCTGTCTGTCTGTCTGTCTGTCTGTCTAGGAAAGTAGGTAGTCACAAATGCAGAAAGACAGATGAACAGTCTGTCTGATCAGACAGACAGAAAGATAGATAGATAGCTAGACAGCAAGATATACAGACAGACAAATGATAGACAGACATACAATAGATAGATAGATAGACAGACAGACAGACAGACATACAGATACAAATGCAGAGAGACAGGCGAATAGTCTGACTGATCAGATCTGAGACAGACTGACAGACTGACAGACAGACAGACAGACAGACAGACAGACAGACAGACAGACAGATAGATAGATAGATAGATAGATAGATAGATAGATAGATAGATAGATAGATAGATAGATAGATAGATAGATAGATAGATAGATAGATAGATAGATAGATAGATAGATAGATAGATAGATAGATAGATAGATAGATAGATAGATAGATGATAGACAGACAGACAGACAGACAGACAGACAGACAGACAGACAGACAGACAGACAGACAGATAGATAGATAATTTTAAAGGTAAAGTCAATTAAAATGTGTTCCTGTGAGCGTATATTTGTTGTTTTTCGTTAGTTAGTTGTGTTATCTGGCCTTGTGAAAAGCTCAGAGTAATGAGGAAGAGGTGGAGGTGGAGGAAGCGATGTGGCAGTGCAGGCTGAAGGTGAAGACAACATTTGATGAGTGTGTGCGTTGGATCCGCTGCTCTCCACTAGAGTTCTGTATTATTGGCTCGAGTCAGTGTGGCGATGCACTGCCCTCCGCCGTCTAGTCAGTGTTACCCATTATGCTGTGTGTATGTGTGTATCTGTGTGTGTTACCAATATTGTTCCACAGTCTGACATTTTAGGAGGCTACGTGAGCTACCCAGATGGGTCTGCACCCCTTGAAGTTAAACCCCCACCCCTCACTCTCACACACACACACTCTACCTAGAGAACGTAATTACAATTATCAGCTCACCCATCACAATTACAGCTGAAGGAGAGAGAGAGAGAGAGAGAGAGAGAGAGAGAGAGAGAGAGAGAGAGAGAGAGAGAGAGAGAGAGAGACAGGGAAATGAATGCAGGCAGAACAATAGATGCTCGTAAGAATGAGACAGCGAGAGATAAAAGTCGAGAGGAGATGGATGGAGACAGAGAAATCGTATCACTTTTTTTATAGACCTGCTGTTGTACTTCTTGTGGCCTGAATAACACTATACTTGACAAACAGAATCTCTTACATTTCCTGTACAAAAGCAACATCTCTTTAATGTCTCAATGGTTTCTCAAAGATAGCAGTGAGATTCAATCGAGAGCAAATTGAAACTCTTTGTCCTAGTAGCCCTAGTAGACTCGCATCTGTTGGGAAATTAATATTCAAAAGAATCACCAGATACAATACAATCTGAGATCTTAATGTGAATTAAATTATTTGTCATTAAATTTCTTGAAGATCTGCCCTATGATATTTAGTTTAATTTTATATCTCTATGTCTCATTTGTGTCTTTTTTATTTCTAATAAAAGCAACTTTTAGGAGGAACATCGGACACCTTCTGAGCATTTGATTTCCTGAGCAACATTTGAGACATCAAATTGACTGGTGTTTCTTGATATGGTACTTTCGTATTTCTAGCTATTCTGAATTTGTGTATGTGTGTATGTTTGTGTGAGACACAGACCCCCCACCTCCCCCTCCCCAATTTGGCTGGTTGAGGCAATTGGGAAATGGTCACAGGATTTTAATGAGAATCTGTGTGTGTGCAGTGCATTGTTTAAGCCGTAGGAGAGTGCAGGGCTCAGGACAGAGACTCTTTTCAGGCCGCGCTGAATGTCCGTGATTAAAACCGGCCTGAACGTCTGACTGTCTGAGAGAGAGACAGAGCCTATTGTCATCTCTCTCCCTCTCTCACCCTCTCTCTCTCATTCTGTGTGTGTAGGCAGTTTTCTATGATAAGGTTGAAATCCAGAGAGGCATATCAGTGCTGGTTTCCTCCTACGCTAGCTCTGAGAGAGGAGAATGTGCTGCAGCTATGTTTGAGGAGAGCACTTCAGGAACCATTCATAGAGCTTTCACACACTCACACACACACACACACACACACACACACACACACACACACACACACACACACACACACACACACACACACACACACACACACACACACACACACACACACACACACACACATTTTACCCCACGGATGTTTCACCTTGCTGTCGAAAGTAGCACCATCTTTCTTCTCACAAACGTACATGCACACAACATGAACTTAAATGCTAAAGTTATATTACATATAACTAAAGTTACATATTTGAAAAACATAATCTGTTTTATTTTTATTTATGAACTGAGGGCATTCCTAAATGTATTTTGTCAGATTTGGGGGCCAAATTTAGCAAGATATCTGTTATCAGTTTACAAGAAAAAACAAGAAGGTGTGTTGTGGTTGTGTTTAGATGCTAAATGCTAAAGTCTCATGAGATTTATATTTAGCAATTCATACTCTCTTTATTTGGAGTCCCGCATCAACCATCTCGCTAAACTTGGTAGCAGGAAATGTTAATTTCACGTTTTGTCAAACAATCTAAAAAATATTAGATATTGTAAGATTTGTGGGCAAAAACTGTTAGTTCTTTGTGCAAAAACATGTGGGTGTTTTGTGGTTGTCTTGATGCTAAATGCTAAAGTCTCATGACATTCATACGCTTGTGTTCCGCATCAACCTTCCCACTAAACTTTGTAGCAGATAATGTTATTTTAGAGTTTTGTGAAACAATTAAAAAAATTAGGCACATACTGTAAAGTATAAGCTGCGTATAATCAAAGACAGACTCTTTCCTAATACTGTGAATACTCTGAATATTACATTATAAATGCACTGGGGGAAATATATTTTGGCACTCTTGGCTGCGTATGAACACACCATGTTGTTTATATGTGAGTGTGTGTTGCTTTATGAAATTCTCAGTCAACAGTAGGGCAGGATTATTGTTGAACTGCCTGGATTCTGCAGCCTCATGCATATTTACAGAGAAACACTCCTCATGTTCACTGCACTCCTTTATTAAAAAGAACGAAGTGTCTTTCCAGATGCTTTGCTTTGGGAGAGAGAGATGGCACACACACACGTAAGAGGGAAAAAATCTCTCTCTCTTTGGCCACACGCTGATGATCATTTGTTAGGATTTCACGGCACAGTTTAAAAAGGTTTGTGGGATGAGGCACATTTGTGGGAAGAAGTTGACCTCCATTTTACTGGGACACACGCTTGTCGACATGTTAAAAACCTGGTGAATGAGATTGTAATTAATAGACAGGACAACTACGTTTCCATTACAGCGCACTGGAGTACAGGAAACAAAAGTATACTGCTTATGTAGGCCTATATTGTGTGTTGTTGTTGTGTTTAAATAATGTCTGACAAGAAATGACTGTTATAGGTCTTAAATCTTTTAAGACCTCATGAAATGATCAGACAGTTTCTGAAGTTTATGTGTCGGCGTTTGGACACGGATATCACTTTGAGTTTGCGTTTTACCTTAAGCGTTTTCTTCGTCTTTAGGCTGACACTGTGATAGCTGAGCTAAGCTAAACATGCTAGCATCTAGTATTTTTTCCTCTCTTGTCCCTTTTTCTTTCCTTTTATCCTTCGTTGTTCTGCTTCGCTGGCTGTCTGCAAACTTCTCTATCCCTTAACCCCAGCTGAGAACACACTTTGTGTGTGTGTGTGTGTGTGTGTGTGTGTGTGTGTGTGTGTGTGTGTGTGTGTGTGCACGCTTTTACATTAGCTAGCGCTCACACAGGAAGTTCTTGATTCCAGCTGTGTTGTGTGTGTGTGTGTTTAATCTTAATTGTAGCTGTCTGTCTGTACTGTGTTTTATGTTTCACTCCACTGCTGAGAGAAAGATGGGCCTTACGCTTGTTAAAGAGATCACACACACACACACACACACACACACACACACACACACACACACACATGTTTGGTTTTCATCTTTTATGGGGACTTTCCATAGGCGTAATGGTTTTTATACTGTACATACCGTATATTCTATCCCCTTACACTGCCCCTGCCCCTAAACCTAACCCTCACAGGAGACATTCTGCAATTTTACATTTTCAAAAAACATCACTTAGTCTGATTTATAAGATGTTTTCCTCATGGGGACCTAAAAATGTCCCCACAAGGATGAGGATTTCGGATATTGCTATCTTTGTGGGGACATTTTGTCCCCATAACGTGATGATTACCAGTCCACACACACACACACACACACACACACACACACACACACACACACACACACACACACACACACACACACTCTCTCTCCTGGTATGGCCCAGTGACTTTCAGTCCCTGGAGATTAAAATCCAGCATGTGGTCCCATGCTAGAGGCTAGCATTTTGTGTGTGTGTGTGTGTGTGTGTGTGTGTGTGTGTGTGTGTGTGTGTGTGTGTGTGTGTGTGTGTGTGTGTGTGTGTGTGTGTGTGTGTGTGTGTGTGTGTGTGTGTGTGTGTGTGTGTGTGTGTGTGTGTGTGTGTGTGTGTGTGTGTGTGTGTGTGTGTGTGTGTGTGTGTGTGTGTGTGTGTGTGTGTGTGTGTGTGTGGGCATGTTTTTGTGAAATATCAGGACACAAATGTGTATAATGACATGGGTATGACACAGGTATTACAAAAAGAGGGTGAAATATGAGGACGTTCCCCATGTCCTCACTTTTCAAAATGCTTATAAATCATACAGAACAAGGTTTTTTTCACAGAAAGTGAACTGCACAGTCTCCTGTGAGGGCTAGGTTTAGGGGCAGGGGCAGTGTAAGGGGATAGAAAATACGGTTTGTACGGTATAAAAACCATTACGCCTATGGAATGTCCTCACATTTCACAAAAACAAACGTGTGTGTGTGTGTGTGCGTGTGTGCGTGTGTGTGTGTGTGTGCATGCGTGCATGCGTGCATGCGTGTGTGTTCTTATAGGTAAATTTTAATTAATGTGGAAGCACATTAGGGCAACATTTTACTGTTGATTAATTGTAATAAAAATCATTTTGATTATTTTGATTCATGCCATTTGCAGTGGCATGAACCTAAAAAGTCACTTATTCACATTGAACCTTGAATCAAACAATAAATATTATTTCATTTAGGAATTGGTAAACATTTTGCTTAGAGGTTGAAAAATACAAATAATAATATTAAAATATATTTTAAATAATATTGAATTACTTAATTAATAATACAATCATATTTTTTTATATATATTATATATATAATTTTTTTTTGGATCCCAACCAACCTTTTATAATTTGGTGCAAACTAGTTTAATAAACTAGAACAGACAGTGAGTGAACAGACCAAAAAATGCTTATGCTTATCTATCTATCTATATATTCCATAAAAGGCCATAAAATGCACATTTCATGGCATATCTATATTCACAAAATATCCCTTCCCGGGTTATAGTGTGTGCTTGCGGTTCTCTCAAAAAATTGTGATCAGTAATTATGTAACAAGGCTTAGAGCAGATTGAGTATGATCAGTATTGGAACTATTTTTACTTGTCTTTCTGGTTAAAACTGAGACTTAAGTGAAAGTCGGAAGTGTGTGTGTGTGTGTGTGTGTGTGTGTGTGTGTGTGTGTGTGTGTGTGTGTGTGTGTGTGTGTGTGTGTGTGTGTGTGTGTGTGTGTGTGTGTGTGTGTGTGTGTGTGTGCGCGCCTGTGAGCAAGATGGCGACTGTTTTGCCAGCTGTGCTGAGTTCAGGTTGTATGCTGGTTAAGTGGAGTCTTGATCTGATTAAAGTCAGGTGACTGAGCTTGGGCCGTTTGTGTGTGTGGTGGTATTTTTTTTAGAGCGTACACTTAAACTTTCCCTTTTTTCTGTTTCCACAGGAAGACAAGTATGTCTGTTTCCTGTCGTCTCTAAGCACTAATGAGCAGGCTGCACACTCACATACACGCACAGCTGGAATCTAGGCAACACCCTGCCATATTTTTACTCTTTTAATTTCTGCTTCTCTGCTCTTCTGTGTTTTTCTCTCTTTGATATAATCCCCATGTGTGTTTCCGTGGTTACGCTGGCTTAATGTCGTACTGATATGACTGTATCAGCTACGCATGGCCAACCTCATCAACAAACTTTAGCAAAATACTTTCACTTCTTCCTGTCTTCTCCCTACTTCTTCCGCCTTCTCCCCCATTACTCTGCAGCAGCCTGGGGAGCTTTCGCTGTCTTCATCCCCAGGGGTCATCATCATCATCATCATTAGCATCAGAATGATCATAATAATTGTTATTGCTGAGCCATTGTAATGATTGAAACACATTTGTATGTGTGAGAGATACCCACGTGACAGCCAGACAGCATGTCCAAGGACTGTTCTCTAGCTGTCAGATGCATATAACTCACAAAAATAGCACGTTCCGATGTGATTAGATGACTACACATTTGCTAGGAGTTAAGTTCAAATTGGAGGGAAAAGTAGTACAAATTCCCAGGTTAAAACTGGTTGCCAGATTCACAGTGTTTGCGGTATCTCGATTTTTTGAAAGATACATTTTACATACGTTTAATTTCTTTCAGCTCAAATCCCATCAAAAAACGATTTGATGTGAGGCACTAAAAATAACAGCAAGACATTCATCTGAGACATGTACATAGACCAACAATTAACTTTTTTTTTTACCTGTGCAATTAACCGTATTAACTATCAATTAACCGTCATTTATCATGAACCGCTTCCCCGCGTTTTCACTGTTATACGGTAGGGGGTGCTGTTACGGATCTTCTGAAATAGTACAGCATCTCTGGGTCCAAAAACAAAAGAAGGGATCTGGGTAAACCAGAAGGAGCTGATATAAGTAGTGTAGGCACAAGTAAGCTAACGTGATAACCAAACATTCAACTTTATATAAATCAAAACAGCCTAATGTTAATGCGAATAAATATTGAAATCTACGAATAGGTATATGCAAGCTTTAGGGGTGTTGATGGACTCAATATACAATAATTCATGTTTTGATCATCATTGTGAATCCAATCCAGACAGTCTTTGACAAAAATGTGATTTTCGCAGCTTTGTTAATTTTTAATGTTTGTTTGTTTAAAGTTGCATGGTAAATTTAGTTTTATCCAATTTAAGTTCATAAAAAAGACCTTAAATGGTATAATAAAAGTATTAATTATGATTTCAAGAGGTCTTAAATTTGAGGACGGAATCGCGATTAGGCTTAATGTGATAATTAAACTTCCAAACATGCACTGCATGTTTCAAAGTAAAGCCATGCACTGTTGCGCGTTCTACAGGCTCGTGCTTTCAGAGCAGTTTGCAGTCACAGAATATCCCACATTTATTCCAATCCATTGCAAACATTTAACAAACTTTAATAAATAAATAAACAAACTGAAAGTAAAAACGACAGTCTCCTCACAGACGACTACCACGCACACTCATAATAAAACGTAAACCAAAACACTACATAAGCTGCATTTCCACCGAAATTACCCGGAACAATTTGTACCAGGAACTTTTTTTACAGGAACTTTTTTCCCCCCAGACCTGCTACTGAAGATTAGGAAAATAAGTCCGGTGATGTAGGACTGCGCGCGGCTGGTCCTCCCAGTCAGCGACGGACAGTAATAATTTTTTGCGCGACACTGTCTGCAACAATAACAAGTATGGTGGAGTATGGTCGGACAGAAAGAGCAAGACTGATATTTACTGAACGCAGAACGAACCTCGCAAAAGACTTTTAAAAATGGCGGTTGAAATGAAATGCTGCGTTAGATCAACCAATCAGCATGTTCAGCGCCCAAGTCCCACCCCCGAAAGTTCCAGAACTTTGAAAAAGTACTACCTCGGGAGCAGGGCCGTTTGGAGGGGGAAATATTTACCCGGAACTTCATTTAGACCCCGGTTCCTGCGGTCGAAACACACCGAGTACCACCCCAAAGTTCCTAGTTCCTGGGGAAAGTTCCTGCGGTGGAAACACGGCTATAAAGTCCAGGCCAGATCCTCTCTCGTCCTTCATAGTCGTCGCTCCTCCTTTTATGCTTCCGAGCTCCTCCGTGAGAGGATTCGAGACCGGTGTGACACACAGCTGGCACTCATCTTCAATCACGCACCGGCCTCGCGCCACTCTCTCACGGCTCTCGGCCGCCCTGCTTGTCACATTCCCCCATCGACCCTCGCAGGCCGGGAAGGTACCCATGAGACTGCGCTCTACACCCCCCCAGGGCAAGTCTCGGTGGCCGCAGCACCTGGGGGTAAGGATAGATGAGACGAAAGAAAAGGTGATGGAAACACATGGAGCGACAGAGACAAAAGAGTGGAGAGAGGGAAAAAAATCTTGGTCCGGTTCCCGGACATACTGCCGTTCGGTCCTCAGCCATTCGAGAGGCTCTTCTTTGCGGTGCCATGCGATGGTACTGGACGCTCCTCGGTGGATGGCTCGATCCTCATACGCCCCCTGGTGGCCGGCGATGGCTCCTCCAGCTGAGGGCAGCCGGCAGCGAGTCCCACGCTCCCTGCTCCTCCCCATCATGGTGGACGGCAGCAGGCTCCGGCCCACGGCAAACGCCAGCAACTCCTCCACTCCCTCTCAGATGGCAGCCACCCCAACTCGACCCAGGAGCACAGAAGTGAGCTCTCCGTCCCACCGGGTCTTAACTCGCTCCAGCACCGCCGCCTCGGGCAGCCACTCACAGCCTTCATTCTTCCGCGTTGCCCGACCTCCTCAGCACCGCAATTCCCCTCAGCAACAAGTGCTCTCTGACAGCAACTATGTAACAAGGTATGTACATTTGGGAAGAAGGAGGCGGGAACCGGCAAACGTTTAACAACTTTAATAAATAAATAAACAAACTGAAAGTAAAAATGGCAGCCTCCTCACGGATGACTGCAACACACACACATAATTAAACGTAAAAAAATCACAACATAAAGTCCAGGCCTGGTCCTCTCTCGTCCTTCACTGTCGTCGCTTCTCCTTTTAGGCTTCCGAGTTCCTCGTGCTGCTCTCTCACGGCTAATGGCCGCCCTGCTTGTCACAATATCATACCTGCAAACTTGTCAACTTTCAGCGAGATGACCTCTGTAAAATGACTAATGAAGAAGTGTTTATAAGTGTAGCCCTGCTTTGTTTACAGGGGTACCAACGAACCAGAAAAACAGATATATTTCTAATGTTCCATAAGTGCCATCTATTGTCAGGGATTGAATTAGCATTTTCATCAGCATGTTTGCATAAAAAGTATTGAATTTGATTTTAAAAAACCCTGCAGATACCCTTAAACAGAGGCTCTGTTCTTTCAAACAGATATATTAACTTTTTACATATTCATACATGTATATATTCTGGGGGCCGTGAAAAACTTGTGAATATGAGCAAAAATGCTGGCGCTAACTGGCAACTTTAAAATTAATTAAAAAAAAATTGTTAATGCACCACCTGAATGTGCAGAATTTCAGTCAATGTCTTAGGTCAAAGATTCAAAGATTCAATTGTGCATTTGTCCCTATGTTGCATGCACAGATTTCATCATGTGCTGCGATTACTACAGAACGTGTCAACTGTTGACGTGCCTTGAATTGACTGCACTAATTGATGGGTTCACTAGATGTCAACACTCAGAGTCAGGCATTGCTTTCAAGTGCTAGCCCAGCGTTTCTCAACTCTGGCCCTGAGGTCTACAGTCCTGCAGAGTTCAGCTCCAACCCAGATCAAACTGAATTTCCAGTAATCCAAAATTGCCCTATACCTTAATGTGATGGGACAGCCATTTGTAGTAGTGTCTGAAACCATAGTGGCCATTACAGTGCACTATGTGATGGGACAGCCATTTGTAGTGGTGTCTGAAACCATAGTGGACATTATTGAGGGCACACATTCAATCCCATAATGCACCTCAACGAAGAGTGTGTAACCAATGTATACTCAACAGCTAGCCACTAGAGCAGAGGTCTTCACCTCTTTAACCCCTCATCCTTTAACACACCTGCCTGGGATTTTCAAGCAATCCTGAAGACCCTAAAAAGCTGGTTCAGATGTGTTTGATTAGGGTTGGAACTAAACTCTGAAGGACAGTGGGTCTCCAGGAGCAGGGTTCAAGACCTCTGTGCTGAAGAATTTCCATTCACTGTGAGGATTTCACCTAATGAATTTCCACTTCTTGCCAGAAGATGGTGTCCACAGCCCTTCCGACACTCTCAGTGTCCGAATTCGCTTACTCGTTTTTATTCACTCCCTCAAGTGGACTATATTATTTGAGTAATATTAAGTAATATTAAAGGATATAGGGGTGCTTTAGTTACTGCCATTGATTAGCTTGTTCCCGTATGTCTGATCAGGGTAGGAGCTAAACTTTGCAGGACAATGGATCTTCAGGGCCAGAGTTGAGAAACCCTGAACTAATCAAAGAAAAAGTTGGAAAATTCCAAAAAAAACAATTGAAGACATAGGCTGAAACAACTCAAATGGAAATGCAAGAAGGTCAGAAGATATGTGTGTTTGTACAGCTTGAGTTTGAAATAGTTTAAAGATGACAACTCCGTACTCTTAGTTGCAGGCCAAATAAAGTTTCAGTCAAACAGGTCAAAGAATACATGTGTCAAATGTGTCCCTACACGTTTATGGTCAATGGAGTACACTCAGAAAGATGTTACAGAGGCAGAAAAACAAAGCATATTCCGGGTTTAAGTGGCCATTCTTGTCCAGAAAGAGCAGCAATGTGGACCAGACTTTATACCAATAGTCAAAAGTCTGGCTCAGCAATTCTCCCTTGGTGGAAACAGAACTGTTAACCTTGTCATTTTCAGTTTTCTTCAGTCAATCGTTTATACCTTTCTACTGCCACAAGCGAACTGTCAAAAACCCTCTGCAGCCCATATACCAGACCGTGCCAATGTTCTGCCAGAAGTCTTGCCAAAACTCAGATAACACCACTGATTCGATCTTCTCTATGGTTGCCAACGGTTCCCTCGCCATGCTTCCAAGACATGCTTGTGTGAACACATCTGCGTTCACACAACCTTGTACCTCCTATCACAGCACCGTTATGCACAGCAAGCGCCCATCTTTCCTGTTAATGCCTTCCCAAACATCCCCATAAAAATTACGAGCAGAAACACATTACTGGCAGCGCGCCCCATGTCTGCGTTTATTAGCCTATCAGGCTGGGTTTATATCTGATCACGCCTTTGTTCTAATGAGATCTCTTTATAGCCAATCAGAAGTACATCTCTTATGTGGCAATGGCCTGATCAAATTTATGGTCAATAACCAGCCTTTTAACGATGATGAGATGTGGAATGTGGGAGAAATCGTTTTTACTCATTTGCTGTTTGCTCTTGGATACACGAAAATCAGTGTGTGTAGCTGCCAGGTGCTCGGTCGGATGACTCGCCCTGGCTGAATGTGTTTCCGGCCCTCTCCGAGGGCTACACGCTGACCTGCGTGCCCAGAGCGAGGGCTCTTATCTGAAACAGAGCGAGTGAGACGGCCCCAGGAGGCTGGACATTACCAGGCCTTCTCGGATCCTAATTATGGGGGGAAGGTGTGGAATGAAAGTGGAGGGCCGCCGAGGCAGCCAAAACCAGACCCCTTGTGTCCCATTACAATTACTGCTACGAGACACACATAGACACGTTCCCGCACACACACACGCACACAACAACAAGCATACACAACCCTTTCGCCCTGACATGCTCATGCACACACCGAATCACAGCACGTTTCGACACTCTCATTCTCTCTTGTAATTGCAATAGTGTTGGTGCCTGCTCCCCCGCGGCCTAAGTGGTGCACTTCCATCTTTTACGGTCCATAGTTACCTCCGCATATATACAATCTCTCTTGATTTCTATGTTTTTTCTGCTGTAAGAAAGACTTTACAATTAATTTGTTTGGTGTGCTTTGCCTACCTAGGTAACACATAATCTCATGTTCCAAAAGAGGTTCATTAAGAGGGAAAACAGATGGACAACTAACCTTGGATGATATCACAGCATTTGCTATGCAACATGTCCAAACCTGCATGACCACAATGTATACACATACACATACATCCATAGACCAGGTGACAATTCTTTCTCGGTCATTGCTCGTAATGACCTGATCTCCAGCGTGACATGTTGACCTAAAGAGAGGATGAAAGGAATGTTGAGATAGAAAGATAGATGCTGTTAGGTAAAGGATGGGTTTATGTAATCACTATCATATATGTTCTGTGTCGTGCTACTTTCAGGGACAAGAACTCAAATGCTGAAAGAGTGTGTGCGTGTGTTTCATGGCCATAACCATCCCTTTCTGTTTACTATATCAGTCGCACTCTCAACACACACTCAGCATCAATGTGTGCGTGTGCGTGTGTCTGCGCAATGTACAATTTTACATGTGACTGCTATAAAAGTAATAACATCCCATATGTCCCATTAAGGAAGTTGGGGAGAGATATATTGATGGGTTTCCTTTGTAATAGCAAATAGTGTTTATTTTATGCACAGACTTGAATGTTTATATGATAAGTAAGCAATGAAGACCCTTTACAAAATGCATACATTCCAGCCACTTTGCGTTGCATGGGTAAAAACAAACTAGAAGTAATGATGCTATTAGCTTAACTACATTTTGCTGCTGCATGACACTAGCTCAGCTAAACTTTTCTCAGTAAATTATAGTGGCGATATATTTTGTTGTCGAATATAGTTTATCTGCTTTAAATTATGAGTAGCTTGTAGTTTGAAATGCTATAGTTTCAAAGTTGCTCCCCTAACACTTCCAAAGACAACTTGCTACTTGCTTCACTGCTTACCTATCGCTAGTCGAAGCCTGGTGGTATGTATACTTTAAGGCAATGGGATGTTCTCAATCTACACTGTAAACCCGAATAAGTTCGCAAAACAAACTTTTTTTTTATGTCTAAAAGTAATCAGCTATATCAGATTTTTATTTTGTACTCATACATTTAAATCGTTCTTAACTTAAAATATTTGAGTAAGCTAATTCATACATTTAATTTAAGATAATCATGTAATCTCAATTTAAATATTTTTAGTAGTGGAAACTTGGCTGGCTTTAACTAGCTAGTTCAATAAATGTCAACTGCTAATTGGTAACAATGCTTTGATAGAATTAGCATAGCATATTAACTACTGAACGAGTACAGCAATATAGAACATTTATTATAACTGTACTCAAACCAAACTCATGCTCCACTTATTACCATGATGATAACCCCTTAGAAACCCACATAACATAAACTCTTCTAAATTAGCATAGCAAAACATTAAACACTCTCCAACTTGACATTAATCATGCACAAAAATCATTATTTAACATTTACTCTCCCTTTCAAGTGTCATGGCAAAGCATGCTGGGAAATAGAAATCCCAGCCCAGTTTCAGTTCAATTTAAATTTTTCTTAATTAAAAGAAACAAGTTCATAAAACTCAAAACAATGAAACCATTCTTATAACTTACATTTTTTCCATCGCAGCTTTCATTGACTGACATGTAACGCAACCAATCACAGTTCGTTTTGTAAAATGTAAAGTCGATGTCCCTGCAATAACAGAGAGGTGTACATCTATAAATTATTCATTCAAGCACGTTATGCAAGTTTACTGCAACAATGGAGCCGTGAACTTCACATACTTTTGAAAATCCAGTGTTTAGTTGATCCTGGTAATTACTTATTGTCACAGTTGTAAACACGACAGCGTTCTTCTTCCACGAGGGAGTTTGGCGTCACAGCATTTGTTTCCAGGCGGACCATGAACGCCACACAACGCATCAGATGTTCAGTAGGTGTGATGTCCGAGGCTGAGACTAAACCTACTCAAACCAATTAATTAATTATTTTGAGCGTTTTTTTTTATTACACAAAAGTACACTGGTGCACAAAATTTTAAGAGTACACTAGCATACTGATTAGCCTCGAAGCTAATAGACCAGACAAAAAAAAACAACAAAATTGTTGATTTTATATTTGGACATGAATAATTAAACAATGTTAAGAGTGAGATGTTACAAACACGCAAGATTTCAGCTTATAAACAACCGGATTTCCCACACGTACCAACATTACACTGTATTTGATTCCTTTACACTTGTGCATGCTAAAGTGTGTAAAAGAGTGTGCGTGTTCATGTGGGCATGTCCACTGAGCCTAAGGGTACTGGCACACCACTCTCTTCCCTGCCAAACTTCTTTCATCTCTCTATTTGAAAGAAGAGAGAGAGGCCAAGCAGCCATGTGGCGTTTAGGGTGCATATGTGTGTTCTCGCATTAAATACATTCTCATTTTAGGCCCAAAAGCACCCTCATTAATTCCTTTGATGCCGTCTGATTGGCCGGGCATTACTAAGTCGCATTAAGAAATGTATTTCCTCGCTTTTACTTAATGATGCTTTTCCAGCCACTGCAATTAACCAGGGCTGTGTGTGTGCGCGCTCGCTTTTATATACCGGTTTGTGTGGGCCTATTTGTGTGTTTAGGTGCTCTTAAGTGCAACAGAAAACTAGTTAGACTACAAAGTGTCTAACCGTTGACAGAAAATTGCCCTCTGATAAGTGCGGACCCTTTTAATAAGCCTGAAACTAATGGAATATGTTTCTGCAACATTGGCGGAATATTTTCGGCATGATAAACTCATTTGCCAGTTCTGCCGTAAGTCATTTAGTTATTTGATGGACATTTAATGATATGGTTCGATTTAATTTCACTCTTTATCTACATGTGTCTGCCAGTATTTAGGAGAGAGCGGGCCACAACCTAACGCAGGGTTAGTTGTAACACACATGGTTTAACACTTTCCACACATGCCAGGATGACAAAACTTAGTGTATTTACTAGTTGCCATATCAACTTTATTTAGAGAAAAAATTGTGGCAAAATAAAAAAATATTTGGAAGATATCACTGAACATTTATTTAACCACAGCAAAAGTAAATTTCTTACTGATGTTTATGTTTTAATCTCTGTTTTTTTGTGTTTATTTTAAAAATGGGACAAATCTGATATTATTTTAGTCTTATATCTGTTATTTAACAGTTGAAACAGTTATTTAAAGCTGATCTTACCATCAGAAGACAATAGCCGGGGTTAAATCGTTACAATGCGTTACAATGCGTTACAATGCGTTACAATGAGTCCCTATTAGAACTATGCTATTATATTATATACTTTTATGAATTCTTTTGAGAAACCATGAAAAAAAGTGAAGAAATTATAAATTATTATTATGTTTTTAACTATGCTGTATAGCTGTATTTAGCAATGTGTTTGTATATTTTTAATGATTAAAAAAATCTTTTTTTTAAAGGTAATAATTGTATTTTATTGACAAAATATGTTAGTTTGTCTTGGATATTTTTTTTATTATATCAGATAACATTTTAAGCTGTCATATGGTTATGTTACAATGTGCTCCTCACATGTTACAATGTACCATGTTGTCACATTTCACTTCCATTCTTTCGGGGTAAATAAAGAAAAAAGTATACACTGTATTAATGAAACAAAACCACATAATTGTACTAGACATGTTTGAAATTAATGTGGGAAAAAATAAATACTCTGAACCCCAAGTGGATTTACACAAACTGAGAAAGTCAAAAGTCGTTAGGTTGTGCCCCGCTCCACAAATACAAAAATTGCAGCTGTGCCCCTCAATTTTATGATATAAGTTGGTTGAAAATGGTGTGGTAATGTTGGCTGGACAAGGACATGTGCCCACAGTCTGATGCATATTGCACACAAAAATGGCAAATCATTTCTCAATCTAGAAAGCTCTGATCTGACTGGCTTGAGTTTACAAGGTACCATGTAAAATGTCTACTAAAATATATTTTTTTGTGGTATTTCAAGTAAACCAGCCCCTAAATGGCACGTAAAAACAAAACAAGCTGTGGTTGGTCATTTAACATGTCAGTCAGATGCTTCCTGTCTTAAGTGGGCATGTCTTCGCCAGAAGAAGTTGCAAAGTAGACCAGACCTTATGCCGATAGTCAAAAGGTCTCTGTGACACAGCTGCTGCAGAATGTCTCACATAAACATACATACACAGAACTACCATTAAACATTCTTCGTCTATAGTGAGACACATTCCTGCATGCTAATGTAGACATTTTATACGTGCGTACACACGTTGGACACACAAACGTGGATACACACTTGTTGCAACACATGCTGACACAAATCATGTTCTGTCCATGTGAATATGTGTCCATGTGCAAGTTACACAGAGACGCTGTAACATTTGGTTTCAGTCTGGTCTCGTGTGACCTTTAAAAACGCAGATGCCACAATCTATCCTATCATTTCACTTTGTGAATGTGTTCACTGTCTAATGCATCTTCAGAGACCTGCACGTACACAGTCTTAATATTTAAGTGTATGTTTCTTTAAAACGTACTATAGTATAGTCATGTATTTGGTCATTATACATTGGTGCTTTGATATTATGGTACTAGAGGGTTAGCATTTTCATATTTCATGGTATTTACATGGTACTCAAGGTACTCAATAGAAATACTATGAAACTTTAATGGTACATGTACGAAAAATTGGCATTACCATAGAGCATATCCCAAAAAAAAATAAAAAATGCCATGCCATTACAATAGTGTTTTGGAAATGTACCATGACAATACAATAATATTTTTGCAAGTTCCTTGGACTACTGTGAATTAATTGCACATGAGCACAGTACTTTTTTCCAAAAAAACATTACAATGGCACAAAAAAAAATGTTAATCAATAAAAATGCTAATAAGCAAAGATCCTAATCAGTGTTTCAAGTCAAGTAAAAAGGGAAATTTGTGTAAAAGTGAGTATTACACAAATATGCTAAGACATAAACACACTACGATCATGTATCTGAGCATGGTATGGACAAACTGAGAGGAACTTGCAGCTGGAAGCATTTTTATGAGGATGTCCCCTGTGTGCCTTATAAAACCATCAAAACTTACTAAAGAAAGTGTGTGTGTGTGTGTGTTATTACTGTAGGGACAACTGTGTGCTTTTTAAGGGAAGGGCTTATTTTTCTGTAATACAATATTGTTGCCGCAATATATAAATAATATATTTTTGTCAGAACACTTGGCGGCTGATATAACATAGTATTTATCGCTGTGTAGGGGGATTGTGGGTGTGTGTGTGGGTGAATGCGGGTTTAAACAAGTCTGGGGAAATTTATGAGTCTGTCATGAGTTTAGGGCTTTCAAACTCTATCAGAGAGGAAAGCAGATAGCCACAACGCAGCTGGAGTTTAACACCATGGTAAATTTTCTCTGACAGAATTCATCCCTCCAATCTTCTTACAGAGACAGAGGCGGCAGTCACCTGATCTTGAGGCATGTGGCCACTAAAGCAGTATTGTAGATGTGTTCAAGATGTGTGTGTGTGTGTGAGAGAGAGAGAGGGGATGTTTGTGTCTTTATGTCTGTAACAGGAGAGGGGGACCTCTTTTTCCCAGATTTCCTCATTTTGTTGTCATAGTAATAACAAAAACACTGGGCCGCTCATGCCCAGAGCTGAGTGTCGTCACTCCAGTCGACTTAACAACGCCATTACTAAGATCATTACAGCATTACAGCCTTCGGTGTGTGTATTTTAGAGTCAGAAACAAAAATGTCCACTTAGCATGGTACACTGAACATATGCAACTCTAGTTTTTACTCTAAAAAAGACTTTAAAGGTACTATAGAGGTATGATGGGATCAGATAGCAATATTATGGTACTTTGAGCCCATGCCACAGTTTAAATGGCTTTTTCATGTCCATGGTACTTCTGAGCATACTATGGTATTAACTTTAAAAACATAAAATAATATACTTTTAAACGTAACATATTGTATGATTACGTCATTTATAGCTCCGAAGTACTTCAGATAATATGGTGTCACCATTATTGTTGTTGTAGTTAGAAACACTAAAATAAGAAAGAAAATAATACAAATCATACCATCATATACCATAAAAATGGCTGCATTTAATGTATTATTTTGTGAATTAAAAGATATATTTTATAACGTGCATGTTGCTTGCCAGAGTAAGCAAAATTCACGCATTCTGTACATCTGCACCCTCAAACACACATATGTTCCTCTTAACCGAGAACAAAGCTCTGGGAGAATAATACGATCTTTATTCCCCTGCCGTTACCATGACAACACACTAGTTGTATTGTCAGGGGTAACGCCGCCGTTTCCGGTCACCATCCCGGGAACTTAGCTTGCTAACTTGATTTACAAATGATTCAGTCAACTTCATACACTGACAAAAACCAGTTGGTACATTCTGTTGACTTTGTTTTCTTGGCAGTTCAGTTGTGTAGTAAAAGATTTATTATAATTTGAATGAAAACTGCTGTGCTTTGAACGTAGCCTGTCTTTTGCTGATTCATGAGAGTTTGCAAGTGCAGGTTTCCCAACTGGAAAATCCAGCTAAAGCCAGCTACTTTAAAGTAATGTGGTGTATTTGTTGGATTGATTGGATATAAAAAAGTGGGAGTTGTAAACAGAATGAAGCCAAACTTGAATACAAGTTTGCTATGAGTGTAACAGAAATTGGTTATTGGTTTACATTATCAAATACATACATAATTTAAGTGTCATCAGTGGAAAAAGGACAGTTGTTGTAAAGGAGAAAGTTAGCAGTGGCTCAGTGGTTCATGTAGGTTGTCTACAAACCGGAAGGTTGGTGGTTCAATCCCCGGTTCCTCCTGACCCAGTGTCGAGGTGTCCATGAGCAAGACACCTAACCCCAGCTGCTCCCGATGAGCTGGATGCCCGCCTTGCATGGCTGACAACGCCGTCGGTGTATGAATGGGTGAATGTGAGGCAATATGTAAAGCGCTTTGGTTGAAAGCGCTATATAAATGCAGTCCAATTTTTTTTCCTTCAATTTTGATTGAACCAGTGAATTGTTCACAATAAGCACCAGTAGGAAAAATACAGTAAATTTTGACTTGGTAAATGGTTTTATTTGTTTTGCAACTGATCCTGGTCATTAGCAGGTCCAAGCTGGTTTAGCAACTGGAGTACCAGCTGGTAAAGACTTGGACAAGTGATCCATCTACCATATATGACAGGAATGGGAGCAGGGCATAAGGTCGGGTGGATGAAAGAAAAGCCCAAACCCAAAGAATAAGTGTGCGAAACCACACAACATAAAACAATAAAACCTGATGAATATTTAACACTTTTTCTTCATCCTTTGGTCTTCAAACGCAGCCTGACAAGAGAAAAGAGCAATCAACGCTTTACACTAACATGATTTGGTCCTTCTGGGCCCCCAAGGGCCAGCAAAGGAATCCCCGGGTGAAAGCATTAAAGTCATTACAGGGCATTGTGTTTCTGTCTCCTTCATTAACTTCTCCCAGAGCCATGCAGATCGGCCTGAACGCAAGCACCCCGACCCCATCTGTCTGAAATGTGATCTGGCTTATGAAATCTGCAGCCTACGGCAGCTGTGCAATCACATTACATCCGCGAGATTAAAAATATATTGAATTTTTTTCCACTCCCTCTTCGCGCTCTTGCCCTGATTTTGTTCAGCCCGACGTGCTCCCAGTTTCCTTGCCGCCTGGGTTTCGTTTAGCTTGTCTCTGATGTGCTGCATTCTTCTGGATATCCTCTTCTCGTTCCCCTAGTGGCTAACTGCCTCTAGGAATAATTCTGTAAATTCTATTCGCCATGGGACACAAAAGGAGATGTTCTGCAGAATGTCCAAGCTGCTTGTTTCCATTCGACAAAAGTACATTCCGACCAAGATCAAAACAGCACTATAAAAGTGGTCTAAATGACTCTTGCATAATATTGCAAGGTTTCTAAGACTATACAATACCTTTATGTGAAGAACAAACCAAAAATTGTGTTATTGAATTTTGAAAGGTGGCTGTGATTTTGCAAGAAAGGACTCCTGGATATATGTCTTAGTTCAACATTTCCATTTCCACCCAACCAGGGGTGCATTTCCAGTACAACGACATAACTCGATGCCTTGTTGAAGAAATCAACTAGCTAGTCGCGACTGTTTCCCGAAAACGGTTATGCTGTAAATTTGTCGTTCAACCACATTGGTTAATGATGTCACGCAGGTGGTGGAGTAATAACTAATTTTAATGATTCTGTTCGAGATCGAACTAATGTTAGATGTTTTGCTATAAATTACGGACATGGCATCTGATGACTAATTCAAATTTTTCTCAGTTATTTTGCTTTATTTCCACATTCAATCATAGGCTCGTTCCTACGTCCTAGAGCATGTACGCACATGCACATGCTCTTCAAAAACGGTGCTTTAAATCTGATATTTGTATATATTAAAAAATATATATAGTTTATACTGGATGTCAGCTTGTTTAGTTTGCTCAAGATTAGGATTTATTAAGCCCACAAACTATGCTTCTAACCACAGGTCAAGAGCTGTTTTCGAACCACTCAACTTGCGATGCTATTTGTGGAACTATGGTTTTGGGAGACACTAACTCATTGTCGGCCTCTCCACCAATACGCTGTTGTGTGGTGGGCGTTCTGGCGCAATATGGCTGCCGTCACATCATCTAGGTGGATGCTGCACATTGGTGGTGGTTGAGGAGATTCCCCCATCATATGTAAAGCACTTTAAGTACCCAGAAAAGCGCTATATAAATGTAACAAGTTATTATTTATTATTAATTATTTATATTATTATGCTGATAATGACGGATTTTGCGACCATAGTTGGCTAATGATGCTTTCGCACCCCTGATTGGTTTAAGGGTTATTGAACAGTGTAGCTATAGGGTAGGGGTGTCCAATCCCGCTTCTGGAGCCACTGTCCCACAGAGTTTAGCTTCAACCCTTATTAAATACAGCTCAACTAGCTAGTCAAGATCTTCAGGATTACTGGAAACAGAAAGGTGTTTTGGGGCTGGTGTGATTTAAACTCTTTTGGACATTGGCTCTCTAGGAGCGGGATTGGACACCCCTGTTGTAGGGTTAGGTTTGGGGCTGGAGTTGTGGCTTGTATCATCCTATCATTTCCCTCTGATTTTAGGGGAAGTTGATGGTAAGGGTTTGGACTCATCACAATGACCATTCTCAATACATGTTAGAACTTCTTGTTTGTATACAGCTGAAAGCGCCTTTAGCCCCGTTTCCACCGAAATTATCCAGAACAATTTGTACCAGGAACTTTTTTTATAGGAACCTTTTTTCCCCCAGACCTGCTACTGTCTGCGTTTCCACTGCGGTCTAAAGTACCGTGAAGATTAGGCAAATTAGTCCGATGATGTAGGACTGCGGGCGACTGCTCCTCCCAGTCAGAAACGGACAGTAATAATTTTTCCGCGACACAGATTCAAGCAACGTTGCTTTTTGCTGGTTATGTATTGGTTTACTAAAAAGGTAATTAGCAAAATGGCGGAAAAGAGACGAGCGCTGATACTAAAGCATATTCTGAAAGCTCGTAAAGCTAGATTTAAAATAAGACCACGTATGTTACACTCTAAAAAAGGTTCTATATGGCACCAAAAATGGTTCCTCGTCGTAATCACTTTTGGTGCTATATAGCACCATATCTTAACATGTTCTGTATTTGGTAGCGGTGCTATATAGCACCTTAGTTAGCAGTGCTATATAGCACCTTAGTCAAAGAACCGGTGAAGAACCTCTGAAGAACCGCTGAAGAACCACTGAAGCACCAAAATTGGTGCTATATAGCACTTAAAAAGGTTCCCTTATGATTACGAGCCAAGAACCATTTTTGGTGCCATATAGAACCTTTTTTTTTTGGAGTGTATTATCAGCTATTACGGACATTGACTGTGCGATTGCTGAGACAACGCGCGCCATCAGACAGAAAGAGCAAGACTGATATTTACTGAACGCAGAACGAACCTCGCAAAAGACTTTTAAAAATGCCGGTTAAAACAAAATGCTGCATGAGCTCAACCAATCAGCATGTTCAGTGCCCAAGTCCCACCCCCGAAAGTTCTTTGAAAAAGTACTACCTCGGGAGCAGGGCCTTTCAAAGGGGGAAATATTTACCCGGAACTTAATTTAGACCCTGGTTCCTGCGGTCGAAACACACAGAGTACCACCCCAAAGTTCCTCGTTTCTGGGGAAAGTTCCTGCGGTGGAAACGTGGCTTTTGATGTCAGCTTAGGATAGTAATTAGTGAAGGGCTCGTGACCAATCAAAATTGGTAGGACTGAGCTCTTGCAGGAAAGGTACATGATCCAAGTTGTCCGAAACATGAGAATGCTTTATATTTATAAGCGCTTTTACCGCGTCTTGCCCCATCCTGCTTTGACAGATGCGTGTGCAGTTTAAAGCCTCTGACATGTTTTCCTCAGCACATAACTTACATTTTATGGTTATATCCTTATCTGTAAATGTTAGAAAGTCCCGTGAGTATTTCCATTTAGCATATTCTGACAACAAGCGTCATGTTAAACTTCACTATTCAATGAACAAGCGCCGCATGTGCATCAAACAGATGGAGTGCAGTAGAACAGATGCTCAATAATTCTGACTACACAACTACACATATTGCTAAAATATTTTTGTTAGAAAGTAAGTCTACTTTTAAAATTCTACATGTAACACAAGTAATCAATGAGAGCAGTAACAGTAAAGGGACTATTGTTGGAATAGCCAATTCATGTAAAATACCTACGTTCAGACGAGTACATGTGTGTACATGTTAAGATTTTGTGCTCTTGTGTTTGTTTATTAAGTTCTGCTTTAAAATAGTTGGTAATCAGTCGATTTTAGGTTTAGAATGTAATGTTTCTGTTTTAACCCTTTTTTTTCTTATAGTGTACAGTATAGCCAAAAAAGACACACTATATTTGTTTTCATAGGCTTTATTATAATTGTTAGATTTTTAATCTGATTAATCGCTTAATTAAACAAATAATCGACAGATTAATCAATTACTAATCATTAGTTTCAGCCCTAGTCCAGAGTGATTAGTCTTTTGGCAATTACCACTAAGGTTCCCCCAAAAAATTAAGAAAAGATGGCAGCATGCAGGAATGCATACTTCCGGGGTTTATTTTTCCACCCGGCCCTCTTTCTTTCTGTCATTGGCCTGTCATCTTCGATCTCCATCTGTTATTCAGACGATGATGATGTTTACAATGTGTATGTTGCATGTCAGTTGAGGTACCAATATTGTAGTGACATGCATGTCGTCACTTGAATTTTGAAACTTGGTTTGGAGCTGTGGCCCGAGCGGGATGTTGGCAAGTGTGTGTAGCGATGCTGATAGGATATGGCGTGTGCGTCCGTGGATGTGTGTTTGAGACGGAGCTCGATATGGATGGCCAATTACTGTCCAGTGCAGGAGAGGACAGCCATCACCTCTTTCTCTCCTGATGCTGTCACCACAACGACCAGACAGAAATCTGCTCCCACTGGGAGTTATTACTACAGCGCTCTACAACACACATATATATCAAATCCACAACTGTACACACACAGATACACACAAACACCTCCTTAAGACCTCCCAGCTGCTTAGCAAAACCATAGTGATGAGCCTTGCTCACATTGTTCGGTCAATTTGCTGGAGTATGTTGACATTTTTCCAAGCTATTAAAAACTCTTCAATTTGAACAATAAGTTATGGCATTATAGGTCCTCTTTAAGTCATTCTAAATAGGCACGTAGTGAAAACTGAACTTTAAGAGCTATAGATTTGCTCTTCTAAAGGCTTAGATTAAATGTCACCTGCTTTATTTTACACTTTGGTTCGTTTTAAACAAAGCCACTTGACAAAAGTCTACGGTCCAATGCACCATCCCACTCAAATTGAAAATGAGCAGTTCATAAAAACAAGTGCATGAATAAAGTAAACCACAACTGTACATTGTAATTTCTTTGTATTTTTAAGATCAATTTGCTTAATTAAAAGGGGTGCAGAAAGGCATGACGGCAGCACCTGTTCCTGTCGTTTACTACGATCGGGTGCTTGCTAGGTAGTACAGCAATCTCTGCTCTGTATTACATGAGGCTTAATATTTAAATCAATGTTTTAGGGGTATATGAACATAGGGGTATAGTTTATAACGACTTTAACACCCCATATTTCTTTAATAAATAATTTCTTTAATGTGTGAAAAAGTGTGTATTTTATGAAAGTACTGGAATAGAATGCTAAATAGTATGCACCACAAAAGATTGCAATGATAAAATACTTAAATATTAAATAGTATAAATGCATTTATACTAATATAAATTATAATATTTATAATAAAATAATAAATCATGTTTACAGTATATACCAATTTACAAACAAAAAATAGATTGAATATAGAATGTGCAGTCACATGCAATTTTAAAACAAGTTTCAATTAGATATTCATACTTTGCAAAATGTTTAGAAATTCAGTACTGTTATTGCAATTTTATTGCTTATTTGTTGCGGAAATTATGAAGTTATAAAATAAAAAGGGTCATTAAATGGTTGATCAATTAGATTTTACATCTGAATTGAAATACTTATTGACAATTGTAGCTGTAGCCTTTGTTATATTTAAACAATTAAGTCTATACCAATGTTCAGGTTTAATTCTAAGTTAGGTTTGCCTAGTCTATGTTATAGGAAGTAGGAAAGTTTATAAAAATATATATATAATGCATCTGTACCGAGGTTCCTCTTTGCCTGCGGTATGAACCGTGGTGCTTGGATCAGTTTTCTCATGAATACTTCACAATACAGACCACTGCTGATGTAGAAAATCTGACCCTAGATCAGCGTGAGTGTTAAAGAAGTGTCAGCTGTGATAAAGGGAAGTGAGTGTTGGCTGTAGACCTGAGATAAGCTACGATAAGAAGCGGCTACACACATTGTCAGTGATGTCTAAAGCTGCTATGCCAAAATCCATTGAACCGTGATGTAAACTTTCCCAAGGGTGAGCATTCCTGCATGTGTATGTGTGTGCTTATCTAAAGGCATCTCCACCTGGAGAGGGCGGATATCTTCAGTTCTACCTGTCTTAACTCCGTTCAGATCATGTGCACATGTGACAAAGTGTATTTTTGTGTGTGAGAGGGTAAGAAGAGGTGTTTGATTAATTTACATAATTGTGTACTGAAGTGTGCAATGCAGAAACAAAGCTTTATGCACTAGTTTGCTAAATACACAATGTACACATGCACCAAGATGTTACCAGCAGATTCTGTAATTTGCGAGGTAGGGCCTCCATGGATCGGACTTGTTTGTTCAGCAACTTCGATTGGATTGAGATCTGGGGAATACCGTTTCTATGAAAGGGTGTACATGGTCTGGTACCAACACAATATTTGGTCATAATGTTATAGATAGATAGGTAGATAGATAGAGATAGATAGATAGATAGATAGATAGATAGATAGATAGATAGATAGATAGATAGATAGATAGATAGATAGATAGATAGATAGATAGATAGATAGATAGATAGATAGATAGATAGATAGATAGATAGATAGATAGATAGATAGATAGATAGATAGATAGATAGATAGATAGATAGATAGATAGATAGATAGATAGATAGATAGATAGATAGATAGATAGATAGATAGATAGATAGATAGATAGATAGATAGATAGATAGATAGATAGATAGATAGATAGATAGATAGATAGATAGATAGATAGATAGATAGATAGATAGATAGATAGATAGATAGATAGATAGATAGATAGATAGATAGATAGATAGATAGATAGATAGATAGATAGATAGATAGATAGATAGATAGATAGATAGATAGATAGATAGATGGCGTTAGTGACACCAAGATCATGGGTTCGAATCTAAGGGAGCACGCATATAAATTAAATGTATCTTCAATGCACATTAAGTCTTCAAAATATATATAAATATATGTACTCAATATATGTATAAAAAAACTCACAAAAAAAACATATCTGGCACACAGGTTATTTCATACATTATTTTTTATTTATTTATTTTTATTAACTGCTCAACTGGTAGACTATTGCACTAGCAATACCAAGGTTATGGGTTCGAATCCCATACCCACACATATTACTGTAAAGTATATCTGATTGCACTTTGGTATTTCCAAATACATAATACGTGTGTATAAATATGCATGTAAAAATATGACCTATGATGTGACCTGGTGGATAGTGCATGTGCGCCAACATGTTTTCTGTGTGGGCGAACCCTAGTTTAAATCTGTCTGGAAGGGTTAATCTCATGAAAACAGGACACATTTCTTCCTAAAATCTAAAAATAAACAAATTATATTATTTTGAAAGGTTATTTCATGCAGCTTGCAGCAATGATACATTTTGTATATTTTTGTTTGAACTGGGTCATGGGTTCGAATCCCATACCTAAGTATACTAATAATAAAGTATATCTTGAATGCACTTGAAATGCATGGTAATATATACATATGTATGTAATGGTGTCATAAACGTGGTCTGGTGAATAGTGCACGAGTAGCAAAATGTTTTCTGTTTGGGTGTCTTTGGTTTTAATCTTGCTGGATCTCACAAAATCATATCTGGGTCATATTTTTTCCCCTCAAACTCTAAAGGAAAAAATAAGAAATTATATTTTGAGAAAACTCTCTACTAATACAGATTTTTTTTCACATAGCAGTAAGAGAGAAAAAATATCTGGAAGTCATTATGTTATATGCCGGTTGACGATAATGCAATGACATCATTGTGTGAACCGAACGCCCACCTATCGTAACGACTCGTTGGCGTGTAGCCGAAAACATGCGTCTGGTTCTCATAAAGACTCTCAGTGTGTGTTTGTGCATGGAAGGGCTGGGTAATGTTTCGGATGGAGCCAGTTTTATGCTTGCTGATTTTTCCTTGTTCTTCGTACTCTTCTTACTTCTCTTACTTTCTCTCATCTTCCTCTTCTTGTTTGTCATTCAGGCTGCATAGTATGTAGATGAGGAGATATCACCCAGCAGCACTGATGGATGTGTAAGGCTCCGTGCTGTGTGAGTGTGTGTGTGTGTGTGTGTGTGTGTGTGTGTGTGTATCAGCAGCATAACTTTATTTTATTACAGACTTACATCAAAATCATCATTAATGATGTATATGCTCAGCCCTACTGCAGGGAGTGTGTGTTATATGTGTGTGACACATGAAAGTTTGTTTTCTTTTGCACTGGTGTCCCATTTCGGGCCAGCTCTACGTGGACTATTTATCACAATTCTGAATGTTTACTTGGGTTATTACGCTCAAGTGTGAGTGTGTGTGTACGTATGTTTTCTTGGTTGCTATGGGCCTCAGTTTGTGGATTCTCGACAGACTTCATTAGTTAAAACAAAGCAAGATGTCCATTTTGTCTGCTCCTCCACCTTAATTGATATTGATTTGTTCGCGCATCTCGCGGGATTAAAAGTGTGTTTTGTCCCATCGCCAGCGGTTTTTCCTTCTTCTCACCAGGGAAGTCAGTCAGTGCCTGTTTCTGCGGCTTTTCTCTTCTTAAAACGCAATCCACTGTCAATCCCATCCTCATTAAAACACCATTAAAATTGTGCAGGTAGTTTATAGATGCCTTAAAGTGGCTTCTGCCAAACATAACCACACACACACACACACACACACACACACACACACACAAACACACACACACATATCTGCAAAAACACCAAGGCTTTTTGCATTTAATTGGCAATACAAGGAAATCAGTTAGTAGTAAATAGCAAATATAAGAATTGTTTTGTTGTTTTGTTTTATTTTTTAACTGGAATGACTTGGCATGGCGCACTGCTAGCACTAGATGTTGTAAACCCTAGTGAGCTGCCTAGCTATTTGCTGTCTTGGTAGGTAGTTACCTTCTAATGGCATTTCCACCAAGCAGTGCAGTACGGTTCAGTTCAGTACAGTACAGTACAGTACGATTCAGGACCGTAAACCCTGTTTAGGCTTGCTTTTCCACCGCCAACAGTACCCTTATGATAGGTGCGGTGTAACGATCCACGTCATTCTCGCGAAGAAGAAAGCTACACAGTAAACAACAATGGATGACATACAGCAGATCTTGTTTTTGCTTATCGCCATGTGGCTGTTGTCACAAGAAAAAGACACGCATTGTTTGAGCCAAGGCTGTAGGCTTCAAGGAAAAACACAGATGAAAATGTATGAGCAGCTGTCAACCAATCAACGTTCTAGTTCCCCCCTTTAGTACCAGACTACTGTGCTAGGTACCCCAACAGAAGAGTGACAAAAATGTGGGAAGGTACAGTTCAGAATTAGGGTACCATTCACAACTTCTGACGATGGAAAAGGCAAAAATTGTGTACTGTGCTGACTGTACTGAACTGTACCGCTCGGTGGAAACGAGCCATAAGTCAGCACACTCTAAAAAAATTGGGTTACTTACATTTTTAACCTAACGGTTTGGTTTGTCTAGACTGGGTAAACCCGGCAATTTGATTTCGCCCTGCAGCTCAGTCTGGAAACCTGTACATTAATTTCAACTGCTTCTGTTACACTTTTGCGGGAACCAATCACACACTCTAAAAAATGCTGTGTTAAAAATAACCCAAGTTGGGTTTAAAATGGACTAACCCAGCATTTGGGTTGTTTTAACCCAGCGGTTGATTTAAATGTTTGCTTAAAATAACCCAATTGCTGGGTTAAAACAACCCAATCACTGGGTGAAAACAACCCAATTGCTGGGTTAGTCCATTTTAAACCCAACTTGGGTTATTTTTAACACAGCATTTTTTTGAGTGTAGACTGGCTTATCCACCTGGCACGCTATTGGTGGGTTTAACACGATGACGGATAGAGAATCGATGGGTCGTTGCCCGTTGATCACGCCTCTTGTTGTCTGATTGGTTGTAGGACTATCCAATTGCGTACAATTGGTCATTTGAATTATGCTCGTTTATTGGTCATTTGAATTATGCTTGTTTATCACGCCTCTTGTGCAGTAGAAAATACATAGCAGACTCCCCGGACCAATGTTCAATCTTAAATTGAGCTTGGTCTGGTGATAGCCAGACAAGGGTTTGTCCATATTTGATCCAAAATTGGGTTAAAACAACCCAGCATTTTTTAGAGTGCATGCTAATCTAAATGGAACCTCATACACTAGGTGACAGATTGTGGAACAATTCTTTGTAATAACAAGCACACACTAATAACTATTTTTTACAGCACTTACAAGATAGCTAAAGTGTGCTGTTTATTTTTGTATTAATACTTAAAGGGGTGGTTGCATGCAATTTCACTTTTTTAACTTTAGTTAGTGTGTAATGTTGCTGCTTGAGCATAAACAGTCAATGCTAACAGAGATATTGTCTTTTAAAGTTATGGCAGTTTATTGCCTACAAAAACGGCCGGTTTGGACTACAACAAGCTTCTTCCCAGGTTGGTGAAATCATAAACCCTTGCTATTACCATAAACACTGCCCCCGCGGACACGCATCAAAGTGGGCGAGGCCACGTCGCTGTCATCACGAAAGAGAGAGAGCTGTTGCAGAACTACAAACTACATTTGGCCATCTAACCAATCTAAGACCATTGCGTTTTTCGGAGGGATGGGCTTCACAGAAGCAGGAAGCAAACGAACTGTTCAAAAGACTGTGGAGACAGCGGTGTGGGATAAAGGTCAAATATATGAAAAACATGGCGTTTTAAAAAAAAAGAAGTATTAAGACATGTTATACTGCGCCCCATAAACACAACCAAGCCTAGAAAAAAAAAACGGAACCACCCCTTTAATGTCGCCATGAAATCAAAATTGTAGTTTTTTGGCTTTTTGCATGAATATGTTAGCCTTATCTATAAGCTAGTGTGCTCTAAAACAATGAAAAAAATCATAAGAAGAAATAAGCATTAAAAACATACAGTCTCTCACTTCCACCAATATGGATCAACGATTTTGATGACATCACTCTGCACTTCTCATCAGATTTTTTGTCCAGTCAAATGCTCTCTAGAATCTAAAGCGTCCCACCCTCTACAATATAAATAGAGGCTACAGCTGAGGCTAAAATTGGTCACTTGTTCACACATTTACTATTTTCCACGTGGTGAATGACAGTGCACTATATAGGGGATGGGGAACGATTCAGACAGTGTAAATATGCTTTCCATTGGGGCAAATTAAGTCTGGTTTCACATTAGTGTCATGTGAACCGCGGCAGCGCACACACTGTGCTCTCGTGTCTCTGGACCTGAGCAGACTGAGCGGATCATATGCATGACTCGGCGCATACCAGAAAACATATCGGACGCATTTGAATTGAATTTGAATACACAGAATGCTATATTTGGAAACGATATTGAGGAGATTAGGAAGAGAAACGGTTAGAGATCAGGAGGAAACTGCGGCTTTACCGAGCTCAGCGGCTTTGGCCGAGCTGTGATAAACACTATTGGATATTTTAAAAAAGGGGAGGAGCTGTTCGATATGTCCCGCCCTGTCTTCCTGTTTCAGTGTAAATTACGTCAACACATTGAATAATGCTGCGAGTTTCAAGGCACTCCAGTGGGCCTTTAAGACATTTGAATAAAAGTTTAAACATCTCCCATTTTAAACTAGCATTCCGAATTCTCATTAAACTTCATTCGGATGTCTATTTGCATACTGAATTGTTAAACAGAAGCAAGAAAGCTATTTTACAGGCCTGTGACAAACTTTTGCGTCTGGAGTGCGCCTATGATGCCTTAAAATCCTATCTTGGTAGAAAGCTCACTAAGTTTTGGAATAGAGCTACTGTGTGTGTGTGCGCTTGAATCAGTTTGTGATGAGTGTGTGTGATAGAGCAGTCCTTCAGCACATGCTGATAATATACTTGCCCGTCTGTGGCGTTAGCCGGCTTTTCATCATCATGATTGATGGCGTGCCGACCCGGATCTTGAACGGTTATGATCATATCAATTTGCCGCCAACCTCATTGACATCTCTTTACAAGCCCGTTATCTTCCATTCTTGCCATAATGACGCCTTGCAGAACGAGTGCGCGGCTCATCGCCCCGGTCCCTGGCGGAGTGGGCTGGGATTACGCCATCAATATGAGGGCCAGATTAAGTGGTAATGTGAGATTAACATGTGGCACGAGTTTATTAAATGGGATTAACGCTGACATTTCACCCCAATGGGACACCTCTGGTATTCAGGATCACGCTTATTTATTCGGAGATGACAAAACCGTTACCACGGCAGCCATGTGTCACCCCATGAACGAGACCTTTTGAAGACTGCATTGCCAGTGTTTTTTTTTTTTTTTTTTACTCTCATTTCTGATAAATACACTATAGAATAGAGTCAAGATGATGAGAGCATAGAAAAAAGTGTTTATGAGTAATGACCTGAATACACCCTGATTACAACATTTCCGTCCACGCTCTACAGTGTTTCGGGGTAATAGGGGGAAAAGAGGGTTAGAAATGAGTGTTAACTTGAGGAAATGAGTGCAAAGTAGACTGAATTATGTAGAAAGAGGAGAAGTGCAGCGGTTTGACTCTGGTGAAGCAGGAGCCAAATAGCCTTGCTTGTTGGTAATTATAACCACCAAGTTATTTTCTTCAATTACATGACACATCAGTCAAGACCGGTTGAGTATGTTTGCACCTGTGCTAGTGTGTAATTGCGAATGTGTGTTAGGGACGATAATACCTTATAGAAATGGTATAGGGATGATAATACTTCGGGGTTTTTTTTTCATTTGAATGAAATAGTATAGCATTTACATATACACCGATCAGGCATAACATTATGACCACCCTCCTAACATTGTGTTTGTCCCCCTTTTGCTGCCAAAACAGCCCTGGCCCATCAAGGCATGGACTCCACTAGACCCCTGAAGGTGTGCTGTGGTATCTGACACCAAGATGTTAGCAGCAGGCCCTTTAAGTCCTGTAAGTTGCGAGGTGGGGCCTCCATGGATTGGACTCGATTGGATTGAGATCTGGGGAACTCGTTGTTGTGCTCCTCTAGCCATTCCTGAACCATTTTTGCTTTGTGGCAGGGCACATTATCCTGCTGCAAGAGGCCACAGCCACCAGGGAATATTGTTTCCATGAAAGGGTGTACATGGTCTGCAACAGTGCTTAGGTAGGTGGTATGTGTCAAAGTAACATCCACATGGATGACAGGAACCAAGGTTTCCAAGCAGAACATTGCCTAAAGCATCACACTGCCTCCACCAGCTTGCCTCATTCCCATAGTGCATCCTGGTGCCATGTGTTCCCCAGGTAAGCGACGCACACGCACCTGGCCATCCACGTGATGTAAAAGAAAATGTGATTCATCAGACCAGGCCAATTTCTTTAATTGCTACTATGTCCAGTTCTGATGCTCACGTGCCCACTGTTGGTGCTTTCGGCAGTGGGCAGGGGTCAGCATGGGCACTCTGACTGGTCTGCGGCTATGCAGCCCCATACACAACAAACTGTGATGCACTGTGTATTCTGACACCTTTCTATCAGAACCAGCATTGACTTCTTGAGCAATGTGAGCTACAGTAGCTCGTCTGTTTGATCGGACCACACGGGCCAGTCTTCGCTCCCATAATAAAACAGTTATTATTAAAATATATTGCAAATACTCTTTCCACAGCAACGTTTCTTTTTTCTTTTTTTATGTTGCCAGCCACCGCCAGTGTTTTTAATAATTTTCACAAAACTTTCATGGCCCCCAGAATATTTTATTGTATGAATATCTGAACATGCAAAAGAAAGAACAGTGCCTCACTTGAATGTGTTTAAGTTTCATTTAAAAAAAAAATAAATCTACAATTGAACAAAACGCAGAGAAAACCACAACCCAAACCCCCGCTTCTTTTTTCCTGTGTTTTGATATGGAGATTCTCTACTCGTTCAGATGATGTGAAATAGCACCCCCTGCCATATAACAGTGAAAACATGGAACGCTGGAAAATTCTGCCAATGGGGTAGGTTGGGGGGGGGGGGGTAGTTAAAAAGGATATTCAAGGACATACTTGATTTGTTTTGGTGACAACATATTGGTTGATAATGATTATTAGGTAGAAAATCAACTCTGTCAGACCACACAATTTATAAAGTCTGAGCCACTAAATGCATCCAGTCACCCATGTGTCATGTTAATAAGGTGTGAGAGTAGTTTGTTGAACTTGTTGCATTTAGAGGTGAAGACTGAAGCAGGGCATTACAACGCCAGCATGACTGAATACAGACCGCTGTGACAGTTAATGAAATCTTGGCATGTCTGTGGACCTCCTCTCCTTTCGTTCCACAGCTCTCCTGTTACACCGCACAGCTGTTCCATTTCAACAGGCCCTTATTGCTCAAGTGCTTTATGGATGAATCTTTCTCTACTCTCACGCACACACCTATAGGAAAGACAAAATCACAAATTAGATCTCTTTAATATCTCCTTTGTTTCTCCTAGACAGCAATGAGAACAAATGGAGACCTTGGCTACTAATATATATTATTGAGAGATATTATTGGTCTTCTAGATTAGAACAAGGGTCACACTTTGGGCCTGTAACATAGGAGCCACATACAGCCCATGACAAGATGTTAAATCCTTGATTCCGGCCCACAAATGAACTTGCTGTATTTTGTTTGGCCTTGTTTTTTTAAATAATTGGTAGACAATGCACTAATATATGTAAATACAAACAGAAATTTTAATTTGGGGAACAGCAAATAAGCTTCAATGGTAGCATTCATCCAAAAAGTATAGGTAAATGAACTAAATTGTGCAAATTGTATGCTAACTGCAATACTAAATGTACAAAGTTTTGAATTAGCAGGACGTCAGCTTTATTTCAAATAACGAAAACAAATTGTAATAGTTTTAGCTAACTTTAACAACACTGCTCCTAAGGATTTTTATGAGATACTAAGTTTATACGTAATTTAAACATAACTGAGGGCTCATGAAATCTCCTGAGCTATGAAAGAACGAGCTCTGAGCAATAAAATTTAGCAAGTGGGTATTGAATGTTAGCGTTGCTCTGTCGGAGGGTAGTGCATACATTAGAGAAGAACTAGGACAGTTAATGTAGTGCTAAAACTGTGTGATGCTAACAGCAGCTCCCCAAAGGCTTAGCTTCCTTATAACTACTCACATACACTTCATCTAGGGCAGACGCTCGAGGCTGTTCAACTCACTGTCATTGATAGTCAGAACAAAGAGGTCAAAACAAAATGTATCACATATGGTGGCTACGTACATTTGTTTTGCGTGTTTTTCCGCTGCAGCATAAGAATTGGTATGTTATTCTGCCGGGTCATTATTTGGCAGCGACACTTTTTGGCAGGATCAGTGTTTGGCAGTGTACCAGCCTTCTGCCATCAGGTGATACACTGCCTTGTGTGTGTGTGAGTGAGCCAGAGCAACTAGAACAGCTGCTGGGGCACATCTGTCTACCAAGCAACTAACTCAGACACACACACTGTCCTGCACTGAATGGCATCCAATGCGCTGTTAGGGGCCTTACACACAGGATGGGTTCTTGTGGTCCATGTGTGCTATATTTTAATTGTTGATCTGGGTAAACATGCGCTAGATGGACGTCTGAGAAAGTTGCGACGTGCCTCGCTGTGTTTCCAGTTTCTTGCGCCATGACTACTGTGTATTTAAGATGCCCTGTCATCTTTCATCTCGAGACCCCTGCATTCTTCTCTATTGCTTTGTGTTGTGTCTAGCTGTTTTGAATGCAAGAACACGTCCTGTGTATACTGCTTCTCACACTGCTTGAATAAAATCTTAACCCGTAATTCACAGCAGAACTTCGAGGAGAGGTGTGATATTATTTTACAAAGCAGTCCCATTTACGGTTTTTCACCTGTTGAAATAGACGAAAATTCCTTGGGGAGACTCTTTTGACATAAACAACTACCTAGCTGCCATCCAAAGTACCTGGGAAACGTCCTAACACCCAAGGAACCACCTAGAACAGTGGTGCCCAATCCTGTTCCCAGTGCACTACCATCCTGCAAAGTTCAGCTCCAACCCTAACACATTTGAACTAGCCGAATAAGTTCCTCAGGAACACTTGATGGTTACATACAGGTGTGTTGGACAGGGTTAAAACTGCTCTCTGCAGGAAAGTAGATCTCCAGGAGCAGGATTGGGCTCCCCTGACCTAGAATCACACAAACAACCACACTCTCACAGTAAACTGATTCTCCGTTCGATTTCTGATGAACTTCACGTGGTTGCGCTTCTTCCTCCAACAGGACCAAATTAATTTGGAATGCTCACTTTGACGCGGGTAGACACAATGTCAGAACACTCTAGCAACCACTTAGAAACACTCTTGCAGCTGCATAGTAATGCACAATAAAAAAGAGTGCCCAAGCAACCACCTTAAAACACCCTGGCAACCACCTACAATACCCTAGCATTGTGACTGAGACTTTTGCATGGGCAAGCACCTTTAATTTAAATGTCATAATCATAATTAGGTTGGTGTGTGGGTTTGTTCTCTGTCTCTCTCTCTCTCTCTGGAGGGATGAGTTGAAATTGTAGCCAGTTTCTCATTAGCCATGTGTCCTGGGACAGTTTGACTTTATGTATGCCAGTCTCATAAACCAGCTAACACGACTGTCTGTGTGTGTTCTTTCTCTTACAGTCTTTATAATGTGTACGTCTTCATGTATAAGTGGTACACATACTGCGTTTATGTTTATGGATTTTTGCAACAGACTTTAATGGCTCATAATGCCTCATAAACTGAGATCTGTGAGGGCTTGTGGGTAATGGAGCTTATGAGAAAGGGAGGGTGCGGTTGATTGATGAATGGTGTTGTCTAATCTGTTGCTTAAGGTTATGTAACCCGCTGTATAACTCCGATGTGTGTTAGATTGATAGGGTCTAGGCTTAGAACAGTAAATTCACCCTTTGAGCAATTCTTGTCAAATGAAGCCTGGCGTTGAACTTCCTAGACAAGTTTGTTGTCTGCCCCCCCTTCTCTCTTTTTCTTGCACACTCTCAGACAAACAAATAAAATGAGGCAGAGAAAAGGGAAAGGGGTTTAGTCACTTGGCAGTGATCGAAGGTGCTGTCTGAAATGTCTTCATAATCAGAACAACGTAACAGTCGTCATATTATACCAAAACCTTCATAGCGGCTGATTACTTTAGCTTTCTTTTGTTCGTTTCACGGTTATTATATCAGAAATGTGTGTAAATTCCCATTTTACACATCCATTCCAAAGATTTCCAGGAAAGACGAGCATTTCCGGGCTGGAAAAAGCCTGGGGGTTCCATGCTGGCTCGAACAAAGAGACGCTAATGTCAGAAGCCGCAGTGATAGAAATCGGGGTAGAAGGGGTTTGACTGGTTGCATGCAACATCTCCTTTTGTTTTGAGTGTGAAATATTGGGAGAACTTTGACAGAGTTTAAATCCTGTCAGAAGAGATGAGGGTGTCATGGGTCAGTGACTTCCTTCCCCACAAGTGGTTAAACAAGTCTCTCTTGAGCGCCAGTCACCCAGAAAGAGTATCAGCTTCGGTCTACCTAACTCAAATCGAATAGACATAGCAAAAGGCTCAACTGACCACAAGACATACACTTAAAAGACTCCAGAAGAGTGTTTAAGCAGTCTGTAAGTTCACAAACAAGATGTCCTGGTTCAGTCAGTTTGTTCCAATACAAGATGCCTTGTAGTTCATTCAAGTCCCAGTTCATTCATTTCGTCCACTAACTAACTTGGTCATTCATTTTGTTCACAAACGAAGATG
The DNA here is from genome assembly GCF_949357685.1 of Gobio gobio. Classification (NCBI taxonomy): domain Eukaryota; kingdom Metazoa; phylum Chordata; class Actinopteri; order Cypriniformes; family Gobionidae; genus Gobio; species Gobio gobio. The sequence goes on along the minus strand of NC_137101.1, from coordinate 24,726,863 downwards.
TCCACAGTTTGTTCAGTTCATTCAACACATTATATTAAAACATTATAGAAAATCCGTTCAGTAGGTCAATTAAATGCTCCTTCACACTCTGCTCTTAAATGGTATTTGCAGACTTCAGTGAATAAAAAAATGTCAGTCCATGGAAGTGGTTTGAGAGATTTTTTCATGTTACAGATTTGTACAAAAATGCTGATTCGTTCTCAAATAAAACACCACTGTAAGCAATCTGCATGTGTCCATGTGCAATGTGTCCGATCATGGCTGGTAAAAAAAGAAAGGAACCAAAATACCACTTACGGTACATTAAAGGCACAATATTAAAATATCCAAAAACCACTAAAACAATGTTATATATTTTGTTGACTTGTGTACTTACATTATGCCAAATGTTTCCAAGAATGTTTAAATCCAGAGAAATTAGCAATTGTAACCAGGACACGGGCTGTGTCCATGCGTCGCCTATCACTGATAACATACCCACACTACCCTCGATTTCCCAATGCCCAATATCGAGATTACTGCAGTATGCGGCTCATAGTAACCCCCCGAGCGAACGCACAGAGTACCATTATAACATAACTTTCAATACACTCAAATGTATCTAATATTATAAAACAGCGCTGCGTATGCATGAACGGAAGAAGCGGCTTTCTGCGGCATAATAAAAGCTCTGCGAAATCAAGGTGTCATCAAGCTACGCATTTGTTTTGAATAAGCGACCTCTAGCAGTGAAAAATTACATATTGTGGCTATAAAGGAAAGCAATATTTGCGCCTAATTTGCAATTAGGCACAAATATTAGGCGCAAATATTAGGCGCAATTAGGTGTAGCAGCTCCTAAACAGCACTAACAGTATGCAGCAACAAGCTATAAAAACTCTCTTTTTCTCAATCATGACAAATCTGTGTTTCGGTGGTTTATTGGTTTCTATTTTCCTTGCATCATGTTGGGTAGCCCGCCCACTGGCAAATCTCATTGGTCCAAAATTCTTCACACAATTGTATATTAAACATCCATATTCTCATAGGCTATGACTGTGTCCTGTCACACAGCTATACATTGATGAGTGATATATAAATAAATGAAAATAAATTAATTAATAATTTAAAACCCCTCCTATTTCAGCAAGGACCGAGTAACTGCTGTCTAGTCTGGAGTACTTTAAAACACTCCACCTGTCTAAGCAAGTGCATTATCACTAAAAAACATGATGAATTTCTCAAGCAAGCAAAACGCATACTGCAAAATACACTCAGTTGCACAAGGGCTTTGATAAGAGAGAGGATGTGAGTGTGTTTGTGTGAGAGACAGATAGATAGACGGAGAAGTAAAGCGCGGAATGAGTAAAAGAGACGCCGGCACACAGATGGTGGGCTGTTGGAGAAAAAGAGATAATGATTACAGATGAGAGGAGATGGAAACAGGCACAGTTAGAAAGAAAGAATGATAGATAGAGACAGGGAAGGAGGGGAGATGTTTCATTTCCATCTACCACCCTCCATTTTTTTAATAAGGTAATTTTCTGTTGGAATATAGCGGCATATTAAAGGAGCAAAGTGTTTTCAGACACGTGCTTCACAATTTAGCTACCAAATTGTAAGGTTTATTTATTGATTTATTTTAAGTAGAAGTTCTTGGACCTCGTCGTTTCTGCTGCACACTACAACACAACTTGTATGTGTATAGTTTTGTTTCTATTTAGAAGTTAAAATACAAAACCTAGTGAACTACCTAACTAGACAACATTTTAAGGCAACGTTTCGTCCTAAAAGCTGTTCCAAAAGCAGCCACATTACGTTGCTTTATAAGATACTACATCTAAAGGCAGTATTGCATGTCTTTTATGACAAACTCAGTGCCAAATGTATGTTATAGTTCATTCAATAGAGAAAAATGTCCATAAAACTAATTAATTTAAACTCAGTAATTGTATGTTGTGTTTTAATGATTATTAGCGTTTAGGGTTACACTTTATTTCGATAGTCCACTTTAAACATTCTACTGACTATAAGTAACTTTGCAACTACATGTCAACTAACTGTCATTAGAGTATTAGTTGACTGTCAGTAGACTGGTAGGTTAAGGTTAGGTGTTAGGGTTCGGGTTAGTAGAATAAGTTGAATTGTAGTTGCCAAGTTACTTATAGTCAGTAGAATGTCTGTTGGGGGACCAACAAAATAAAGTTTTAGTAAATATTTAGCAGACAGTCTACAAATACTCTAATGACAGTTAGTTGACATGTAGTTGCAAAGTTACTTATAGTTAGTAGAATGTCTAAAGTGGACTATCAAAATAAAGTGTTACCGAGTTTAGCACTGTAAACTTAGTAACATGCTAACAAACATTTGTTAGACCGCCAGCTGTTGAGACTAGCAAAATATGTGTGTGCACAATACTATATTACCACTTCACTGCAAACCCAAATACGTTGGCAAAGCTAAAAAAAAAGTACTTTTTTAAAAAGTAAAAAAATTCTAAGTTTTAGAAAGCATAACTGGCAGATTTGTATTTTGTAGGCTACTCATAAATTGAAAACTCAACTTGAAATATTTGAGTAAGCTAAATCATACATTTAACTTAAAATTATCATGTAATCTCAATTTAAATATATTTTGTAGTGGAAACTTGCTAGGTTTAACTAATACTAACTTGCTAATTGGTAACACAATTATTTGATAGCATTAGCATAATTGCTGAATGAAAATAGCAATATAGAACATTTAACATATATCTGTTCCTTAAACTAAGCTCATGCTCCACTCGTCACCATGATGATAACCCCCCCAAAACACTGCATAACAGAAACGTTTCTAAATTAGCAGAGCAAAACATTAAATGCTACTAAATCTCACACTTAACCTTAATCTTGCACAAAAAAACTTTATATAGGTCTAACACTTAATTTTACCATTTACTCTCTCTTACAAGTGCCGTGGCAAAGCATGCTTGAAAATAGAAATCCCAGCCCAGTTTCAGTTAAATTTAAGTTTGTCTAAATTAAATTAAACAAGTTCATAGGTTCATAGGTACTTAAAATGTGTCAGTTTTATGAACTCAAAATAAATAAAAAGAATACTAAAATTCTAAATACTCAATAATTTGACTGAACTACTTTAATTTAAAGGGTACATAACACAGTTTCTGCCAATCTCATATTAATCTTGAGTACCTACCTATAGAGTAGTATTGCATCCTCCATATCTCTGAAGAGTCTTTAGTTTTATCACATTTATAAAAGACAGATACGCTGTACCGATTCTTTCCGAAAAGAGCCGAGCTTGTGGAGGCGTGCAGTAGATGGAGCTAAAGAGGCATGAGTGCGCACACACACAAAATACATCATGACATTATCCCTGGATAACTTTCGATTCACTATACGTTCGTGTTGTTTACATTATATGCACTTATGCGCCGATTGCCAACAAAACACAGACATTTGATGCAATTTCATTCACCGCCTACGGTTTCGACTCATGACTGGGAACAAACAAACACTTGCTCCAGAAAAACAATCTGCATCCACTGTTTCCTTAACGCTGGGTTATTTGGGAAGCTAAACAAGGTTATCTTTCCCTCACGACCAGAAACACACTTCTTTAGTGACATTGTTGATTTCATGGTCTAAAAACAAAATGACAGAGCTACAGACGGCTCCCGTAACCAGAATGAAGCTCGTCGATGGACGTGCTCTTGCTCTCGTTGATGTGGCACACACTCATCCAGGAGAAGGGCCCATACAAGGAATTCCGCCCTTTATGATGTCATACCGGGCCATACTTGAAGAAAACTTTCCGAAACTTGTTCAAATCCTGAAGGAGTGTATTTGACACAGAAATACTCTGTCATATGTCCAACAAATTCTTTGAAATATACAACTCTTTAACAGTGTAAATAAGTCAGAATGCATGAAATAGCATTAGACCCCCCCTCCCCCCTTTCAGTTTACCCTACTCAAATGAATTCATTATTTTGAGCATTACGGTTTACAGAACTGAATTTTTTGGGGGGCCATTTTGGGTCAGAGTAACAGGAAAAAGTTGCAGGCTGGACTCAAACCCGCGTCACCCACTAGAGCACCAAGGCTGATCATGTGAGAGGAATGTGTTACTCTGGATGGTGTGTGTGTGTATATATATATACACGTATATTCTGTCTTTTTTTAACCCCAATTTCTCACCACCGTTTACGTTTTGAAGGGGGAGAAAGAAGACAGAAAAAACGGTTTCTGCCGTTTTATACGGCAGAAACCGTGGACAGACCTCTTGCTGTGTGGCTCTTTGAAATGGAAAGTAACCTCCAGCCCACCTTTGCTCTGATCACCAGTGCTGGCATATGCTATCCCTCTGCATCCCTCTCATTTGGGCCAGAATAAAGGAATAATTCACCATTAATAAGTGTATAGCTGCCATCCTGTTATTCGACAGCGCTGATGGCAGCTGTTATCAAACAGCACCCGTTTCACCGGAAGCTTTCAGAATCATGGCCGCACACCTCCTCCCGGTTGTCCACAGGGGACCAATTTATTAACATGCGGTGGGAAGCACCGGTCTCTTTCTTCATACACATACAGCAAAAGCTCAGCGGTTGGGGAACGGAGGGATACGAAGAAAAAAAGCATAAAAAAGAAAAGAAAAACAATTTGGAGTGGGCTGTTTGGTGCTAACAAGAGCGGGGAGCTCATTTTGATTACCTGAGCTCGGGTGCCATGTTGAATGAGGGCCAAGATTAGCCGTGGTGAATTGGCCGCAATTGATTTGCTCTTTGAATGCAGCATTCTGCCTTTTCACGCCAGTTTTGAAATGGTACTGGATGTTTTTTTTTTCTCGTAAAGGCAATTGTAAAGGTTGCACAAAATGATTGCTGGTTTTTATTTCAGTTGATTTATTCCCAGAAACAGAAAAGAATACATGTTGCCACAAACACATACATGGCCGAATCAAATATTTTACCATAAATTCAAAAGCAAAAAGAAGACACTATATTTTTGTTTGTTTTGTTTTGTTGTTGTTGTTGTCGTTGTTGTTTTGCATTGTGACATAATTTTCGTGACATTTTCAGGACATTTATAATATGGAATAATATGTATTATTATAACGCATTGCATTCTCATTACTGCATTGTGAAAATTAATTAATTTATGCTGTTTTTACTTTTAAAAATCATTGTAATATAGCAATTTTAGAGTAAGAAAAGAATACTGTAAAAAATACTGAAATAAAGAAATTCATATTTAATGAGAATCACCACTATAAATGATATATATATATATATATATATATATATATATATATATATATATATATATATATATATATATATATATATATATATATATATATATATATATTCAATATGACTTTTGTTATATGAAATTTATGACAAGTTTTATGCCATTTAGCCACATATCACATTTTGAATTGCACTGTACCCAAGTCTTATATTTTGTGGGAATTAAAATAGGAATATACTGTATCTGTATACTTCAGTTTTAGTTTACAGTGCAAAACCATTTGCCTCCGTCAGCATAATGTGTAAATTATGATTCATACTGGAACCGGTTGCTAATGAAGTGCTATATTAGCCATTTGTAATTGTCAGCAGGGATTAATTTGAGTGTTTTTGGTGAAATATGTCAAGAGAAGGCTGGAAGAGGTGCTCACAATGTACCATGCTTACTCTCACTCTCTCTCTTTCTGTCCATTTTTTTCATCTCCACTTCTCTTGGGCTCAGTGGCTTGTGACGCTCCATATGTCCATCTGCTTCTCCTAGAGGGAGAGAGAGAGAGCGCGAGAGACATTAATACAGGCACCCTTCGCCTCAAACATTCAGCACTCATGTTTTCCCAATAGCCGAACGCTCTGTAATGACAGGAGAATGGAGGGATGGGAAAGAGAGAGAGGGTGTGGATGATATTGGATGGGTGAGAGAAAGACAGAGAAAGGGGGGTGTAGTGTGTAGTGTAGTGTGTGTGTGTCTGTGTGTGTGTGTGTGTGTGTGTGTGTGTGTGTGTGTGTGTGTGTGTGTGTGTGTGTGTGTGTGTGTGTGTGTGTGTGTGTGTGTGTGTGTGTGTGTGTGTGTGTGTGTGTGTGTGTGTGTGTGTGTGTGTGTGTGTGTGTGTGTGTGTGTGTGTGTGTGTGTGTGTGTGTGTGTGTGTGTGTGTGTGTGTGTGTGTGTGTGTGTGTGTTTCTGTGTGTGTTTCTGTGTGTGTTTGTGTAATGTAGACAGCAGTGAAGTGAATGTTATCTTACAGATGTTGAATGCACCTGCAGCTAAAGCCATGCATGAGAGCTCCCTGCAGAAATAAACACATACACTTGAGTCCTATCACACACGCACACACACACACACACACACACACACCTCATTACAGCTGTATTGTCGTAAACTAAGCAAATGCCAAAGCTTATGCACTCACGTACCTGTACATATCTGATCAAATTTAAAGATATAGACCGTGTTGTATTGAGGACAAATCCTTTAGACTAAATAATATTGACTCAAGATTTATTACATTTTGTTTGTTTTTCTGTTCGTTCATTTATTGATTGATTATTTATTTATTTTGAATATTAATATTTATTCATTCATGTATTTATTTTATTTTAAATATCTTAAATATTAAAATGTATTTATTGTTTATTTTCTTGTAAATTTTTAAATATGAATTTAAATATAATGATAAATGGTTATAAAAACCCATTTAGTCTTTAGAAATAACATTTTAATAGAATTATTATTGTTTAAGGTTTAATTATTGGTATTGGTATCAAAGCTAAATTTATTTATCAGTATAGCTATAAAGAGCTCAAACATTAGAGCATGTAACTGTAACATCGGCCTTAGGTCATGGGTTCGACTCCCAGGGAATGCAATCCAATAAACTATGTCCCTTTGGATATAAGTGTCTGCCAGATGTGTAATTGTAATTGCTCATTGCTTACCAAAATGGTTATGTATTTGACTTTCACTGAGCTTATGAATTCATTTTCTCTTGTTTTTCTCACAGGCAGGACGCAAGTGATCTGACTGGAACTATACAGAGGTAAGATTGTCTCTATTTCTGTCAGTCAATTATTTGTATTAAGTTCTGGCTGTTCAATAGAGTGCTGACTGCTATATTGATGTTTCATACACACAAAGCAGAAATACTATCCTTACACTCTATTTTTTAATTGAGACCGCGAGTTAATCGCTGGATTGCTTATCCAACAAATATAACGCTCATACATTAGCTCTCTACCTTCATGACCATTTCCATGTATGGTCTCAATAATGTTTAATACAACCTCACCATATAATAACTAAATAGTGAGCTGTCTGCCTAGGCTTCTAGGTTTACTTCTGACTTATACGCTCCAACAGATTGACATAAAAAAATGTATATCCTTCATAGAGAAGGCAATCGCAGAATGCACTGCAATAAGCTCAGTGGAAAAATTATTCTCATTCTTATTCAAGCGCAGAGAAATGTTGTTCCATTCTGAAAAAGTATCAATGAGGCTAATTAAAACAACATTTGTATACGTAATCGGTGCATCCGAAATCACGTACTGTTTGAACTTACTTTGCAACTGTTAAAAAAAGTATGTTCTATATAGTATGAATGTGTGTAGAATGAATGTAATCCGGACGTACTACATCTGCCATGTTGTCGTTATCATGTGACCTACCAGCGTCAGTTGTGTCGCTTCACCTCGATTCATAAATCCTCTCCCGTGGCCTCATGGGATAGTAAAGTGTCCTTCTTAACGCGTAACGAAAAAGCGAAGCGGAAAAACGAATATTTCATGTGCGAATAGTTCGCGTATACATGCAAAACATTCACGCTGACAGCTGAGAAAACACGGACACTTCATCATCCAGTGAAGATGAGCTTTTAATTTTATTTCAAAGACAGAGAAAAAGGTTTTGGGTGCTGAAGGGAAGTATCATGCTAATCTTCTACAGGAGCTAAAACTTTATCACGGCCGGTTCCGCACTTTCTTCAAATATCCGTGGGACAATTTGTGGAGCTCCTCCAGAGACAGTAGCACCACATCTGACGGGACAAACACATACTTCAGGAACCAATCGATCCGGAGCAGCTGTTTCCAGTTGTGTTTCCAATTGAGTCACAATGTAAACGTTTAAGTGCCACAGTCGTACTGATGGAAACACATTCACTTTCCATAGTCGCGGACACAATTAGGTTAGAAAAAAATCAACGAGTTTGAACTCAAAAGGTTATATTATCGTTGTCTGCAGCCTACAGTGGGCAAACACATCTGGATTTGTACACCTGTACAGCTGTAATCTCATGAGAAATGCGATACCTGACAAAGGTTAATGTTGATTGAAAAGCTAATGACATCAACTGGACATTTCGTGACCTTTGTTTCCTTGTATGTGATTGGTTTAAGCCTTTTCTATCCCTGCGAGTGTAAAAAAAACCGAAACGAAATGAAAAAAATAAACATTGTTTTTTCGTCACAGCACATTCGCGTTCGGTGTGGAAGCACTCATTACACAAACAGCTGATCAAAAAATAAAGGACCTTAATGCGCACTTCAAAATCTCGCTGGAAGAAGTAGGTCATCCGGGCCTTTTCACCTGCTGTTTTTCGAATACTAAGCATTCAGACATACTACTGTTAGCTTACTGTTGTTCACATACTATATAGTAGGGAAGTATTCGATTTCTGACGCAGCGAATTAGTTTTTATGCTTATTAGAGTATAATGCTGTTAGCTAAGCAACATGCTAACTTGCATTTTATTGCTGCCTACCTAGTCCGCTTGAATTCAAATCATTTATGAGGATCCGTTTCAGGTAGGATGCTGCCTTTTTATCCAAGATGGCGGAGGAATCCATAGAACTTGTTGACGTTAAATCTATTCTTATTGTATACAATAGCAAACAGTCACAAGAGGTTAATCTAATTATAAAGAAACGGTTTTACCCAATATTTGCATTTGCTTTGTAGATTTATGCTCACTAACGTATTGTGTTTTTAGCTTAGCAACATGCTAACGTCAAACTCCATTGGAATTCATTGGCAGTGTAGTTTCTCGAGGCGCTCTTTTTTATAGGGCTGCCTATGTAGTCTGTTCTAAATCAATAATTTATGCAGTTCCATTTCAGTTAGCATGCCCTCTTAGAACGTAGCTGCCTATGTAGGCTGTAGGGTTTCAGAACAGTGCTAATGACAAGCTCAAACAGCATTCCAGTACGATGTCTGAAGCCAGCGTCCAATATAAGGACAGCATCAGGAGGGGATTTTTGGAAAGAAGAAAGAGGAAGCTCAGGCTGTGCCGATTTTAACACAGTTTCTCTGAATTTTTGATTACGAGTGGAGAGCAAGATGACAGGGAAAGAGAGAGAGAAATATAAGGTGTTCTCAGAGTCAAGGGTGCAGAGTTGAGGCTGGTAAAGATCTGTGACTGAGGGCCATTAAACCCAGCCCCACGGCTATGAGACGACACATCGAAAGAGCGAGAGAGAGCTGCTGAGAGTTTTTTTGATAAACTGCTGATCCTGAAATAGTTACACCTATTTTTCATCGGGAATTCTGTTAAGAATAAATTGTCACGTCTCATCTGGAGAGGAGCTTTCTTCCTCAGGGCGGCACACAGAAGCTCAAAGCCGGTGCCGGAGTTCGCCACCCTCTCTGTCGTTACGCCGATGCACTGCGGGTTACCGCCGGCAACTGGCTGATTGACAGACAGCCTGTGAGTTTTCAAGGGCACTCGCAAAAAGGAAAAAAAATATGTCACCCTGGGAAAATGCTGTGGACGTTACAGTAAAATGAGTGAATATGACATGACAAAATACGAAATTTAAAGGACATTTTTTTTCTCAAAACTCAACAGCTGACTAAAAAGTTAATGTACTTCTATCCCTCATAGCATTGTTTCCATATTTTTCAAGTTAATATGACGTCTACCTCGACTACATTGGCAAACCCACTTATCATTTCCGGCCCTCTCATGACTCTTTGGACACTGTTTGTGTGTTCCAAAAACATAAAATGGGGTTTCCAAAAGAAAGGAAAAAAACATGCTTCACCATCCAAGATTTGTGTTTTCCAGGAACAGGAACATGGTGATGTAATGGGCATCATGTGTTTTTCGTGTGTGCATATGGGTTCAATTAGACAAATATTGTTGATCGAATCCCCCAACTTCTCTCTTGTGCACCACACCCAGAATTACCTCAGCCTTCATCTGTTTGCCAAAAGTTGTGTGTGTCTGTGTGCTTGCATTTACAGCAATTTCGTGCAACTTTATATGCAGATGAAGTGTAAAAGAACACGCTGAAATTCAGAAGAATAACAAAACACCTCTGGAGCGTGAGGATATGAACTAGAGAGACAGAGCAGAGGAAATGACAGGAAATGGAATAACAAGGGGAATTTTATTTGGTGTATGTTATTTTGTTTGTGTGTGAATGTAAGAGCACAGAAACATGCTTTATGAAAGTATGCTAATGCAGATGCTAAGGCTTGGGAAAATTCATCCTTGCATTACTGCAGTGGTAACAGTCCTCAGAATTCAAACAGCGGTTGACCTGAAAGAGCAAACTTACAATAGATACATATGATAATGGGAGAATGCAATGCATACCTGCGATGGGTTATGAAAAGCGTTCTGACACATGCAATCGAACTAGAAATATTCGTGTAAAGTATGTTTCGGGCCTAAAGGGAAAATTCCTCCCAGAGGAAAATTTTACTGTGCAGAATTTTGAGAACAAGTTGATATCTATAATAATCCTAATTTACATAGAAAGGAGGTGCACTTGTGCTGAAAAAAAAGACAATGACTTAAATTCCCATGATGCAGCACAATAGTCTCAGGAGACTTGAGGTAGTCTCCATTTGTCCTCCATTTAATCCCATTGCTCAACGATAATTGTGAAAATGAATCTTCTCTCAAAGGATTAGTTCACTTCAAAATGAAAATTTCCTGATATTTTACTCACCCCCATCTCATCCAAGGTGTTCGGGTCTTTCTTTCTTCAGTCGAAAAAAAAAAAGAAAATTAAAATTAAGGAAAACATTCCAGGATTTCAATGGCAACCAAAATGTTGAAGGTCCAAATCAATGCAGTTTCAAAGGGCTTCAGAGGCTCTGCACGATCCCAGACGAGGAATAGGGTCTTATCTAGCGAAACGATCAGTCATTTTCAATAAAAATTTAAAATGAATATACTTTTTAACCTAAATTGCTCATATTGCGCTGATCTGCGACCTGCCACGGCTTGCGTAATCACATTGGAAGGGTCACGCTAGACGTTGGCGGAAGTACTGCCCCAAGCGACCATGCAAGGACTAATACAAACGCCCTTTACCAAAAAATACTCCATCTTCAACTTCAAAATCGCCCGACATCGTTGTTTTAAGTTTTTTTTTGCTAAAGGACATTTGTATTAGTCTTCGCATGTGCGCTTTGTAAACACGGGGGCGGTACTTCTGCCTATGTCTAGTTTGACCTTTCCGATGTGATTACGTAATCACTGGTGAGCCTCAGACCAGCGCAAGATGATTAAAAAGTATATACTTTTTTTTTTTTTAAGTGACCAATTGTTTCGCTACATAAGACCCTATTCCTCGTCTGGGATCGCGCAGAGCCTCTGAAGCCCTTTGAAACTGCATTGATTTGAACCTTCAACATTTTGGTTGCCATTGAAGTCTATGATGTGGAGAAAAATCCTGGAATGTTTTCCTCAAAAAAATAAAATAACATAAAATGTTTTTATGGAAGGCAAGTATGTTATTTGTTCAATAAATTTGAATGTTGAATTAAGAATATAAAGTTATTATAATATGTATTATACTACTGAAGTATTAAAAATATATACAGTATTTAGATATAATGCTGTATATATGGCTATATTTGAAGCATGTTATTTGTTGAATAAAGCTGAATGTTAAATAAAAAGATTAAAGTTGAAATCTCTTTATAATCAGATCTTCATAAGAAAAAGTTATAACCTGAAAGTTAAGTATGTTTGGAGCCTCGGTGCCTCAAACAAGAGGGTTAAAGAGATCTCATGTGCTTTTTCTTTCCTATAGGCTACCATCCGAAATATAGTTGTCAACTTAGATGCAGAGATACTCTAATCTCTCTTTTTATCTTTTCTTTCAACATCCATCGCATAACAAAGGGAAAAGGAAGTGAAAGAAAGGGTGGCATAAAAGAACGTGTGACTGTGTAATTAGCTCCTGTGTGCAATCACTGATTCCCTCATGCTGAATGACTGACTGCCTCTTAGCTAGCTGCATCAAAACCATTTCTTTTCTTTTTTCACTCCCTTTTTTCCGGTACCGGGGGTCTTAACAACGGGGGGGTGGGGGGAGTGGGCTGAGAGGAAGGGGGGTGACGGCGGAATCGGTTGTCAGCTAATTGCATCTCTCCGTGGCGATTATGTTCTCATAGAGAAAACAACCGATAATTATGGGAGCCGGGATGGCAGCACAAGAGAGCGGTTACCGAACCGTCATGGCGGCCGTCTGGGACCCGGCCTCATTATCACCACAGAGACTGACCCGCCCCCTTCACCCCAGCAACCGCTCTAATTACCATCCAAGCAGACCTGTCAATCAACACTATTTATAATCCAACTCTGAGAGAGGAAGAGAAAAAGAGGGAGAGAAAGAAACATGAAAAAAATAGTCCCTGGGTATCGCAAGTATGAACCTTCAAGGTTTATTACAAGTATTCAGGTGTGTCCCTCATGTGGATTGATGTATTTTGTAATTCTGAATGGGCCTGTTTTCTCTTTTGTCCTCTCTTTTTCTGTAGATTGATTATTAGGCCTTTCATCTGAGAACCATTTAAAATGATCACATTGCAGCAGATCGCTGAAAAGAAATAGTACTGAGTCGACTATAGACTTTGGCCAGGCTAGATGCCGTATTTCAGTTGACGTCAATGGAAATAGATAGACGCACTGTTCGTTCAATATGTCATTCTGTTGTTTACATTGGTATCGACCGTTCGGCTGACAAAACATTGCAAATGTATGTATTTCCAAAAAATTCAAGTGGACAAAAGACCTTTTACAAAAACCAAAAACACATTAACACAGTAAAACTTATTGAGCGTTTTTTTTTTTTTTTTGCGTCAACCTGATGGCACACACAAACACATTTTGTGTTTTCTCTTTGCATATCTTCAATACGCTGCTAAAACTTTTCCAGTGTGATATTCAAATAACATTCAGTCTATATTTTTGGAGCTTTTACGATTTAGAATGTCCATGGAATGACTCTTTTTAAGATGTTCATTTGATTAAATATAGTTTCTGAGTAATTCTGAGTAGGTTCTGTATTATAAAGTTAATACTTTTTTCATAATATAGTTAAGGTATTTCAAAATACATCAACAATTAAAATGCTTTCGACACTGTATGTACACTTACTAGGCATGTCAATTATTTAAAAATTGTGTATTGTACCTAATGAGTAATGATAACACATTTAATATATCAGCTGATATTTTTAAATTGTTAGATTTGTGAAGAAGTTGTGGTTCCAAATATATACTTGTTCATTTGCAAATACATAAACAACTTGATTATATGGTTGTAAATTCTAAGTAAGTAGTTATAAATTCTCAATATATTGTGTAAATTTGATATATCTTGATTATGTTTTTATCAATTCAGAAAGTGTAAATCTAAATTTATAGATTTAAATCATGATTATAAAGTATATAAAAATAAAAAGCATTAATATGTTGTGTAAATTTAGAGAGAGAGAGAGAGAGAGAGAGAGAGAGAGAGAGGGAGAGAGAGAGAGAGAGAGAGAGAGAGAGAGAGAGAGAGAGATTTACACAATATAAGGCCAGGTATACAATTATTTTAATATATTTTTGTGAATCTCAGTGAATAGTTATAAATCTTAATATTTGCCAAGTTATGTATGTGTGTATATATATATACATACGAGTATGTAAATACTGAATATCGCCGCAAATAAACACAACTCCTATGAACGCAATAACATGAATTACTGCAGCCATATTTTCCTCTACTTCTCTCTTCGTAACCATTGTTCCTCGTTTCACAATAGCCGGCTAGTGTTTGTTCCCATTGAACAGAACAGCGTTTGCAGTCTTCTGAATGAGCCACCCGAGGTGAGGCCTTGTGAAAGGTTCGTTAGGCAGCCCTCTGAACGAGCTGCACCACAGCACCTCATCTCCGTCTTTAGGGGGAGGCACCTGGACGAGCTCCACGGTGAGGCCTGGTGTAGGCTGAGTGATATGAGGCGTGAGACCTTGGAGTGCTGCCCTACTGTTACTCACAATCCTAATACCTCACAGATGTTCTGGATCGAGAAACAGCTGTCTAACATTACGTACGCACACAAAAACGCTGGCGGCCCCCAACAGCCGGTGGAACATTTCATAAAGCCTCCCATGCACAATGTAAATTTACAAACATAGAGCGGGAAATCCACGTCCCACCTACAACGTGAACATCCTGTCATAAGCCGTTAATACCGCCATCTAAAAAGCATAATACGTTTAAACAAATGCTGTCACATCTCTAATACCCTCACACTGGAATAGCCGCATATTTTGCCTATGTTTGTGCGTTTCACTAAAATATTTGCAGTTGTTGTTCATCTAACCCAGTTCAGACACTTTGCTCAAATAAACGCGAGCCTCTAATCAGAAATACCATGAAAGAGTCTGAATGCTCTGCTTAATTACACATTCGCACACAAAGTCCTGTCCCTCATCCCTGATTGGGTTATTGTCTCCCGATTTTTCTCCACTAACGACCGTTGGGCCCCCCCTCGCTCTGAATATTCATGAGAGGAAGTGTCTCACTAGATGGCAGTGCAGCGCAGCGTGGCCATGCTAATGAGCTCACAGGGGATTAATATTTATGAGATCTGGGAGGGGGATACTGCGAATGTGACTTCGTATGCGTACAGTGACTCAGACCTTAATAGCTAAATCAGTTAGACAGCACAGAGTGGCCTGTCACGTACACAGACTTAAAGTAGAAAAGAGACTGCTATTTCACTTGCTTTGAGTGTATTTGAAGAGAAAGTCTTAGGTGTTTCACAAGAAGATGAGACACACACAAAGCATGTGCACAGTAAATCATTTCATTCATATCTGAATTATAAGATCGAAGGAGACTAGAGAACTATGTGATTTGAGGAAATCATTTATTTTGGAATGACATGAAATTATGAGTAAATAGTGAATTGTCATTCCCTTAACTACATTTTGAGTTTGATAGTAAACTGATATTAAATCATAAGCTTTAACTGAAGCTTTAGGTTGCGGCGTCAAGACCTGTGGCATTTGTGAGTCATTTTAATAATTGCAGCATTTAGGTTGTGTCTATAAGGGAGAGTGGGAGATTGTGTGTGTGTGCCCATGTTACATAAGATTTTACTGGAAGAGAAGAGGATGTAGTGTCACAATGAGTGTATGTGCACTAACATTGTCAGTTCAGAAAGCTGATGGATGAACATGTCTCTCGCTCGGCCACTCACTTTGCCATTCTATCTAGAAAATTCCACACACACACACACGCGCAGTGTCCAGACAGGTCCATCAATCCTCAAACACCCCTATTGGGTTTGACCAGTCACTGACTAAGCCATTAACCTCTTTCAGACACACACACACACACACACACACACACACATACATATAAGTACACAATATTGAAATACACACACATAAGGTTCAAATGTATTTTGGGTGGTTGATGTCAAAAATAGAGCAGAATATAGCAGGATTTGAACTATTTTAGTGCAGCCCAGACACATATATACACACACACACACACACACACACACACACACACACACACACACACACACACACACACACACACACACACACACACACACACAGAGAGAGAGAGCAGATGAACTAGTCCAGACTTGAGTGTCAGGTTGACAGCCTCATACCCAGAGGAATTCTTCCTTCAAGCTGAAGAGAGAGAATCACTCGTTTGTTTGTGAGGTGTGGGTGAAAGAAATGTGCAATTCCCCTTAGGGTTGAGCCTATGGCCTCCGTCATCTTTGTCATGTATGTGTGCACGTGTGTATGGAGATGAGTTTGACAGCTGACCAATTGAAATTACTTCTCGGCCTTTAGTATTGGACACACGTGTAAAGCACCATGCAAACTTCCATCTCAGTTTACCCATTCAGGGAAATTAAGCTGCAAGAATTAAGAAATGTTCCCAATTTAGTCTCACTGGGCATTTAATTTAATAACCAATTAATAACCAATGTAACCAACGTTGCCAGATTCACATTTATCAGTTTTGGAATAAAACTGAATGCCCTTTTAGCTACTCACTGGACAAAGTGTCGAGAAACCTGCAAGAAGCAACATGATATAATTTTGCAGAAATTTGCAGACATTTTCCCAATGAGCCTGGGTTGAGTATTCATGATTATAATGTCATAAACATGAGCTCATTAACAAATGACCGCCCACATTTAGGCTACATAGCAATTACTAATTAGTAATCCGCAAAGTAGCCTAGCCTAATGAACGGCAGTGAACTGCTACGTGGAGGTTTAGAGAGCCCCTAAAGGGATGTGGTGAAGAAAAATTTATATTTCAGTGCCTTTACCTTTTCTCTCAAAACATTTGCGTTCCCCCTATAACTGTTTGTTAAACCAAGAAACTATGCAATTGTTTTGTGAGAGAACGCAAATGTTCTTTGGGGGAACGCAAATGTTTTGCTAGACGTAAATGTTTTGCGAGAGAATGCAAAGTTTCTCGGGGAACACAATACTGCATCGTTGTTGAGATTAATGGTTAGCTAACAACTAACAGCTAGCTTTCTCCATATATGATAGTCTATCCTTACTATCTCCTTAATTCAGGAAGCTACTGTAGCTATAAATTACAGTTTAACTAACATTAACTAGCTAGCTAAGCAAGATTATCTTCAAACTGTAGCTGTATCATGACGGTAATTGACATGAAAATGAAAATGCTAGCTATAGCATTTCTTGTAGCAAAGCTGAAAATACAGTGATATGAACCACACATTTTAGAATGCAACGATGTCTTGCTTAGCTAGAAATTCATATAAATAGTGGAAGTGGTTATTATGTCTGTTACTAGTATTATTTTGGTGGACTTCAGGGAATAAAATGCTGCATAAGTGAAGAATTTTTCCTGCTTAATATTTATTGTCATCGTTTTATGATTATTCATCGGCGTGACATTGAAGATGATATTTCATAGCAAAAATTCCGCTGTTGACAGCTTTTTACATAGAAAGGGAAATATTTAGATTATTTTGATGCTCCTCAATAGCCATAAATACCCAGAAAGAAAAAGAAAGTTGTGTTTTCTGTCTCTCTCTCTCATTAGCATCCTAATGAACAGATTCTCTACCTCTTCTGTTTTCCTGTCATTCTTTTAGAGAGCGTGCTGTCTTTGAAGTGTCTACACAGACAAATCCGCATCCAAAAGCACAATAGTCCTTATTTCACTTTGGAAGCACACACAATCACTTACATACACACTTATACAAACACACACACACACACAGAGTTCAGTCAAGAGCAAATATGGACCTGAATACAATGACAATGTAGAAGAAGAAAAAAATCATCTATCCAAGCAAAACATTTTCCATATAAATAGTGGGGACAAATGGCTTTTGCTGTGTGTGTGTTGAGGAAATAATTGAGGAGACAGAACTCCAGAATCAGGCCTCTAATGGAAGGTGACAAATTAATTTCTGTCTGCTAATAGCTCAAAATAGAACATGCCCGACTGGCTGTCTTATTCTACGTGCCGCTTGGAAGTTCAAGCACGTGTGCATGTGTGAGAGGGAGGACAAGGAGAAATAAAAATCCTCACTGCTGCAGCTTAAACTGTTTGTGTGTACGAGATTTGTGATTAGATGAACATCTATAATGGGTTAACCACACTACTAGTAGCAGGCCTGGGTTTGGGTCTTTTGATTAATTTTATTTAATTGTATTAATTCATTTTATTTTTTATTATATTTTATTATTTTATATTATATTAAGTATATTATATTATATATGCATTATATTATATTATATTATATTATATTATATTATATTATATTATATTATATTATATTAATTATATTATATTATTATATTATATTATATTATATTATATTATATTATATTATATTATATTATATTATATTATATTATATTATATTATATTATATTATATTATATTATATTATATTATATTATATTATATTAATTATATTATAAAACTTTTAATTGAAAACCACCAAATACACACAAAGATTAACTAATTTGGTCGTTCTGTTGCGTCTTACTGTTTTTCAGCAACTTGAGCAGCACCATGAGAGCCATAAAGCATCATTTAAAAGAATATCAAAATTTGAAAAATATGCATTGACTCCTTTAGAATCTCTTCCAATATCGAGTGTTCCATCTCATTTTTGAAAGGAAGAAGATGTTTTATGTGAGTAACTTCAATTTCTCTGATCATATCAATGGATCCAGTGGTAAGAATACTCCTTATTATGAAATTAAACACACTAAATTACCTATATGAATTACCTTCATATGAATATTATATATTAGTCTTATATCTTCAAAGTAGTGATCCAGTCACAGGGTCATATTTATGTCTGTACAGACCTCTACTATACTGTATGTCTACAAGACAAAAAACAACTTTCAAAGATTATTAAGATCTTCATTTTCTTATGAGCTCCTTCCTTCTCATTACACACACACACATACACAGTTCCTTCCAAACCTTTGATCTGCCGGCAACAGGATCATGAATAGTCACGCTGACATTAACAGTCATTGAACGCTTCACTCTAACTGCCATTCATGGATTGGGCTTTTGTGTCTTTAATCTCTGTTGATTGGTCGTCTTCAAATTAAAAAGAGGCACTATTTGTATTTGATTGGCCGTAATAACGTTGTCACTGGAACAATAGGAGATCTATCTCATCTCATCCCCATAATAGGGTTATCGGAAAGCCAAAAACTTAAGAACAATTTACCGCTGTGCTTTCATGTGTTCCTGCCATGTGTTTTAAAGATAAGATTAATTCTTCATATCAGCAATCTGATTGTGGACTCGTGTATCTCATGCATGTTTTAGCAGCTCTTTCTTCTGCTGCGTCAAACCTTTTCTTTGGGGGGAAAAAAAAAATCTAAATTATTCATCTGTGTTTTGGTGCATTCCTCCTGCAGAACGAGAGAGAGAAAATGAATTGAGGGTCTTTCTTTTTTCCAAGGGTCCCACGTGGACCGCATCCTGTTAGAGACAAGGTTTTTGGTCCTGAGAGAGAGACAAAACGAGGTAAAATAATCCGGGCGTGCTGGTCAAAGAGAGCCAAATGCTGTTTTGAATAGGTGAAATGGCACAGGGCCGACGTCACATAATCCTTATTTTATTAATGTTAGCTCAAGAACTCTCATATTCAGACAAAACACCTTACATTTCTCTCTCGTTTTCCCTCTCTCCAACAGCTGGGATATTCCTTTGATATTCCATCTTTTTTAAGGCTTGATAACATTTAATAATAAAGGCAGAACCTTTGTGAATTGCATCAGCCTGACCTGCTTAAAGAAGCACACACACACTTCCCAAGTCTCACTGTTAATGTTGCCACGAATGGCTTTGCAGCCCCAATGCTTGTTATCAACACATCAAAATCGCATTTTTCAGCTGTCCTCAATGAGGATTTTTTTTTTGAGTTAGGCTTACGCTTTAAGATACTTTTCAGGTCAAATTACTCCATGTCATGGTCCTGATCACCCTGTTGGAGTTTATTTTGCAAGGATGGCCAGCTGACTGTATCTTACCACTTACGTATAGATTGCAACTTTCATTATACTGCAGCTTATTCTGGTCAGGAACTGTCCACTTAAAACAGTTAAAAAGTGACAAATCACAGTTTTTCTGCTTATTACACTATTATTACACTATTATTATCGTGTAATAATAGACTGAATGACTTCAAATAGTGCTTCAGTCAATGAAGAGTCTGTGAATGAGTCTAAGACGAAGTTAAAATGGATCTTGTTCCATTGTGGCATTGAAAAAATGTCTTTTTAACATCAGACTTATCAATAACTGGCGGCAAGCCTAGTTGTTAAAAACACATCTGAAACCCCTTGTGTTCTGTTAAAACTGTTTTTGAACTCAAGTATTTGTCCTGTGTGCCCGCTAAGACTGTATTTGGAAGCTCCTGAGGGGACAGTAAACCCAGTTTTTACCAGACATTTGAGAACTGTTTTGAGATGAAATATCCAAACGCCCAGCCTAGCAACTGGTCGCAACATGGACAGCCATTCAAGATGGGTTGTCATGGCTAGGAGTGAATGGACATTGACCTTTTAATCACCATTATAGACAAGACAATTAGGCAGAAGAGGAGACGAGTGGAAAACAGAGATAGTTGGCATTGAACACAGGAGGAAAAGATCGGTATAGTGTCATAGGGATAAAATGGAATAAAGGATTGAGAGAGTGGGAATACTGCAGGAAAGCACAGAGGAAGAGAATGCAGGAAGATACTCTAACTAGGTCATTTCATTAAACTGTAAATGCAATACAACGACTTGACAGAGAACGTTATGTTTGTGCGATGGACTGTACATAATTTTATAATCGGCCTGCTTTGGCTTTGAGTGTGTGTGTGTGTGTGTCTGCACACATTGTCCCAGGGCACTGTCTATACATGCAGAAATCTCATCTCGCTCACCCCATCTCTCTCCACCACACTTTTTCTGTATAGATTTTTTGGTGTCTTGTCTTGTCTCGTCACCTCACTTTTCTCTTTGTCTTCTCTCATCTTGTCACTTCTCTTTTCTTATTTTATTGTGTACTCCTCTTTTTTACTTTATTATCGTCTCATCTTGTGTTTTTCTCTTCTTATTTTATCTCTTCTCGTCTTATTTCATCATATATTCTCTATTCTTTTCTCTTGTCTCACCCTGTCTCATATCTTCTCATCTCTGCTCTATTCTTTTCTCATTTAATCTCAACTCGTCCCTTTTCTCATTTTGTCTCATCTCTTGTTGTGTCCATCGTTTTACTTCTCTTATTTAATGTGATCTCAAACTGTTTAGTCTCTTCTCATTTTATCTCGTCTCATCTCTATTCTTATTCCTCTTGCCTCATTTAATTTCTGTCTCTTGCCTCATTCCATTTCTGGTGTTTTCTAATTTTGTTTCATCGTGTCTTTTCTCTTCTCATATTTTCTCATTGCTTCCCTTATATTGGACTAATCACTCATAATGGGCCCTATGGACTCAACCAATTGAGAGTGATCAGGCATCTGCCTCAGACTCAGCTAATCAAACGCCATTGCTAGAGATCATAGGAAACCATGCAGTGATCATGCCTGGCATATATTTTGTCTTTGGCTGTCAGTAGCAGCTCGACTTCAACCCTCTCGCAGACAGACATGTAGATTTTCTTGTTGCAAAAAAAAAAATGGCAAAAAATACCCCCTTGCGAATTGCAATGAAAAAACAGCGCGAATTAGAATTGATCGGTAATACATTTGGCATTTTCATCTAGCCGTTAAGTTCCCTGCCCACATCTGACTAAATGCCTGCCACTCAGAAACACTCGCTGCTGGACAACCATTACATTTACAGTGACTAGCACATGTGAGACTGGCAGAGGGGCTGACGGTAGAGAAAAACAGAAGGAGAGAAAGAAAAGGAGGTGGCAGATGGAGCAGAGAGACATTTGGAACTGGTTGTTTTATGCCTCTAACCAATTTCATTTGCATGACATCTGTAATCGAAATCACTATGGTCACTCTAATGCAGATCAGCATTGAAGGAAAACATCTTTTTTGAAGTGATGGGATCTGCATCTACTGAAGTAGGTGCAGTTATAGGACATTAATGGGGCACCTCGGGATCGCAGGTGTTTGGTAAACAAATTACTTTGGCAATTATTGCAAGTGTTATGAATGATCGTAGCCAAGTGTGCAAGGTGCAACACAAAATTTTGTCCTTTAATGAATCGGTGCCCTTGATCCTCTGATGTGTTTTTCCCGCGATTAAACTTTCATAAGCCATAATAAACACAATGCATTTTTAAACAGGCAGATCTGGAAGACATTTGGAAGAGGGAGAGAGAGGGAGAGAGAGGGAGAAACTTGTGAAAGGAGGAGACATTTAAAGAGAGCTGCTGTAAATATGTTTTTCTGGGATGGAGAGAATAAGAGAGAAATTGAGGGGTTGGAACAGATGGTGAAAAGAAAGAGCAATGACAAGAGGTTATTTTCAGATGAGTGTGACTATTTAACAAAATGTTCCCATTGGGAGGAAACATGGGCTTCTTAGAATTGCACATACAACACTCACACTCAGAACCCTCGTTTAAACTAATCCACGTCCCTGGTGATTTTCTGCTTTCCCACCGCAGAACTAATTTATCAAAGGAATGGTCCTCAAAAAGCCTGGTGTTGTCTCAGAGAAAAAACAAACAAACAGCATGAGTAGCACTGATGTAGAACCTAACCTGAAATCACGTATTAAAACTTGGCGCCCTAAACAGGAGAAACCTGCTCAGACCAAATGAAGAAAAGTTCAGTTCACTATATAACCCTTTCAAAATTTGAACATCGTACCATCATTTTCTTACCGTGGTAATTTTTTGTTGTTGTTGTTGTTAAAGGACAACTTTGAACAATATGTACCCTTTTTCCACATTACCTGGACCCCATTTTTTGACAAATAAACTGGTATAACAGAGAAAGAGTGCACAATGTCCATTTACATATACTACTTACATTGTAACAATACAAAGCTGGTTAAACATCGGCAAAGTTATCCTCTAAAGGGCTAGTTCACCCAAAAATGAAAATTACCCCATGATTAACTCACCCTCAAGCCATCCTAGGTGTATATGACTTTCTTTTTTCCGACGAATACAATATGAGATATATTAAAAAATGTCTTGGCTCTTCCAAGCTTTGGAAGTCAATTGAGGACAAAATTTTGAAGCCCCAAAAAGTGCATCCATCCATCCATCCATCCATCCATCCATCATAAACATACTCCACACGAGGTGGGGGGGTGGGGGGCCTTCTGAAGTGAAGCAATGTGTTTGTGTAAGAAAAATATCCTTGTTTAATAGCTTTCGTCAGACGGCCTACGCAAGTCGACTTACGGCAAAAGAGTAAGTCCTGAAGCGATGTAGGAGTAGCGTAAGCTTTGATGCCTCTCGCGATTCAAACAAATAGTGCTGGGCAACAAACTCAAGTTCCTCTTCTCTTATATCGAAATCCTCCAACATTTCTCTTTAAAAATTCTCGTTTTAGACTTCTAATTCATGACCAGTGTTTTGTTTTGCTCTATCCTCTGCGCTTCCGCATATATGCAATATGTCATGTGTCAGGTCAGGGGTTACTCTTTCGCCGTAAATCAATGCATACAGCCGTCTGTTGGAAGCAAATTATTTTAGTTTATACTGTTTTAAATATGGACTTTTTTTTTTGTTGGACAAACGCATCGATTCACTTCGGAAGGCCTTTATTAACCCCCGGAGCCTTGCTGTAGTACATTTTATTTAAAAAAAAAATTTTTGCACTTTTTTTGGGCTTCAAAATTTCGTCCTCCATTCACTGCCATTATAAAGCTTAGAAGAGCCAGGACATTTTTTAACATATCTCCAATTGTATTCATTTGAAAGTAGAAAGTCATACTCACCTAGGAGTAAATCATGGGGTAATTAAAGTTTTTGGGTGAGCTATCCCTTTAAACCAGTGTTTCTCAACTCCAGTCCTGGCGACCCACCTCCCAGAATGATTTAGATGTCTCTAATTAAGTTCATTAGCTTGTCAGTGCGTTAAATTGGGAGACATTTAAAACATTATGGGAAGTGGGTCCCGAGGAATGAAGTTGAAAAACACTGTTTTGAAGGAACTACTCTTTATGTCCACTCATTTGTTTCACTTAGATTTCGGTTCTTCTCCATTGATATCAAAGAAGTCCCTATTTTAGCATTCTTGAGGTCATTCAAAGAAGACACATTTTATGCATTCCAGGACAAAGGTTGTAGTTCTTGAGATAGATGAAATTGTAGTACCAGATATAGAGTATTGGCTTGGCTAGAGTCAAACAGCATTTCTTTAGTTGTTATTCTCATATGGATACAAGATACGAGCTGTCCTCAGGGGTGTTGGGCATCCTGGACAACAGCAGGCTTCTCAATGCTAGCCAGCACCAGGCTAACAGCACTAGCTCTGGCCCAAAAACAACATGAGCTGTCAGAAAGGGTTATCACAGCCCAGTGAATCAGACAGGAGGAGGGAGGGACAAGGGGAAGGAGGAGGGAGCCGGTGAGGGTGGATGGGTGGGAGTGTTACTGCGAGAGAGAGAGAGAGAGAGAGGATTCAGATGCCAGAGAAAGGGCCAGCGTACACCCGCCACAACTGAAAGCACAAGGATCGTGTGCGTGTGTAGTGCATGCTTGCATTCGGAGTAACGGCGATGTTGGAGCACTCGTCTGAGCTGGGCTTTGTGCCGAGTGTGTGTGTGGACAGCATGCGATACCCATCTACCGCAAACAGCACTGTATCTATGAGGAGCACAGAAGAACTGCTGCTGAGGTAAAGCTGTCCCTGGACAGAACACAAAGACATGCATGCACACACACATACAGACCCGGCTAGCTCCGAAAGGTTTGCCGTTCATAGCTGCAGGCATGCGGCGAGCCGCTTCAGGAATGTTTGGTTGACGACAGCCTGCGGTTTTGTTTGCGTGGTTCACTGACATGCCGATTGTAGGCCGTTTGAGCTGTGCGTGCATGCAGTTGTGTTTTTGTCAAATTGCGGGACCCTGTCTGTGCTGTAGCGTCTGCACTCGTCTTGCCAACCGTAAAAATGCACAGCTTGCAATGTTCCCCTCTCTTGTTTCTCTTCCCTACGGTTCATTTAGGTCCTCTTTAAAAACTGAAGAGTTGATACAGCTATAGAGAAGTGTTTAGATATGCGTGTACATGCTCGCAGGATAATGCATGTGTGTGTGTGTGTGTGTGCGCAAGGTAAACAGAAAGAGACATCAAATTCTTTATAATAAAATTGTGCATGCAAATCACTGTCCTCACTTACTGCAGTCTCGTTTTTGCACTTACTGCGGTCACATTTCCGTACAATCATTCCTATTCTGTAATAATGCACCTGTAAAGTGTGTGAGTAGATATGCATACATTTAAGAGTGCAAATACACTTGCGAGGACCTAAATTCTGAGTTTGTTTGGATGTAATAATCGCATTAAACAAAGAGAGGGATGAGCAGGAGGGGTTAAGCCCCGTCCCGCCGCTAGAAAGATGTCTGCTTTTGTTTGCACGCCTCTCTGACGATTGGATTTAAAAGGGTGGGGTGGGGGCTCTGGAGAGGAATGGAGAGGGGCATTCTGTGGAGAGATGGAAGGAGGGTAGCGCTGAAAGCATTCTCAACAATGGGACGCCCCAACAATGAGGCTGTCACTCACTTTGTGGCTTGCTTTCTACCTCTCCTCTCTGTGTCTCTGGCCATTTTTTTTAAACTGGAGAAGGGTGCTAATCAGGCCGTGTCGAGTTGGTTTTTATCCCAGGGTTATGGGCAGTTAATAACGCTGGCTTTTAAAGTGCGGAGTGTAATGGGGTGTGAGGGCATTAGTTGGGCCAGAGAGGCGGCCATGTTGGTTTAAAGAGTAGATTTATGGCCTTTTACTCATTCATTGTACTTGTGCTCAATGGCTTTTAAAATAGCCCCCGAGGAACATGAATCTCTCCAATGACTGCGGTCAGGTCTTCTGGTGTAACACATACACACACCTTGGCTATAACTCAACCTCCTCCAATAAAGAAATGTCAAATGGAACCGTGCCATACAGGTCCATAACCACCACACACAAGTGTGTGTATAGGCACGCTCATTAAATAAAATACGAACAAATGTTAACAAATGTACCCCAATGCGACTGGGACTGAATCTATGGTCTTGAGAACGTTTATCGTTATTTGATGCAAAAAATGATTTATGGAGCTACACGAAGGGCCACATTCATGGGAAACCCATACATGCTGGGACTGTAAATAAATCTATTGCGTGTGCCTCTGGCGTTTGATGTAATGCTTCGTTCGCAGAGGACTCACATCGATTTATGCCGCTGAGTTTCAACTTCAATCCATCTGATGCCGAATGTACCATAATGATGTCTAGAAATTCAATGACTTTATTTACGATTGATAGTAAGGTGTAATATTACCGATTTTTCAACATATCTGAAACGTTTTCTGATGCTATTTGTTTTGAAACCTAGTGGGCTGCCTACCTAGACATACATTTTGGACATCACAATCTCAAAACCTTATAAACTGCCAGCCTAGACAGCATTTTTAGTCATCATAGTTCATTTATGATGCCCAGAAATGTTGTGTAGATAGGCAGCTCACTAGATTATCAAATGTGCAGCTTGAATGAGTGTTCAGCTGACAAAGCTGTTTAAATGCTTTAGCTAAGGTTGAATGTGTTTATACAGGAAATTAAAGGGTTAAGCAATCGCGGATAACACCAGGTCAGTTCTTAACAGACTGTCATAAAAGCTTACAGTTTCTTCCTAAAACCACTCGTACAGCACTGTCGACTTTCCGCTACAAAAATTGGAGTTTGTACTCTGCAATTAGTGGCTTGGAAAGCCTTTCATTGTGGTAAAACAAGGCGATGGCGGTTGTGTCTGTGTGTGGCTGTGGCGACAGGCTGCTGTCACTGTGCATTCTGGGATATGTGTGCGGGTTTGTTGCAGAAATGGGTGGTTTTGTGTTGTAGGAGAATGACCTGTCCCTAGGTACTCACCGTCGAGCTGTGGCTCAGTGAAGCTGCGCGAGTTTCAAATGAAAATAAATGAGAAGCAGTGACCAGCGCTCTCAGGGTCCCGCTTTAATGAGGGAAACGGGGGGAGGGATGTTGAAACAAAGGAATGGAGGGAGATGGTAAGAGAAAGGAAAGGAGAAAAAGGCTCTTTAATGAATGTAGGACTTGGAGAGAAATGGCAAATTTATTTAAACTCCAATTTTGCTACCCAGGACCTGTTCAATTAAACCAGTAAGGTTCACTGCACTGGGCAACAATCACTCCGAGGTTGACATTCTGGGATAGCGAGAGGCAGAATGGGACTTTAGTTTGGTTTTTACGATTTAGGAGGCAGATTTTGCCCTAGATCAATGTGATTGAACAGAAAAGCATGTGAAATGAATATTAGGGGAGTCTAGGCTATATGGCATATATAGGGTGTGCTGTTGATGCCCTGTTATGTCATAATAGCATTGCTGCCGGTTGGCATGGTGATAATGTAAACAACAAGGGTCGAGTTAATGTAGAAGATTAGGCAGGCTAGTGATCCCAGATTACAGTGACAGGCTTACACATATGCACTCTAGCAAACCACAATACTTAAGGGGGTGATAGAGTTACCGTCAAGTGTGTCATTAAACCACATGTGTTATTATTCAGATAGGTAGTTAGAAACATGTTGACAGTTCAAATGGATAGTTGACTCAAGAAACTCACTCACAATATCGTACCAATGCAAATACTTTTTCATCCATTGAACACAAAGGCTTTCAAGATTGAATACAGAATCTAAAAACAACTGTGCACTGTATACTATTGTGGATTAGTTATATGAAGCTAAACAACAGTTTTATGTGACAAACAGACCAAAATATCATATCATTATTCACTGATAATCTTCCCCTCTGTTAATCTTTTAACGGCTGCGACCAAATCATTGAGACAATTGATTCCAGTTATCGAGTTAAACTCAATAACTGGATTAGTCCAATTCATTAACAAATCATTCAGACATAGTTTGTGAACTGAATCAACTGATTCATTGAAAAGACCTCAAAGGCCTTCTTAACATGTAATATTTCTGACATTCGCACATGGTTGTCACAGTTTATCCCTTATTGGCAGTCGCACAGAACTTTCAAATTGCCGCCATTGCCCTCCTTATTCACCATGATAAAATAAATACAAAAGACAAAAGAAAAGCATATTATGATTTCTAGGTCTAATTAATGCAATTACTATGTAGTAGTTATAAAGGGATTACTTTGGACATTTTTAAAGGAATAGTTTAGAGTGGTAATTCTCACCCTGTGCTCACAGTTTTGATTAGAATTCATTGCATCCGGTCTAGGACTTCATGCAGTTCCTGTACTACTCTCATGGGTTCAGCACAGACAGTGAAAGGGCAGTTTTAAAGACAATCCAATGACAAATTCAGTAGGTCACGTGTGTATATATGTCTGTGCCTGCTTAACTAGGCAAAATAACTATATATACAACAGAGCGTAACTGAGAGTATGCGTATGTATCTGTGTGCTCTCACCCAAATGAGCACGCTCACTGCTTTACATAATCCATGAGTTAATCAAATATTCATAAGCCGAAAGAGACTCTTCTGACAGACCGCTGGCAGCACGTATGTCCATACATGCACGGCTTAATGCTAGGGCTGATGTATATATTGTGCAACAACAGAAATGCATCAAAAGAGATTTTGTAATGCCACAATATTTCTACATTTCATATCCCGCAGGATAGTTGTTTACGGTTGCGCAGTTTGCTGCATGAATTCAACTGATATGTGGTGTGCATATACTGGATATAAATATGGCTCATCCACTTTGAACTATAAGTTGTATATCTACCGAGTTGATTATGTGATGCAAACGTCAATATGTAGTAGTTTACAAATAATGCACTATGGTAAAAGTGTTTTGAGGTCATAACATACAGTAGTATTGTGCAAGGAACCATGCGAAAATAAGTCTTTATTCATTTGTAAAATGCCCCTGTAATCATAATTTGTGTGAAAATGAAAAAAGGTTTCTGTCTCTAATGGTATTTAACGGTAAGTTTTTGGAGAAAACTAGGTAGAGGGATGTTTTTACAATCAGGCTATGCTGACTTATACTCTTTTGAGTCTTTTGTTTTTAAAGGTGCTATAAGCGATGTTAGCAGTTCTGGAAGTTATGCCGGGCTTAAGCCCTATTCGGATGGGATTCGTTTTACAAGGGTAGATGGAGTAAACACATTTTTACCACCAGGCATCTGTAATTTTAATGGCCAATTCGCACAGGATAAGAAATCGCAGTAAAACTAGCAGAAGTGGGAGGGGTAACTCGATTTACGCACCGCCGTCACCTCCATGTCGTCATGTGCGTATTAAGTCACTTCCTGATATCACATACAAACACATATAATCTAACCAATATATAACATTTAGGTCCGGTCGAACAATTAATTAATTAAATTAATAAAATTCTGATTGGATTATGTTAATAGGCACTTACCTAAAGCTAAAAGAAGTGCTTTTCACCTTTTTTTTATCTGAATGGTAAACAGAAAACACTTGAGGTTTGCCACAGACTTGTCCCACCACCTAGCCTAAAAATCTAGATGCACCCTAGCGGCAGCAAATATAATTTGCAGCCAGGGCATCTAGCAACTCTCCGTTGGCTTGCGAGCTGGAAAAAACAAACTCTAGTTAGGCCAATCACATCGTGAGTCGGTGGGCGGGCGTGCTACTTGAAAACAAAGAAGCTGGCAAACAGCAGTCTTTCGAATCGGCATTGGCCGCGACTCGGGAAGGCTTAGAGTTAAGCTTTTCTTTAAGAAAAGAACAAAGAGCAGCACTGAAGTCATTCTTAAAAAAAGAAAGATGTGTTCGGAGTTTTACCGACCGGATACGGCAAAAGTTTAATCTATCTTCACCTTCTTCGTTGCTCTGGTTGGTTGTAGCGCTATCCCATTGCGTGCAGAGGGAATTTGAAAGACAACCGTTTATCCCGCCCCTCGGATTGAGCCCTGCTAATGGTGTGTTCCCAGACCCAACATCTTGATCTGTTCGCCCAACATCTTGATGTGAGTCTGGTTTGTACCCACCACCTAGAACGTTACTGAATGCTTTTTTAAGTACCTCCATATTTGAAAAAAGCGCGGAAAACTACTTTTAACTGGAAATGACAAAATATTTACGTACATATTTACAGTGGGTCTATTCGGATGGGATTAGTATTACCTGAGGTAATTTTTCCGGACCTTTTTGCGAAAGGTAAAAGTCGACGTAATCTTTACCGACATTGCCCATAGTGATTACTGAGATGGCTCATTTGGACAGGACTAAAATCACTGAGAAGCTCTGGTAATAATTACTTTACCCCACCTCTCCATGTTAAACTAATCCCGTCCGAATAGGGCTTTAGTCATTTAATTAGACAACCCCTTCATTCTAAAACCAGCGATGGAGAAGGAGAGCATTTGTCATTTTAAGTTTCCAAAGGGTGCTCACGTTCCCTTTGTGGCTACTATGCTTCCTCGATTTTTTTTAAGACCACCCCTAATACACCCAGTGTTTTTTTTCCCACCTCATATCTGCCATCTTTAGCATGTTCTCCTTCATCTTATCCTCCATCTAACTCTCTTCCCTGCCCCCACCCCTTTCTTATTCTCTCCCTCTCTCTCTCTGTCGCTCTCTCTCTGTGCTGTTTGAACTCCTGGTGTACTATTTTTGTCTCCGTGCATTGCAGCCTGCCGGGCCTGCCTTTCTCTCCCTCTCTCTTTCTTTCTTGTCTCCTTGCTCTCCTCCTACGTGGTCAATCAATACGTGTTATAGGCCAGCTGGGTCCAGACCCAAGGGGGAGAGGCGTAGAGAAAGAGAGATAGAGAAGGTGTGAGACCAAGAGAGAGAGAGAGAGAACACAAAGAATAAGGACCCCAAGAAAACAAGGCAGAAGAGGGGCATACACAGGGTTTTACCACACAGGGGCCCGAAATGTGACCCATAACTTATCCCAATGAATGGTGTAAGAGCCCCTAAACCTGGTTGGAAACCTAAAATTAACATCAATTAAGTTATCCCTCAAATCTGATTGGTTGATTGGAATGTTGTTCCAGGATCAACAAGGATTCTACTTAGTGAAATCTACTCAGTGAACATCACCATATAGTTTCACCTCGCTTAATCCTCCGGTGTGTATTTTTAGCGGGAAAAATGCAGGTTATCCATATCGCCGCTTGATCTGTGTGTTCGCAACGGTCTACTATCATTAAAATAACCGCTGGCAACTCTTTCACAGTAATGCAGTGAGCAGGTTGACGGCAAGAGAAAATATTCAGGCTGTAACCCTGAAACCCCTGGGGAGGAGGTGAGGAAAAGAAGAACAAAAAATGACAGCAAAAGAACAGAAAGAGGTAAAAGGGTAACAATAACAACCACAGGAGGAAGAACAGGGAAACCTCTGACCTGAGAGTGTGTGTGTGAGAGAGAGAGAGAGAGAGAGAGAGAGAGAGAGAGACAGCGAGAAAGAAAGAAACCCAAATGAAAGACGTCTTGTGGCTAAATTCCATTATCTTCTGTGAGAGAGAATGATATCAGCCCTTAAGTGCTTTCATCAGACTTCTTAACCCCAAGAGAAGGACACAGAAGAGGAAGCCGGAAAGATTGAAGGATGTTCTGGGGGCGACATGAAGGTCTGTGGCGTGAGTTAATGTTCCGAGCTGCTTGAGCCGCCTAATACTACACGTAAATTGTCCCTACTACCTGCCGGATATCAGTAAAATGAATGTCCTGAGAAAATCACTCATATCCCTGTTGCCCCCTTTACAGGGGGCCAAAGCCCGAAACAGAAATGTTTAGTATGTTTCCACTGCAGAAAAGTCGCTTGGAATGGAAAAATTGGCTCTGCATTTGTAATCATACAAATTCTGAGCAACTCGTAAGATTCGTAAACAAAGTGTACCATGTGTGAGCAGGTTAGTCGGGTGAACGTTTAGCTCTAAAGTCAGTTTGGCTTTTTACTTACATTGGGTTGGGTGCCATGTCTTTAGAGGGTTTGGTTTTAAGCAGAAATATGCTTTAAAATGTCTATTTCAGCTGTGCATATACAAATAATTACAAGGAAGATGTTTGTATTCTTAGCATTGTGTGCTTACAGTTTACAGTAGAGCCTTTCTTCATGTTCACCCTTATTTTTTTCCTCTAAGCTTTGGGTTTACTGCTGAATTTCTCTCCAAATAGAAGCCCATTTAGTGAATTCATCATCTCCATAACATGCGTAACAGCAATGCCAGGCATTCGTAAATTGCTTCTTTATTGCACAATCCATTATGTAATGGTATATTTGCCCATGGTAGTAGATATCACATTGTGTGAGAACGGTGGGATGTTTATAAACCTGTCCAGAACTCACAATGCATTTATTTTCCTTTTTGCCCACCAAAAAGGATTTTTTTTTTGTGGTGGTGGTATGTAATTGATGCACAAATTGATATTTTAGGTCAGCGAGCTGTATAAGTACTATTATTTTGTGCTTGTATTGACACAAATAATGTCCTAATGTCAGAATTATTGCATATTACCTATACTTTATTTATTTCTTATTCACCTCTGCTTGACTGTCCAAGCTGGAGGCGGCATTCACAAGTGTTTCTTAGAGGAAAAGATGACCCCGCCGGCTTGTGTATTATAATAATTTGTGTAAAATCATTACAGAAATCGTAGCCTATATCTAAACTGTCTCTAAGGATCTGGCTCTAGGGTTAGTTTCGTCTTCTGTTTTCTCATGAATGTTACAGTAAGTAGGAAATATTGATTGTGCATCCTTGCATGCACAAACACCACCCTTGAACACATGCAAATGCTAGCACGTTGTTGGCTACAGGTCATAAACAGAGCACAACAAGTTTTGTTTATCACAATTTGCTAAAACTATTTTCTTCGGGTTTAATTTGGCCATTTGTTGCTGGTTATAGCACTGCGCAACTGCTTTTTAATGACAGCTGAAATCCTTCATTGCACTTGGTCTTTAAGGACAAGCATGGCCCATTATGGCTTTTTGTTTTGTTCTGAAGCTTTTGGCTGAATATGCTATCTAAATGCCATGGACAATTTAAAAGCATAAACTGCAAGGCAATGCACTTTTTAATGGTTGCTAATTCAGGATGCATGCATATTCCCAGATCTTTTTATTTTATGTGCTACAGAATGCGAGGCACAACATCCTCTTCTTCCCCATCATTTATACGCATTAAGCATGAGTGTTTCCCATGACCTAGTTCCTGCACGTGCTCTGTAGAGCTGCGGCTCGAGACCCCCTTCCCCTGGGGGCACGCGAGGAGAAAACAAAAAGAAAATGTGCTCTTTCATACGCATGAACGGATGAGCATAGTAAAACGGGGATGTGCCTCGTATTGAATTCTTGGTTCGATGCAATAAATATTCTGCTGCAATAAATCTTCAATATATAAAGGTTCATTTAGTATCTCTTAATCTGATTTTGGTTTTAGTTTGCACCCAAAGATGAAAAAAAAAACTGGGTTGTTCTATTCTAGTATGTTTTTCTTTCTTCTGTGGATCACAAAAGAGGACATTCGCTCGGTTTGAGTTATTTTGTTCTGGCTACAATGAAAGCTAATGGGGACTGGAGATGTTGAACTTTTAAAAAAAGGACAATGCATCTTTACGCACCATATTTTAATTTTATCGCCATATCGTTTCAACAAATTCATATATGGACCAGTTTTTTGGTCCATTTTGGAGCTTGATCAGCTCCAGTCCCCATCTAGCCTACTTCCATTGTATGGATAGGAGCTGCGTGAGCATTCTTCTGAAAATCTATTTTTTGTGTTCCCGAAAATGAAAGTAAGTCATACGGGTTTGGATACTTTCATTCATTCTTAGAGAATAGACAGGTTGATGTGGCTCAGAGATGCATTGGTTAATAACTCGCTGCAGCAGCAGCGCGAGCAGCCACGCCTCTCCCTTCCCGGTGCTTGACGCTCCGTAGCGCTATAGTTGTCTGAGAAGAAGGGATTGTTGAGCAAAAACAGGCAAATGGGCGAGAGGAAAAGAATGTGACAAGCGCAGTTAGTGTGTATGCGAGTGTGTGTGTGTATGTGTGCCCAGTGCCGCTCGCGCTGCTGCTGCACCTGTCCCTCTCTGTCTCGCGCGCCCAAACTCGGCAGGCAGGCTCGCGCGGAGGGCGGGCGTTATCCAGTCAACGGCGCACAACACGGTCAGCCTAAACATGACTTCGTCCTACAATCTGGATTTTCTTCCCGAGATGATGGTGGAGGGACGATTGTTGAGCGCCGGAGAGAGGATGTAAGCGTTTAGCTCTTTATCTCTTTGCTTCCTCAGCTCTCTTCTGTCATCTTGTTCGGCGCGAGGATGTTGACAAATAGGGCACGCGGCGGTAGTGTGTTTGCGCCTCGCGTTGTGTTATCAGCGATCAGATAACGGGACTGATGGTGCTAATGTAGTATTTGCTTTTAACTGAATCCATTGTGCCGCTGCTCGTCTGGGAAATAAACACGTTGGATTTAGTGTTCCGTATTCGGACAGTCCGAATCGTCTCAGAGTTTTGTTATGTTACGTAGACTGTTCTGCAGTGCATTTGTAGCAATGAATATGTAACTCGATGTAGATAAATGTAATGGTCCACTGATATCACATCTGATAGTCTAGTGAATGCAATAGGCTATACTAAAGAACTTGGGTTACTTTGGTGCTCGGGGCTTTTGGGTGAACGCGATTATAGGACAGTTTCAGTTGATTTGCTTGGTCATAAGACTCATTCATATTTTATCAACATCAACATTACTGAAACGCGTCTGTTG
This sequence comes from Gobio gobio, assembly GCF_949357685.1. Lineage (NCBI taxonomy): Eukaryota > Metazoa > Chordata > Actinopteri > Cypriniformes > Gobionidae > Gobio > Gobio gobio. Next base: position 24,692,209 of record NC_137101.1, on the reverse strand, counting down.
CATGTGCACGCGCATCCACAATAGATGTGATGTTGTTGTGTGATAGCATAGCCTGTGGGGTTTAAAAGTAGGCTATGAGAACATTAACCCTCCGATGACTGGTGTCCAAGACATTTTTAACCATTCCGGGTGTTGTGTTACATCCAAACCCTCATGGGCGATTGCCTTCGAGACTTTCTCAACCACTGATAAAAATAAAATAAAAAACATATATATATATATATATATATATATATATATATATATATATATATATATATATATATATATATATATATTATATATATATATATATATATGTGTGTGTGTGTGTGTTAGTGTGTGTGTGTGTGTGTGTGTGTATATATATATATATATAGGCCTATATATATATATATATATATATATATATATATATATATATATATATATATATATATATATATGACAAAATATGCACCATTTTCTATTGTAATGGACAGATATATCAGATATAATTATAGGGGAAAATGTTGTGTATGGTAGGCCTGTATACATTTTTAAGGAAACATTTGTAGCCTCTAGTTTTGCCGCCTTTATAATTCATTAGTTCATGCATCAGAGCGTTAAATAGCAGAAAAAAATGCTTTAAATTGAACGCATATGATCCGCAGCACAGTGTCAGCTCGTGCATGAGCAAGAGACATGTGACTGAAATGGCTCGAGCTCAGTGTTGAAAACATGCGCCGCTCCGTCTCTGCTTTTAAACCATCGGAATGCGCAATGACTGACTCCCCTTCTCTTTCCCCCTCTCTCTCTCTATCTGGGTTGTTTCAAATTTGATTTGTTACGTGGCATGTGTTGCCGAAATCAGATTAGAGCACGCGCAGGACACGTAATTCACTTAAAGTGCATTGTTGCGGGGCGCGAGGGATAGTTTGATGCAGCGCGAGCTCTTCACAGACGCTGCCGCTGTCCCACTTACGTCCGCTCGCCTTTAACTCCTAACGGTTGATGAGCGCTTGTTTTGTGCTGAGAATTTCGCCGCGTTCATTCTTTTTCTCTCCTTTTTACTCCAGCATCCTCTCTATTCACATCTACCAGCTATTTGCAGTTGATATAGCCTAGTGTGTGACTATGTTATTTGTTTATCTTTTGAGGAAAAATTGGAGACAGAACTGAACGTGCTCAGAGAAGAACGCCATAAAATGCCCGCGAAATTACAAATAGTTCATGAAGAGACTAAATAATGACTTCACTCTCCTCTAAAGATGCCAAAATATGTACTTTGGCGTTTGGGGTGAGGTTAGTTTGTTGTAATTAGCGTAATTTAAAGACAAAACGAAACTATTTACTGTCTTATTAAACGTTCCTATTCTTATTGTGAACTATTCATGGTATTTTAAAGAAAAAAAGTAGGAAAACGTAATAACTGTCAAGGGTTGACAGGTCTGTGCAGCAAAAGTAGCCCAATGGCCAGTCAAACGTAGTCCAAAAATAGCCCAATGCGATTCTCCGTCGGGCGGACGAATTCTCTACTAAATTTGTACGTCTGGGGGTGTTGGAGCGTAGAAGTTGTACGTACGGTGGTGAAAATCAAACAAAAAATAATTAATAAAGGTATACCAATACTGCTGGAAAACCATGGACTTGGCAACACTGATAACTGCTCCTCTTAAAAGACTTTCTAACTGACCGTATCTCATGTTTTATCCAAGCAAAAGCTCCACCCTACATTATGGCAGAATATCCAACTGCAGAACCACACGTCACAGTGCCAGACCGGAAGTTAGGCTGACGATTGTGTATCACGCCCAACCACTCACCCTACCCTTCACTATAACTATAAGCTCTACCTTAACGAATGCCCAACCGCATCCAACCACTAAACCTACTCTTAATGATGCTATAAGCTACACCCCAAAGACTGCTGGCCTGGCCCTGCTGTCCTCAGACTGCTGTGACATATGGCTCTGGGGTTCTGCAGTTGGTTAGCATTGGCTAGAATGGTGGTTCTCAACCAAGGGGTCGGGGCCCATTAGGGGGCCTCATCGAATTTTCAGGGGGGGTCCAATAAGTCTTAAAATTATTTAAATTTAGTTAAATTATCAAATTTAATTTTTTACAACGGAAGTACATCAGCTTCCTATATTCAAGAATATTGCTTTGGACAAAAGGTGGCCTTGTCAAAATAATTGAGAACCAGTAATTTAGTTAATTTTATTTAATATAGCTGTGCTTTGCCATAACTGGTTGGTGAAAATCTTTTCTTATGAAGAGGTCTTGTTTATTTTTCCAGTTATGCCATGTGATTGCTATCAAAAGTTCTTCAGAAGTTAGGTCTGTCTTTTTTTTTTTTCTCTCATGAATTTTTCTCTTTGTGTACTTTCCCTTTCTGTTTTGTTCAGCTCCCAGGTTTATTCATTTGTATTCTTACTGTCCCCATATGCCTCTTTTCTCACATCAAGACATGTAGGTGAATTCGCTGACGGGTGAGTTCACCATAAGCACGGACTAGCACTTCTGTGACAAGGTGTTGCTATCAGTCTCCCATTACACACACACCCGTAAGAAGGTGGACGGGCAGCATCCAGCTGGCCCGTGTTCCAGCGAGTGAATACTTGCTAATCTCTCTCTTCACTACGTGATAAGCCGCTCACCTCTCTGCCAGAGAAACATTACAACACACACACACACACACACACTCGAGTGAGAATATAAAACACCTGTCCCTTAAATCCCCAACTGCGCAGTCTACATTTCTCCCTGTCGTAAGCCACTTCAGCTGCCAACTTTGTTGTTGATTCTGGATTCTGGCTTTTTGTTTTGCAGTAAAGTGAAGTCATTTGACAGGATAACTTAATTTTAGATCTGTGAACACTCCAGCAGTCCTCCAGGACACAAAGAAGCTCTTATTGTGTGTGCGGGACGAGAGAGAGGGGCTGATCAGAGTTCCTGTGTTGAGTTCACTGAACTTGTTTTCCATCCCACTGGAGGCTGTGTTGGAGGATCGGTGGGAGGGGATGTTGGCAATATGGAGGAATATTTTTTAGCAAATATGATGCAAATGGAAGCAAATTTTCGAAAATAAACATTTCTTGCTCATGCAAATCTCACCGCCACAACTTGATATTTCACAATGACCATTTTATATTACACAATTGACTATTTATTATTTTAATCTTTTTCTTACAATGACTTTTTTTAGCCTTCCATACAGGCTTTCATAAGCAGAAAAAGAAGTTAACGCAAGTTATAATTTAGTTTTTTAATGTGGTAAAATTACATCGATAGTAGTTGATTTGATTCCTGAAATGCTTATATTGTTGGGCAAGATTGAGTTTGTATTTTGATGTATGTTTTTTCTTTTTCTCTCTCTTCACCAACTTTTTCCGCAATCATGTTCAGAGACACAAACTTTGGGAAATCTGTACCCTTTGACCCATGACCTGTTTGAGTGGTTCCTCACATCTGCTGTTAACCTAGAGCATGAGACATAAACTGAAGGGAAGGAAGACAGGAAAGACAGAGGGAGAATAGAAATGCCTCCAGCGCTTACAGGGAGCAGTTTCATTCCCGGAATAGCTGGAAGATAAAGGGATGATTAACGAGTGTGAGGAGCTGTGGCACACAATTAGCCAACCTTAAAGTCATCATGTAATCAAAATTGACCCTGTTTACTTTCTTAATACACGTTCCTGACGTTCCTGCTCTTATTGTTTTCGATTCATCGGTGCATGTTATTAATATATTTGTCTTCATAATCTTTCATCAAAATGCAATAACTTCTTCCGTAAATGGCTGTCAAAAAGCCTCCTCAAAAGTGGAGGCTATTAGTATTTTAGGCGGGGAGTAGCCCTGCATGTCCAGAAAATGAATGCGTGTGTATATGTTGAAAGGATTTCACAGAGACTGACTTTTTCAAACTCAAGGCCAATGGATTTTATTTTCAGCGCAATAAAGTTGCAATGTGTTTCAGGGTCAGATGTGCATTTGTATGGGCGAGAGGTACTGCATCCCTCGTGCCTGCGTTTTGCCGGCCCATGTGTGTTACGGATAAAGACATGATAGCCAGGAACAGGAAAACAGGTCCCATCGCATCTTCTTGTCAGAAAAAGTTTTCATACTAACGGCAATATTTATAGACTAACCTAGCTAGTTATAAGAAAAAAAGAAAACGCTTTTAGATACCAATCTGCATATGCGATGGACTTCGGTTATCTTTAGTAGCTCCTTTGAAGACATCTTGAATAAAACAGCTCAATATTTAACTGGAAGCGATGCACTGTGTTTTACAGAATGCGGAAGTTTGTTGCTCATGACCAGTATTGATAGAGCTGGAGGATATTGTCTCCACGGAAATGTTCAGATGAATATTCTGCCATATTAGCACCTTTGCCTCCTTCCCCATGTCTGTGTTTTAGAATCTTTCTGGATCATAGACTGTAAAAAAAGATCTTCACTATCTTCCATTGTAGAAAAGTGAAGCCGCCAATGTCCGAATATGGCGCTGACATCTCGCGCTGATTTAGGACCTGAGTCTGCCCAGTAGAGAGCAGGAATTAGAGCCGCAATATCAAAACCTCGCCCACACTTCTGCAGTATGGGTTAGTACAGTTTACTGCATTATGTAGGTGTGAAATAAACAGTTATGGAAATTAAAGCTAAAGCTAAAGTCTGTTGGTGCCTCAGTGACAACTTAACACAGAGAAGCTGTCGATCATGATTTCACATCCCTGTTTTTTATAGCATCAAATAACAAATTAAAACCAAACTTATTTTAAAAAACAAACACTTCGCTTTCATCAGCGTGATAAAAAGTACCTTAAAATGACAGAAATCATATTTGGGAAAAATTGATTTGAAGTGTAATTTGATTGTTTAGTTCATCCCGCGTCCATTTAGATTACATGGAGGGGGCGGGGTTTATGAGCTACACTGGGACCAACCACCTGGGGCGATCAAGACACTTTGGCTTCACTTTTCAGGACGTGTGCGGCACGCTTGATTTGGATTCATAAACTTTGGTAATTGCATTCTCATCCATTTTAAAAATGTTATCGTATTTAGTTCTATTTATTTTGCTATTCAAAACCTGATTAGAACAAATCTGCAACCCACCAGTACTTATTTAGAGGGCTAATTATTTTTTGTCTGTATTTGCTGTCTACCTTGTCGCGCTATACCACATTTCTCGTTTACTCCGTGTCTTCGTCTTGCGCACACTCCACTCTCTGATTTTACTGAGAGACAAGCATCTTCTCTTTCTTTCTATGTTAACACGCACACTCGTGATGATGGCTTTCACTCGTTGAAAAGCTGACTACAGTCAAGGCAGGAGTGTTTGTCTAGAGTTCTTTGACGAACAACATTCTCCCCTGTGGCCTTGGAACCATAGAAATCTCTCGCTTCCTAACACACTCTCTCTCACACACACACACAATGGAAACAGATGTGTTTATTGGCCTTTCAAAAAAAAGTTTTTTTTTCTCCCCAGTTGCTTTAGAGACCTGTAACACTTTTTTTTGTCAATTCAATTTCAGTCGTTGTGTAGAGTTCAAACCTCTGCTATTTGATCATGTGCTGTATTCTGCATTTTTGCTGTTATAAGCAGAACGTTCAGACTGATATTGAAATAATATTTAATTAAATGTATTAATATTGTGCAAAATCCATTCATTTCAACTGGAATCCTCATGATAGTGATTTCTGTGTGAGTGGTGCTTCATTCGCTTTAGTCTAAATAGCTAGAGGGTGTTGTTAGCCATTACACAAAGTGGTAAAATCATTTCTGATTTAGTTCATACATACTTAGTTATTTTAAATAGGAAATGTATAGCAAATACTTTCAAGCCCTGTTAGGGTCATAGTTGATAAGTCAACAATGCAGAACGCATTACTCATTTAAAGTCCTCATGAAATCAAAATCGATCTTGTTTACTTAGTTAGCACACATTTAATACACGCAAGTTAATAGAAAAAAAAAAATAGTTTGTCATGGTAATCTTTAGTCAAAATCTGAAAAGTAACTTCCGGTCTGGAATGGCGTTCCCTTTCCGATGACGGCAGTTTGACGGCCACTCCCCTCCAACCGTTAGTCTGTTATGAGCGAGAGATGGAGAGGAGGAGCGCTGAAGTAAAACCCTGCCCTGCCACTGGGACTTTAATGTTGATTTGGCGGCTCAAATGATCAACAATTTGGACTTGCTTGTGTGTGCTGATTTCTTTTGCATTGGATCATTCTTTTGTTTTCCCTCTCGTTCTTCTCTTTCCCAATAGCCCCCCCCCCCCTCCTCTATCTCTCTGTAAGTGATGTGAGATCCCTGTCCAATATTTATTCACTCCATCTGCGTGGCTGCATTTGCCAAAGTCAAGGCTTACCTCAATGAGTCTCCACGGACCTTTTCCCTCTGTCTTTCCCTGCCTTTCCCTTGCTTTCTTTTTCTTGCTCACTCTGCCGCTTCATTCCCTTTGTCTTTTTCTGTCCTCACTCCCTCTCTAACGTTCCATAATGTCTGCATCCTCTCTCTGCTTCCTTTCATACCCATGTTGTCATGTCTTCCCTCTCTCTCGTGCTCTCTCTCTCAAATGTTTTACTTGTTTGATTGGGCTCTTCAGAAGGAGAGCTCATTATTTGCAGCTAGAGGGAGCGAAATGCGGGATTATGGGAAACATTTGAGGACTTATTTCTGCTGCCTGTTTAAAAGGCAGCCATCACTGCGCTAAAAGTCACACAAATACATTTACACACACACACATAGACAAGTACTCAACAACCTGGCAGCCCTCAGCAAAAGCCTTCCAGCTCGACTCTTGCGTTCTAACACACTAATCCACGCCACACACCTGTGTGTAAATGTGCCTGGGTTTGTTGGTGTTCAATCCCTTTATGTGGATTTGTCCTGTTTCTCATCAAAAGAATGCTAATAGCCTAGACGGCACACCCACAGACAGTTCGGTCTGATGCATATGGAAGAACTTACTCAAAATGGCAAGCTTCAATTTGAATGGTTGGCTTTACACAATGTTAGGGAGTTTGAATGCACAGTTTTGGGACGCTTCGTCGGCCAATGTTGGGTCGTTGTTGAGCCTCTGCTGGCCCTTTTTTTTGCAGTATGTTCTGCACCATTGGCAGTAGTTGTACCAACGGCTTTTCACTCGATTGAGGATGTTAAATCGGTGGCGGAGCCTGTTGGTGAGAGATCACTCTGATGGCTGTTCAGCTTAGCAGAGCAGTGTGTAAAAGAAATAAAATGGAAGTGGCAAAAGCAAGCAAACAACAAAGTCAAGAGGGCACACATGCTGCTTTGTTTTTTATGTATTTTTATATAGCCGCAGTCCTATCTCTTTGTCTCCGTTTTTGTCAATTTAGTAAGTCTGGGCCTTTAGTTGGAATGATTCAAACGAAGAGTCTTTTTGAACAATTTGTAAGAACCAACTCATATGCATCATTTATTTGTGTATTTGGCTACACTTGTTGCTGCACAACATAAAATAGCAGGCAATCAAAACATTTGATGTCTAACATTTACATTATGTGGAGCAGGATTTTGTATGGATGAGATTTCCCTGTAGATGAGGATACCCAGGGAAACACTGCACAAAGCAAGGATGTCCAATCCTGCAGAGTTTAGATCCAACCTGCTCCAACACACCTGCCTGGAAGTTTCTTATGATCCTGAAGACCTTGATTAGCTGCTTCAGGTGTGTTTAATCAGGGTTGGACCAGGAAAGTGGCCCACCAGGAACAGGAACAGGTAACACCCTAGTCAGGAATGGAAAACTATGGTGTGTAAGTAACATTAAATAGTTTGGTTAGTCACTTTGCATGTCAATCAGTAGGCCACTTTCAGTGCTGATTTTTGGCTTGAATAAGTCCGGTAAACTAATTCTGATGATCAAAATTCTGGCTGTCTGAGACTTCTATGCTAATGAAGTTCAATATTCATGAATCATTTTTCAAGTCCCATCACTGGGACCTCCAGCACGCCTTTGCACTTCCCCTAAACCACATCAGGCCATCAACCTTGGCTGCCGCAAAGCCCCCGAACCCTTCAGCCAGCTTCCCAGATGGGCAAACAGCCCCCCGGGGCTCTGTGCCAGGAGATGCCATGGGCACGGTAGCAGATCTCTGAGCTAGCATAGGAGACAGACCTCACCTCTTTTGGACAGTTACGGTACTGATGCCTCTCCAATGCTCAACCGAGTGTAGCAGTGTATGACACTGATCCCTCCTTGCACCCCGCTTCCACTGCGTCTCTCTGTTTCTCTTACCCTGAAGAAACTAGGCCACTGCATATGAAGAGACTTTTGGGTGAGCGCTGTCAGGGCCAACCTTGACTCTGACCGGAAAATGCATTCTGATGTGAAGGAGGAAAAATACAAGATCCACACAAGTGTTCATGCCTGCTTTTCTTCCCTTTTGCTCCCATTCTCTCATCAAACAGATTGGTTATATAAGAATGCAGGAGTGTTTGCTGCGGGGACTATGATGATAGAGTAATGAGAGAAAGATAAATGTGTGTATTATACCGGGTTATAGAATTTGGTGTGTGTCTGTGTGTGTGTGTGGAGGCTCAGTTAAAGTTTGCGCAAGTAGGCCTGACTGTTTTATTGCAGCGCTTGATCTACTGCGAGCTTGCAGGCCTCTCTATGCTGTTAAGGGCAAAATGGAGTGATTCTGTCTATGCCTACCCTCAGGCTGTGTCTGAGTGAATGTGTGTTCACTATATACCGCGGCCCTCTGAAAACAGAGTCACTGGGTATGTTCTGAATGGCATTCTACCATACTTCTCCGGCTGCTTTTGCTGTATGCATGCAATATGCGGATAACCTGCTGCGTTTGCTGAAATGTCCAGAATATGACAGCACTCTGTGTGGAATACAGTATTCCACAATGCATTGCATTTTGATGCAGATTCATCCTTATTTATCCTAAATGGAGAATATGGGAATTAATTAAATGAATTAAATTCCATTAGTGTTAGCAATGAGTGGGCAATAACACTATGCTTAAATAATAATAATAATAATGGTTTAATAATTTTTATATTGTGATTTTAAATAGTTTTATAGAAGTCATTGAAATTACTATAAATAAGAAGAACTAGTAAAGTATATTTCAATGAAATATCTGATGCAGTAATTATACAATGCAAGGCTTTTTTCGTTTTATTTAAAACAATTTATGCCATTAATCAGATAAGACAGCACAATTGTTTTAAATTAAAATGTAATTTATTATATATAAACCCCTTTTCAAATGTTCAACGAACAACCATCCCCAGATTATTTAATTTTCACAGACTTGCTTCATTTCCAGACATTGCTAAAAATAACGGTAACATACAATGCAGGAAGTGGCTAAGTTTACATGCAACCAAATAATCTATTAGTATTCTATTGACGGCTCAATCGGACTGAAAAGCCTTCATGTAAACACCTTAATTGATCCATTTGAGCTCTATTTGAATGAAATTTTGATCGGATTGAAAAGAGTTGTTGATTCCTTTTCTAATCGAGAGGACATGTAAACACTTGATCGGATTGAAAATCGAAACTGAAAGGACTGCACGTGTGCAATGACGTGCGGAACGAGCTCTTCTTTCTGTTGAATAAAGTGTCATGAATGAGTGTCCCATCATTCTAAAATTATCTGTGAAGTGGAGCAGGACAACGTCTCACCAGTCCTCGTTTCGGATTCTCATCCACAGACGATTGGTTTTGGGCAGGGGGAGGGGCATTTTTACTGCATGATAAATATAAGCAGTACGGCAAAACATACTCATAACTATGTTTCCACCCAAAGTTGCGAATGTAACATGCGCAAAATTGCGATATCGCATAAAACATTTGCAAATAAAGCACTGATTCCATCCAGTGAGTCGAAGAGAACATAGTCGTTACTTCCTGATAAACTACAGCTAAAAAATAAATTACTAAGAAACATAGGAGAAGCCACCATATATAATCATTTTCATATATATAATAAATTATTTGCATCTCAAAATATACAGAGAAATATACCGAGCATCATTATTTCTGAATGACCAAAACAGCATTTCAGATGTTTTGCAAACAAGATTTTTCCGCTGGTTATACAGTTATACTGTTACATCGCAAAAGTCACATGATTTTCACATGAATTTATTCGGTAAATGCATTTCCATCGTAGTTTATGTGCATGTTTTCGTATCGGATAGAAAATGTATCCGACTCAAGCGAGTGCATACGTTTTTGTATGTGCATTTTTAGAATGTATATGCATCTTGGCGTTTCGATTCAGCATTTTTTGATGCGATATCCCAAAATGTGCATAAAAATAGGTAGATGGAAACATAGCTATTGTCTCCAAATTATGACCAGAAATGTATAAATATTAAGTGTGCTGTTTAAAACAAATAAATAACCAATGTAGGAAAATAGTTATTATACGCAAAGTCATATAGCAGGAAATGGCATATTTGTGCAGTGTGCGCATATCAATTCCGATTTGAAACTTGTGATATAAACGTGCACATGAACCCGATCACTTTGTTTAGCGTTCATGTAAACACTACATTCAGATTCATCAGTCAGAATTCTGTCAAAAGTTGTGCATACATAGTCATTGAGTTGCATGTTGATTCAGTAACCGCTCTGATTGATTCAGTGAGTTTCCTTTTTGTCTCAGTTTTATCAGGCTGCCCAAATTTAAGAACATTTTACACAGAGTTAAAACGCATGTATTTAACAGTACTTTGGATTTCAAAGTGTCTTTAACGAGAAAGAAATAGTACATGGAAAATGACATATTTTTCAAAATCAGCATAATCAACATGGCCAAACTGGCAATTTGGTTTGTACCCCATTTATTTCTTTTGTCATTTTCCGATTTTCTTTCTCTCCAGGATAATGATGTAAGTAAGATACTTGAACACACACACACACACACACAAGCCCAGCTGGATAATAGCACTGCATTCACATTTAAATGGAGGATCCCTCATTGTTCTGCTACACTTGCCACTGATTGGCTGAGATCACCATGTGTTGCTGCTTAACCAATCAGCGTGCAGCATTCATTCTCCCCGTGATCCACACCCATGAACAGAGACACAAATTCATGTGTATGAAATGGATCGTACTCACCGGAAAAGCTGAGGCAGTCTTACTTGGACGCGAGTGAGTGAGATTACACGGCTAACATCTGCTGGTGGTTAGGGCTGAAGTTGATTATGTAATGCACACAGGGACTGCACGTCGTGGGTTCGTTTTCCAGCAAAGCTGAAAAAAAATAACCTCAGAATGTTTAGATCCCTAAAGGCGTATCAAATCACCCCTCAACTGCCATTGTTTTATTTTCATAACTCATTTCGCAGAAAGAGTTCTCTGATAGCTTTGTGCGGAGGAATATTCATAGGAACTCTGTGGAGACGGAGATAAAGGTGGAGGTAAATTAGAGAACATCTTTGGGTGTAGCATAAAGCTCTAGTCGATTTCTGATTTTACAGTAAATACAGCTAATCAATGGACCAGAGGTCCAGGGAGGTCGGGCGAAAGCTTGCTTAACTGACCGATCAACTGACTGACATGCATAACTTTCCAGAGTCCCAGAACTAAACGTATGCCCTTGGATCTGATTTCCTGTATAGTGATAAATGTCACCAACTATCTTGTAATACATCGCAATATTATAATTGGAACATGATTGTTGCTGCTCAAACAATTAATGTTATGGTTTTAAAACTTTTTTTTTGTGTAAATATTTTAATTCATATTATAATTTTAACATTGTTATTTAATTTATAATTAAACTACATGAAAAATAAATATAAATATACAAATATAAAAATATTTTAATTACATAAAATTAAAAACTAAATTATATATAAGTCAAACAAAACAATATTCAGACACCATCTTTTTCACTAGTGGGGATCGTAAAATAAAGTAAACTGTGACATATTATACCCACAAATTCTTCATACAGTGGACTACCAGTAAAATTTATACAAATTTGGGACCAAAATTATTCAGACACTTTGACCTGACCATGTTTTGCTTAAGTGTTTTTTCTTTAATTGCTAATGCGGCCTTGTACACCACAGACAAAATTAAGCATTGCTTGGTAATAGGTTGACCTAAATTGGTATTATCTAATTGTGTACTTAAATTTAACAGCTGACAGCTGATTGGTTGATTGTACCTTTCTATCAAAGTTATCTGACACCGTTTAACTCTGAGTTCTTGTCATATTTTATTACCAATTTCGAAACTATAGCGATAAACTGTGATAATGTGAGAAAATGTTGAAGGTGTCTGAATAAATTTTGTATATATTTTATATATATTTTTATATATATATATATATATATATATATATATATATATATATATATATATATATAATGAATCTATAAAATTACACCATTTTTTATATATTATATTATAAAATAAAATACGAAATTTTAAATATAGAAATAGTAAATATATATATATATATATATATATATATATATATATATATATATATATATATATATATATATTACTATAAACAAAATATGCAATTGTGAGAAATAGATTTTTTATAATGCGTGTTTATCTCCACAGCCTACATACAACCAATCATTGGATCTGAGAGGTCATCGAGAGCCACGCTGGCACAGGGACATGTCATTGTGTTGTTGTTTCACTGACCCTTCTTCTAAACAACACATAGAACTGAACCACAGAGCAGGACATATGACACATACTCACATCAGAGGCAGTTTCCTGCATTTAACCTAAGCACTAGACCAGTGAATACTGCAGCAGAGGTGGATATTGTGCTGGTAGGGACAGTTCGAGAATATATGCGGCTGTGGATTGATATGACTAAAGCTATGATAATGTTTCACAGTGCAGAGTGGCTGAAGTGTGTGTGGGTATTTTGATCGAGAGTGCCGCGCTTGTAGACTTAGTTACTCTAGTAGATGTGGTTGCGTCTCCATGGGGAATCATGACACATTGCTGTCTGGCTGTTTATGTTGATCGATGTCTGCATCACACACACACACACACACACACACACACACACACACACACACACACACACACACACACACACACACACACACACACACACACACACACACACACACACACACACACACACACACACACACACACACACACACACACACACACACACACACACACACACACACACACACACACACACACACACACAACACAACACAACACAACACACATACACTCATTCTCACACTGTTACTCTAGGAAATTGTATTGCTCTTTCATAGCTCGGGGGACTTAAGTTATATCAGTTATGTTTCATTTAAGTATCAACTTTGTCTGATGTTCCTCCTAAAATGCCTCAGGAGAAATAAGAATAGATACAAATGAGACAATTGTTGACACTGTAGCAGTATTACACTTCAAAATTAATGTGAATAACCCAGGAAATGTGTTTTTCTGGAGAATGTATGGAGACATTTTTAGTTTATTTTGAGATCTTTGAGTTTTGATGGCAGATCTTGGTATCTTGGAGACATTTGACACACAGCAGTGTCCAACATACTTGAACTCTTCAGCAGAGAAATGTGTGTGTGTGTGTGTGTGTGTGTGTGTGTGTGTGTGTGTGTGTGTGTGTGTGTGTGTGTGTGTGTGTGTGTGTGTGTGTGTGTGTGTGTGTGTGTGTGTGTGTGTGTGTGTGTGTGTGTGTGTATTGACTCTTTTTCACTTCATTAGTGGTATAGTTAATCAATGCACTCCATTGTTGTTCCACCATTAAGGCTTGACTGGGTTAGCTCAGGGGACACATAACGAGAAAGAGGCTGGATGTGACCTAAAAACCCTCCTTCTCTTTTGAAGCTCAAACACATCAGCTCACATCAGCCTCCATTTGATTTCAGCGCCATTCAGACCCAGAGTGCAATGCATCTTCCGTGAACCACTGTCAGCAATCTTGTAATTACTTGCGCTGCATTATATTACTTCTTATGGCCTGTTCACACCAAGGACTATAACAATAATGATTATTATAACAATAAAGTTTTAATATTTATTCTAATTCTATGAGATTAGGGAAGTTCACACCACAGCTATAATGATAACAAGATAAAGGAACGTTATCATTGGAATCTATTTCAGAATGTTTTTTTTTTCTTTCTATCTGGTGAACGATAAAAATATTGATTATCAGAATCCACCAGGCTTTAAAAACTTTTAAAGGAATAGTTCACCCAAAAATGAAAATTCTGTTATTAATTACTTACCCTCATGTCGTTCCAAACCCGTAAGATTTTTGTTCATCTTCAGAACACAAATTAAGATATTTTGGAAGAAATCCAAACTGCAATATAATGAACACTTTCAAGGCCCAGAAAGGAAAGGTATAGTTAAAATAGTCCATATTACTCCAGTGGTTCAATCTTAATTGTATTAAGCGTCGAGAATACTTTTTGTGCACAAAACAAACCAAAATTTCTTCACGTCTGTGTCAGTCTCCTACGCTGTTGACATAGTAAAAACCGTACAGCGCTTCCGAGTTATGTCAGAGCTATGCCAGAACGCCGGCTTACTATTAGCCGAAGCTAATGTTCACGTGAGCACCCCAAAGCATGCGTGTGATGTTGATGCAGGAGCTGGCCAACGTAAACTGCGTAGGAGACTGACACAGACGTGAAGAAATTGTTGAATAAAGTCGTTATTTTTGATTGTTTCCTGGCACAAAAAGTACTCTTGTCGATTCATAAAATTAAGGTCAAACCACTGTAGTCAGAAATATCTTCATTTGTGTTCCGAAGATGAACGAAGGTCTTAAGGGTTTGGAATGACATGAGGATGAGTAATTAATGAAAGAATTTACATTTTTGCGTGAACTATCCCTTTAAAGCAGAAGACCAGTGTTATTAACTAAACTAATTAAAATTGTGTTTGGTAATAATAGGAATAAAGTTGAAATTAGTTTAAATTGATATAAAAAAATTACTAAAACTGAAATAAAAAATATATGAAAGCAAAGTAGAAATAAACAAACAAAATTACTCAAACTTAAAGTAAAATTTGTATGAAAACTTTCAGTTCAACTACATTATAAGCAAATGTATTTGTCATTATTGTCATAGTTATCATGGTGCAACCGGATTATAGGCTAAATGTTTGAATTAACCTAACCCTAACCCTAATTATAATAAATTATGTAAGGGATAATAATATACACATCATGAGAAAAAACCCTGAAGGTGTTTGTTTTGTGATAATGGCCAACTGACACTGTAAAACTGTACATTATATCTCTTATTACTCAGCTAGTAAAAAAAACATTAATGGTCATAAAAAAACTGATTTATATGACTTTGTGTGAAGAAAGGGATTAAGGAGTGAAACAACTGACATAGCATGGCAAGGTAGGAAAGTAGTTGCCTGAGACAACGGTCAAGCATACAGTTTAGCGAGGCCTAAACAGACGATAAAGACAGACAATTTTACAAAGAAGCCTTTGACCGCTTATCTCAGGTGTTAAACACCATAGCCTACTATTATTTTTTATATAAAGCCAAGGAAATGTGTATGTTCTGCTGTATAGATTTAATTCCGGCACCTTGCTGACTGATTCACTAGCAGCCATGAGGACAAATGCACTACAAGAAGAAAGAGAGGCACAGAGTGAATAGAAAGATCTGGAAGAGTCAAGGATAAAAATGGGGTGAAGGATGCTATTGAGAGAGAAAAAGAGAGAGAGAGAGAGAGAGAGAGAGAGAGAGAGAGAGAGAGAGAGAGAGAGAGCGAGCAAGCAAGCAAGCCTGTGTAATGTGTGAGTTTGCCTGTAGAGAGTAAATGGCACTGTTCAGTGTGCAGTTACACAGAGACCTGTTCATTTAACTCACCACCTCTCCTGACTGATTATACCACTCCAGCAGCCTACTCACTCACTCCCTTTATCTTTATCTTCAGCTATCTCTGTGTCTTCCTGTTTGTCTCTATCCAGACACTAGCCCAAAAACCTAGTTCGCTGCCTACCTAGACAGCTTTTTAAGGTGTCATCAGATCAGTGTAATAGCAAAGTCTGTTCCAATTGGTAGCAGCAACATTATGCTAATGTATAAGATCATTCATGTGTAAGACACACACACACAGACACACACATATATATATATATATATATATATATATATATATATATATATATATATATAATATATATTTCTCATTAGTTCATTAGTTTGTTAGAGTATCAATCGATTGGTTGATCGATTGATTCATTGATTGAAAAATAGTATAGTTTTTAATATCCGCCATCAATCGCCAATAACATGAAAAGAATTACTAGCCGGAATTTTAATATCGGTGTATATCACAGAGTTACTGCTTAAAGGTGCAGGATGTAGTATTTATGAGGATCTATTGACAGAAATGCAATATAATATACATAACTATGTTTACAGTGGTGTATAAAGACCTTATATAATGAACCGTTATGCTTTTATTACCTTAGAATGAGCCATTTCTATCTACATACACCGCTGGTCCCTTACAGTGAAGTCGCCATTTTGCGCTGCCATGTTTCTACGGTAGCCCTAAACGGACAAACCATTCTACAGAGCGCTAGCTACTCTCTGCTGTCTCAGATGATGACATCTTTGTCCTGTGTCAGCCACCATAGCGTCTCTTTGTTCTTCGAAAGGGAGGGGTGAGTGGTGGACGGTTGCAATTCGCAACCTCACCGCTAGATGGCGCTAAATTTTTTTACAGTGCACCTTTAAATGGAGTCTTCCAAATAAGTCAATTATAAGGTTTAATTTTAGTTAGGTTGCTCCCTTACAAGGCAGATGCTTATGTAGGAACTAGACAGATACATCTCTTTGCAACACAGCTTCCCAGGTTTTCTCTGTCTGTTTCTCTATTTTGAGACTGGTGTTTGCCGTTTTAAATTCTTGCTGAATCACATGTGACCTCTTTAATGAGTGTGTGTAGTGTTCTTATGATGTAACACCCACCGGTTAATTTTCTGAGCTTTTTATGATATAGAGCTGTGTGTGTGTGTGTGTGTGTGTGTGTGTGTGTGTGTGTGTCGTCGTCGCTCAGTCCCCCAGTGAGTTGATAGCTCATTTCTAGCTGTTATAATTGCCGCCTCTTCTCTGATGTTGGGTAATTTGTGTGGCTTGATTAATGTTGAAGCCATGTTTAAAAAATGTCAAATTTACACTTCAAAACTTCACATCAGTACTCACTCAAATACCCCCCCTAAAATACACATTCATTTAAAAAATGGCTTGTCATTGCCCATAATTTATTTGTCAAATATGATGTTGTCCAGATTCGGGCGTCGCATGAGTTGCAGGAAAATCTTTACACTGTTTTTCATCAGATCATCAGTTTGCCAGGTTTTGACAGGGGTGATATCATGCTTTGCTGAGATTGGCAGGACTGCAGTTGTGGTTGATCGTAATGATTTAAGGAAGAAAGCTATTTCACAGCTGTGTGTGTTAGTCTGTGCTCTCAAATTGCTGTTTTGTTTAAGGATGGAAATGTCAGAAATGTAATGATTCTGCTTTCCGATTCCACATAACCAGTCCTATTAAAGATTCTTTTAGTACTTTTCCAGCACACAGCAGTTTATTCTCATCACATTCAGTTCACACTGTAAACTTCTAAGCAACTGGAAAACACATATTTTGAATGTTCGTACAAAATGTTGCCCAAAAATGGGGACAGTTTAAAAGCTTGAATGTGCCTATGATACTACCCCCCCTCCCAAAAAGTAAAATGTCAGTATTCATACAGTGCTCAAAGGGCTCAAAAATGTGTACGATTTTACCATTTGCATATCGCACAACATTCGCACAACTTTCAGTGCCTAAATGTGCATTGTTTGAATGTTGGCACGTGCATATGTTGTACAGTTCAAACATTCTTGTGTGCATATATAAAAAATATTTATTGTTATATTTATATTATAATAATTATATTAATTATAATAATTAAATATACTAATATTAATTATATTAATATTATATTTAATATATTGTTATATTCAATATATGTGTTATTTTAGTATTATACCATATATATATATATATATATATATATATATATATATATATATATATATATATATATTGAAATATTTATTCATATTATAGCTTCTTGCTTTATATTTACAGTTTGTTTTAATTTTAGTAATTGTGATGTGCTTTTTCCATTTTTATTAGCTTTTTTACTTTCTCTTAAGTTATTTCTGTTTTAGTTTTAATAAATTTAGTACTTGCAAAGGTAAAATGTCAATTTTTTTATTACATTTGTTTAGGTTTGTCATAAACTGTTTTAATTTATTTTACAGATTTATTTGGAAACAACACATTTATTTTAACAACACTGACTAAATTTGCATTTATTTATATTATTGTTCAGTGGAACAAATTCAACATTAAAGAGATGTTATCAGAACCAAATAATTTGCTTCCAGTTTAAAAATACGAAAAAAGAATCAACTCTTGATTCCCAACCACAGTTTTCAAAATCCAAAAATTGTTTGTCTTTTGTTTATGTGTGTTAAATCTGGGTTTAACCTTTCCATGACCTGTCAGTCATCTAGTCATCTGCACAGGAAGACTTCCTCTTTCTTTCTCGTTGAACACATCAATATCATGAAACACTGAACATCATTGAACAGTGTTCTTAATGGACATGCTTCTTTCTGGTACAGATTAAAATTAATAACCCTTCTATCGTAAAGCAGAACTCTATAATATTACAGTGTAACCTTTCCTCCTGTGCATGAGTTGTGCTTAAGTCAGGCCCCCTGTTGAGTGGCAGTTTTAGGACGCTGACCTTTTGCATGAACACACACTCGCGTAAACTCCTATACATATATGTAATCCTGCAGGTTTTTGACCTTTCTACATATTCACACACATAAAGAGTAAAAGGAATGGACGGCCCCCCAGCTCTCTGTCAGATTATGTGCATGTATCTTTGTGCACATGTGCGCTTGCATTTAGTCACGTAAATTTCTCCCAGTAAATGAGAGCTTTCACACAAGCTACGTCCTACTTTTCAAACCACTGAGTCACCTACCTAGCAGTATTTTAAAGGGATAGTACACCCAAAAAGTAACATTCTGTCGTTATTTGCTTATCCTCACATCATTCCAAAGCTCTATGCATTTCTTTCTTCTGTGGACAACATTTTTGAAGAATGTCCTTGCTCTTCTTTTCCAAACAGTGAAAGTGAATTGGGTTCAAAACAACTTTCAAAAAGAAGAAAAACTAAACAAAACACTGAAACATCTTGCAAATATATTTTTGTGTTCCACTGAAGAAAGTATGTTATACAGATTTGGAATGACATGAGGGTCAAATTTTAATTAAATCTAATTTAATTTAATTTTTTTTATTTTATTTGTGTCAACTATCTCTTTTTTTTATATTTTACCCAATATCTGTGTTTTATATATTTTTAAACGTAATGCTAACATCAAAATCCATTGGATTTTGGTCTCTCGTGCAGTTCTTGTGTGTAGCGCTGTTTTGTCGCTGCCCATGTATAGTGTTTCAGCCCCTGATGTGGTTCCCCTATGAGGTTTTCCAAAAACTGCCTATATTGGCAGAAGACAGCCTACAGCTGTTGCTATAGCATAACTCGTTCCGTTTTTAAACAAGGGTGACGGAACACATCTGTCACCATGGTGCTGCTCCCCCCCAGTTACCCACAAAAAACTGCGAGAGAAATGCAAGCACACATGTTGAGCAAATGTTCTTAACCTTAAAGATCTGTGATGTTTAGAACAGTCTTGCACATGTGGCTAATCACTTCGTCAATCTCCGTCCCACTCTATTTTTCTTCTTTGTCTCTGGCCTTCTTCACTGATCTGAAAGTCAAAGCTGATGTTCTGTAGTGGAGCTCTCTTTGTCTCAGATTGTAGATGCTTCTGTCATTCTGAGCCAAGGTTGAGACGCTCGGGGGAAATGTAGCTATTGATTGACGGCGGTGTGAAGTTCAGGGCGGAGGTCAATTTAATGTGGCAGAACTCGGGGAGGAGATGGATAGATCGATGCTCAATGTTGATTGGCCAGAGAGAACAGACAGGCTCATTGGTGTTGGTTGCTCAGGATGTTTACAGGTGGTGACCTGCGTGCCAACTTTGCTTATAGACTGAAGGCTTGAAGGAAGAGGCTTGTCTGATCAATTATATATATATATATATATATATATATATATATATATATATATATATATACATATACATATACAAACATATTAAGCAGCACAACTGTTTCCAATATTGGTAGTAAATGAGTATCAAATCAGCATATTAGAATGAGTACTGAAGGATCATGTGAAACTGAAGACTGGAGTAATGGTTGATGAAAAATCTGCTTTGCATCACAGATATAAATTATATTTTAAAGTATATTAAAATAGAAAACCCTTATTTTAAATTGTAATAATATTTTACAATATTACAGTTTGTTCTGTATTTTTGATCAAATAATTGTAGACTTGATGAGCATAAGAATCTTCCTTCAAGAACATTAAAAATATAAATATAAATGTTTCCGAACTTTTGACCGGTACTGTACACACACACACACACACACACACACACACACACACACACACACACACACACACACACACACACACACACACACACACACACACACACACACACACACACACACACACACACACACACACACACACACACACACACACACACACACACACACACACACACACACACACATATTAGTGCTGTCAAATCGATGAACCATGATTAATCACATCTAACAGAAACATTTGTGCTTTATAATAATAATTTGCTGTATGCAATAATTATTGCAATATGTCACGTTGTTGCGAATTACATTTTATGTTGCCTTCAAGGTAAAACACAAACCAAAATTGTGGCTTTGTCCAAATGTGCGAAAGAGCCCCACAAGAGAGAGAATGACATTTTTTTACATAATAGCCCGTGGCGAGATTGCAAGTTAACTACTTTTAACAAAGTGCTCTCTAGTCGATCCAATTGATCCGTCTATGCACCTCTGCACCGCTCCATCCCAATCACTACCTCTTTTCCCACGCTCATCCGCTCTCTAACACACATCTGCCAAGAAAGACCTGTGTTTTTAGCTCTCTTCCAGTCCCATCTGTCCTGGGCTCGCACACATCTGCTTTTCTTCTCTGTCTTTTGTTTGTCTTTCTGACCTGACGTGCAGGTGTGTGTGATGGTGAATAATTGCCTGCAGCCCTTTTGAATTGAGACCTCATTAATCGAGACCTGCTTCGGCGTCGTCATCAACGGACACAAGTGTCGAACACCGTTTTGAACCAGCTGCCAGTATTG
Source organism: Gobio gobio (assembly GCF_949357685.1). Lineage (NCBI taxonomy): Eukaryota > Metazoa > Chordata > Actinopteri > Cypriniformes > Gobionidae > Gobio > Gobio gobio. Next base: position 24,670,911 of record NC_137101.1, on the reverse strand, counting down.
TATTTACATGTACGTTTGTAATTCAGTAGCCTCTGCGAAAAACAGTTTGATCCCAATCAGTACCGCCGTACAGGTTTCTGACCTTGAGACCAGGGCCAAGATGCCAATTTATAGACCTTCAATTAGCACACAGCACGCTTAATTATGAGCACACTGAACAGGCCAGAGAGCACACAGCTACACACACACAGAGAAATATTTGCATGTTTCACTTTGATGCCGTATTCACTACAAGCATGAATAACCGTGAGATTTGTGGGCACTCTGTGGAGAAATGATTCCGTCTAATAGAGACCTCTCTGTGGATCCCACACATATGCACACACAGAATAAGGTTTATGAAACATTTAGCAGGAGAGAGCCGACAGGAATGGTGGTGCTGTCTGCTGGATTAATCCATGAATGCTTCTTCTCATCTTTCTTTACTCCTATTTTTTCTTCTTCCTTTCATTTCTTGTTCCCTCCCGGCCCACTGCTGTCCCTTATATATTGCTCACTCTTTACTTCCACTAGACAACATGACATCAAAATAGACCCCATTTGCTTCCTTGGTAAATGTTAAAATGCTTAATAATCTTTCATTAAAATGTATTCTCTTCTGGGTTTTTCTTTTCCTTTCATTTTTGCTTATGTAATCAGGCTGTGTGAGTGGGGAACATAACCAATAATATCTTGGCAAACAATTCAAATAGATTCTGCCCTGCATTATTTTTCACAAAAGAATTCATCACATTATGTAAGGTAAAGCTATTTCGTATAGTTTCAGGACTTTTTACTCCTACTCGCCATTGTTCAGCAGATCTTCCTCTTTGTCTGATCAGCTCGGATTTCCTTTCTGGAAGAATTATGATTTGCTGTCGAATTCCAATGCTTGCGTAATTATGGACCATAAGGGTAAATTTTTTGGAAATTGAAATGTATACACAATCTGAAAGCTGAGTAAATAAGCTTTCCATTGATGTTTGCTGGGGTAGGACCGTATTTGAAAATCTGGAATCTGAGGGTGCAAAAAAATCTAAATATTGAGAACATCGTCCTTTAAAGTTGTCCAAATGAAGTCCTTAGCAATACATATTACTAATAATAATACATTTTAAATTTGATATATTCTCGGTAGGAAATTTACAAAATATCTTCTTGGAACATGATCTTTACTTAATACCCTAATAATTTTTGGCATAAAAGAAAAATCTATAATTTTGACCCATACAATGTATTGTTGGCTATTGCCATAAATATACCCATGCGACTTATGACACATATGTGTTTTTGTAGTTTGATTCAGCACGATTGGGGGATTAGTTCAGGGTGATTAATTAAAAAGAACCATCATAAAAGAGCAAATATAGAGTCTTGCTCAGTTTTTGCTCAAATTTAAGGGGAAAGAAGTGGTGCATAAACACTGGTACAGACCATCTTGGTGTTTGTGTGTGAGATATAGTGTACGATATGTTTAGTCTGCTGATGCTGTCTGTTGTTCGCTCTGTTAACGAGATAATGGGATTATAATGGAATAGATTTCTATATTTAGACCCTCCAGGTCCATATCACACACACTCCCATGCTTACACGTGCACACGCTCCGTCAGCGGCTGTAATCGGCAGCCTGTGTTCAGCGCGGTCTCTGATGTTGAATTCTAATGTGGTTGTCTGAATTCTCCGAGTGAAAGATCAATGTGGCGTTTAGACGAGTGCGCAGTCTTTCTCCGCTCTTCCTTTCAAACTCGCTGGGCCATGGATAAAGAGACACAAACACAACCATCATGCACCTGTACCACACACACACTTCTCACTTTCTCATATACAGCTACTGGCTCCAACGCACACAAAACTTGAGTGTCAATCCTTTTCATTTTTGAGTCAAAATTCCAAGTTTTCTATCGGTATGATGCATCGTCAATTACGTTTAGATCCAATTAAACCTGGTTCATTTCATGCAACGGCTACTTTACATTAGTATCATAGATTCTTTTTTTCTTCGGTGGCTTATTTATTTGGTACGTAAGCATCGGTGCTTATTACATCACTAGTGGAGAGATAGTAGATGAAGTGTGTGTGTATGTGTGTGTGCTTGGTTCCCCTCTGACATATTGTCAGCATATGGTGCTTTTCGGCTACGGCCTCTGAAGCCAAATGTTCAGAGCGTTTTCTTTCTCTTTGGGTCATAGCATTGTGTGTGTGTGTGTGTGTGTGTGTGATGCTGCAGTCCTCGCCGGAGTAATTTGGCCAGCTCATGCTCACCAGAGCTCAATCCCGTCAAGCTCGCTTACCGCTGTTTATTTTATTACTTGCATGTTTTCTCTTCTTTTCGCCCTGCGTGTGCATTTATTCCTTCCCCTTTCCCTCTACTTCCTCTCCGGCATGTATCGCTCAGTTCTCTTCTCACAGTCGAGCGTGAAAACACGGAGGTGGTTCTTGCGAAAGGACAACTTGAGAGATAGACATCTAATCTCGTCTCCGCCATCTGTTCAGATGTTAATGACGGTGTTTTTCCGTCCCATAAACGATAATGAAAACGAACACCTCCCCTAATGCGCCCTAATGAAACTTCTGCGCGTTTTTACACACCTCCCTAATAAACGGCTTTATGGGAGAACTCGTGTTTGTTTGCAACGCTAGTCGCTCCTGAAAGTTCCTCACAGATGCTGACTGGCAGTTAGCGGCCATCTTTTCGCCATTTTGTTTTTGACAAACCCAGATGCGAGATATGTGGCGCTTCTCGGCACTGATGACAGACGAAAAGAATTAAAAGCGGAGGGAGGAAGAACAATAAGGCCGTGAAAGACTAGCTCACGGCGTTGGCTAATCCTGCCGTGACTCACCGGCCTGATACATCTACGACGCCTGGGGAAATACGTGCTACTGCACAGCATGGGTGCAGCTTTGTTCATTTCGTTTATTGACATTTTTGAATTAGACCAACATGCTTTACTCCATTCCCATTCGGCTTTTAAATGATCGCTCTAGCATCGTCTAGCATTTGGCGAGCCGTGATGAAGTTAGGCCCGGTCTAATTAGGGCATCTGGAAGGGTCTGAATGTCCTAAGAATGGGAGCACCTGCAGAGAGGAAGACATGACCAAATGGAGGGAGCGTGAGGAAAGACAGCTCATCTGTTTTGCATTTTGCAGACGATTGAAGGCATGCATTGTGGTTTAGTTCTCAAGCAGGAGTAATTTAACTCCCTGTGTCACTGGAGCAAATCAAATGTTTTCTTTTGTGCTTGGCAATCAGTAGTATTTTCTGCAGAGAATCTTCTCTCTGTTTTAGAGAAAAATAAACAGGAAACTCTGAGGTGAACCACATCATTTGTACAAACCAGTGACATGAGACTCATTTTGTTTGTTCAGATATATTAATTTATTCAAAACTAGATTAATAGTGTGATTCATACATACAAATACTTAAATACACATATTTTATTGTGTTTATTAAGGTTTGGGCAGAATAAAATCTTTCCTGAGGGCAAACTACAAAAAGTTTTATGATTTTTGTATTTTTTTTATTCCTTTAATGAATTATATTATATGAAATAATAAATCTTTATATATATATATATATAAATATATATATATATATATATATATATATATATATATATATATATATATATATATATATATATATATATATATATATATATATATATATATATATATATATATATATATATATATATATATAAAAAGATTTATTATAGAAAATAACAGAAAACCTTTTCTATCTATCTATCTATCTATCTATCTATCTATCTATCTATCTATCTATCTATCTATCTATCTATCTATCTATCTATCTATCTATCTATCTATCTATCTATCTATCTATCTATCTATCTATCTATCTATCTATCTATCTATCTATCTATCTATCTATCTATCTATCTATCTATCTATCTATCTATCTATCTATCTATCTATCTATCTATCTATCTATCTATCTATCTATCTATCTATCTATCTATCTATCTATCTATCTATCTATCTATCTATCTATCTATCTATCTATCTATCTATCTATCTATCTATCTCTATGGATAATGCCAAACTACAAAAGGTTTTCTATAGATAGATAGGTAAAAAAAGATTTTCTGTTATTTTCTATAATAAATCTGTATATATATATATAAGATTTATTATTTCATATCATTTAATTAGATAGATAGATGTAATTACTTTTTAGTTGATAGTTACACCAAATCACATTTTTAGAGTCACTTGAATTTATACTTTTGTTGAAAATGCTACAAAAAATGTCCAGCGTGAACACAAATACATTTTTACGATCCTGGCATGTGTGTTTTAAAATAGATTTTGAAAAATGTTGTCCTTTCTTTTATCTTGATCACTCTTATTTGTCATTGACCCACATACTAAAGGGAACAATACATTTTAATTAAAATGCCATTTATTTCAACAATAAGTCTTTTGCAAATATGTCCTTTTTAAAAAAAAAAAAAACTCTTTTTAAAAACGGTTTCCTGAACCAAAATTGACACTTTTCATTAGCAGATGTGCAGAATTTTAGATCATGTTTATAGGCTTCAAGCTGTGAAAATGCAGCCTGTGTTCAAACGTCCAATAGTTTCAGAGGTTGTATAAGAGATTTACGGACTGTTAAATGAAATGAAAGGATGGTTGAGAAGAATTGAGAGGGAGACAGGTGAGCAGATGGGTTGTTGTCAGATGAAGGATCTGCCGTCCAGATGCTCACACACACGCACACGCACACACACAGGTGAGCCGCGGGCCATGATGTGCTGACCTGTAGAAGTTTGATGGTGGTCCAACTTCTGGTCATTATGATTGCTCCTGATGTTTGATATACTCCACCTTCTGCACCTGCTGTATGCCTGCCAGCTACACACACACACAAACACACACATACACACACACACTGCTCGACATGCATGCTGACACCCGAGTCAAACCCCTCTAGTACTGGATGACAGCCCATAACACAGTGTCCTCTTCCTGTGTCTGTGTGTATTTTGGAGAATGAACGAACGGCCCAACTCAGCCATTCACAGCATCATCAGTCGCTCGTCCCCAGCTCCACCCGGTTTCCATAGCAACAGGGAGGCAATAAAAAATCATGGTAGTGTTGGCAGGATTTTGGCAATCCTGTCACACTGTTGCCTCAGATTTCCACTCAAGCTGCTTTCAGCAGCAAAAGTGTGGGGAGTCGCGAGTTTAAGTGTGCAGTTGTGTAGTCATTTGCAGAGCACTTTTCTCTTATATGCACTTCAGTCCATAAACATTTGCAAGGAAACACGGCTACTTTGTTTCAACACTCTGTAAGAGGATGGGAGAATCCTGTGTACTCGCTCTTTTAAGATGGATTAGTTTGTGTGATGGAAAGGGTGGAAAACAAACACAAAATCAGAATAAACTAGAGACTAATAATCGGTTTGACTGACATTTTTCGACAATAGTTTTTAAATATATTGAGTTTATCGTTAAATTTAGTCATTCTTTACAACTAACCGTCAACAACACCATTACAAGTTAACAAGAAATCACACTGGTTTTAAAACAATGTGTTACTTTGATTTGACTTTTTATTGTTCAATGCAATATTAGTTAATGATGAAAGAATTTGTTCATATTTTGTAGAAAAGCAGAAAATGTTAGTGCTTCTCCTCTACTATGTATTTGCGATGCACCTTTCCAATTAACTCTTTCCCCGCCAATTTTCCGGCTTTCCGTGTTTTCAGTATATGCTAGGGGGCGCTATTACACATCTTCTGAAAGAGTACAGAATCTCCTGATCAAAACACAGGCGAAGACGAAGCAGAAGCAAGCGATATCATATGTAATCATATGCGTATGTAAAATAACGCGATTACCAACATTAAACAGCATATAAATCAAAATTGCCTAATGTTACTGAATGAAATGTTGACCCAGGACAAGCTATAGGGGTGTTGATGGACTCGATCTACTCCATCTATGTTAAGCCTTTGACAAAAACACGTTTTTCAAACTTTTATGTTGCTTTTTTTAAATGAAACTTACCCACATTCAAGTGTTGATAAAAAAGAATGCATGAAGCTAGAATAAAATTTTAGTGAAAATGATAAAAAAAAAAACGCTGGTGGTGGCTGGGATAGGGAAAGAGTTAAAATAAATAATAAAAAATTTTCATAAACTTGAGTGTTTTCACGTCATTAAAGATGTTAAATATGTTGCAACATGCTGTAATGTGCAATATTTAATTTCTGTAATACGACACAATATAGCCAAAACAAATAATAATAACAATGTAGAAAATTTGATTGGCTTATGATTGTTAGGCTATGTGATATTGGTTTATACTCTTTTTACTGCCCATATTGCCTTGATTTCATCTAGATATATTTTTAGAAAGTAGAAGAGGAGAAATATGAAACCTTTTTTCGTTCTTCAAAACATCATTTATTGATGAATTGCGCAGAATAAGACAAGGGACATTTATCAAGAAAGTAAATAAGGTCAATTTTGATTTCTTGTCATTTTTATGATTTACCAGCTATGAAAAAGTCAATAAAACTGTTCAGAACCCAGAGTTTTGTTTTATTCTTTAGCTTGTTCATTTAGAAATAATATATATCAGTAAGTGCTCTGGTGGGGTGGTCATTTTAAATTGAAGTAATGTAGTTTTCATGGAGCGAGTTAAAAATGTTTCTCGATAAATCGAGGCTGTTATTGTGCTTTTATGGCTTGTGTGTGTGTGTCTCCTCGTTAGCGCAGAAAGACAGCATCTCTCCAGCTCGCTGCTTCATTAGCAAGTGTGACATTTATCACATCGGCTCCTCGCGTTTCAAGAGTTACCATGGAAACTTCTATAGCACCCACCTCCCCTTCACACTTTTAACAAGTGGAGTGATTAACAGAACAGTTTTGTACATCTCACACATGCGCTCGCTCGCACGCGCCGACGCCTGTCATTCTTCGCAGTTAAGCTGGCATGTTTTTCTGGCTGTGTGAATTTGACTGCTAGGAAATATCTCCGCTCAGACCTTGAAAAATGATTCTTTTTTATTTTGTAGGTTTTCTTTGTTGTCGACTGACTTTGTATGTGATGTATACAGGAAACAGTTTGTCCTAGGAGGTGATTTTTTTTCTTCTAAATATAGTCGGAGTTTGACGTCTTCCTGACAATTGACGAACGTGATGACAGGAAATATCTTCCTGGAGTCACGCTGCCTGTCTGACCTTGATGTGTGAAGTTTGTGTGCGTGTGTGGTTGTCTACTTACCTTGGTCAGGACATATGAAAGGACAAATGCTCATCATTGGCTGTTTCAGATCCTAGTAAGCTGCCTATCTAGACAGCATTTTTTGGGCATCATAAGTTTGAACATTGACAGGTTTGAATGCAGTTTGAACATACTGATGAAATACATGCATGCAATTTGAAAGCAATAATGTGTACCAACTAAAATGTGTACAGTTTTAAAGGGATAGTTCACCCAAAAATGTATATTATCCCATAATTTACTCATCCTCAAGCCACCCTAGGTGTATGACTTTCTTCTTTCTAACACAATCGTAGTTATATTTAAAAAATATCCTGGCTCGTCCATGCTTTATATTGGGAATGAATGGTAACTTAGATTTTGAAGCCCAAAAAAGTGAATCTATCCATCATAAAACTAATCCATGGTGTCTTCGGGGGGTTAATAAAGGACTTCTGAAGTGAAGCGATGCAGTTTTTTAAGAAAAATATCCATATTTACAACTTTATTAACAGTATATAGTATACGTATACTTATAAACTATAAGTACTATAGGTCCAAAACACTAAGTATTATAGTGTTTGCCTTTTTGTTACTAATAATTTAAAAGCAAACACTATAATACAAAGTAACATATTGAAGACCATTAGTTATCTAGTAACTAATGAAGACGGATAATGGGAGCGATGTGTTCTCAGGCATTGCCGTTCTCGGAGCCGTCAATATAAAAGTCTCTCTTCCAACACATCGGCCAAGCAGAAAAAAGTATCAGCTGATGCTGATATTTAAAAAATGCCAAATATACCGACCATGGCGATATATCGGTCAGCTACGTACAATGCCTAAAATAATATGTACCCAACATATGTTAAAAAATATACTGTGATGCTTAAAAAATTTAACTGTTTAAATGTTCATATGGGCCTACGACACCCAAAATATGTAGTTTGAATGTTAAGATGTACCTGTGAACCACATACATTCATTCAATATGGATGTTTGTATGTAACAAGGATGCCCAAAAATGGGTACGTTTTGAACGTTTGTACTTGACTATAATGACCAATTATGTGCGATTTAATTTGTACGTTCTTACGATGCAGAACAAGGCAGCTCACTAGGTTTTTAAACAAAGCCATTATGTGCTAAAACAAAATCGCAGAACGAGCTGTCTCAGTCATAAATATTTAATTCTCACACATTTGATACCAAACGGGACATTTAGCATACAGGGTCACTGAACGGATGGTTTCACCATCATAAACGTGACTGACAAGCCCTGAATTATGACACGTTGAAAGAAAGACAGAGAAATAAAGCGATAAATGAACCATGGAGAAACAGAGATAAATCTTCCCTATTAAGTGTGGATGGATTGAGTATTTTTCAGCGCTCGGAGCAGAACGCCTTGTTTTTATGACCAATGAGATTAATTAGGATCATAAAGCTTAACTGATGAGTGGAATTAAAGCATCACCTGTCGCCAGCAAGAGAGAGATACGACAGCACAGCTGTCAGACAGGCGGTGTAAACTTCCAGTGATTATTGGAAAAATAAGTAAAAATCACTTTTTCATATTCTTTCTCACTCTCTCCTGCTTAAATGCGCACGCGCACACACACACACACACACACACACACACACACACACACACACACACACACACACACACACACACACACACACACACACACACACACACACATACACACACACATACACACACACACACACACTTGTCAGCTGGGCTTTTTTTAAACCGAGAAAATTACAGGTTTGTGACTTCCCCCCCAGCTGCCTGTCAACTAATGTGTGTGGAATGGGTGGAAGAGGGATTTTGTATCCAAATTAGTTTCATTTTCACAGTCTACTTGCATTTTTTCCCTCTTTTCGGCCCACTGTGACATTATTTTAACACACTGTACCTTTATATAACTGTATTTATTGTATTTCTCTCGCTGTATAGATGTTTAGGTCCACATATTTTAAAGGCCCACTGAAGTGCCTTGAAACGCTCAGTATTATTCAAATGTGTTGACGTAATTTCCACTGAAACAGGAAGACAGGGACATATCGAACAGCCCCTCCTTTAAAAAAAAAAATAGCCAATAGTGTTTAGTTTATATCACAGCATGGCCAGATCAGTTGAGCTTGATAAAGCCGCAGTTTCCTCCTAATCTCTAACCAAGAGCATTTGATTGGACAGGAAATCTGATGAGAAGCTGAAGTGCAAAGTCATGTCATCAAAATCATTGATCCATATTGGCGGAAGTGAGAGACTGTAAATTTTGAAGGCTTATATCTTCTAAATGCGAATTTTGTCATTGTTTGGAGTACACTAGCTTTTAGATAACAGAAAGGCTAACATATTCATACTAAAAGCCAAAAAACATGTAAAACATGTCCACAAATTAACAAATTGCTCCCACGACTTACTAAGGCCCTGTTTACACTAGTTTATACTGCCGTTTTCACTGCGCTTCAGAAACGATCTCCGTCCACAGTACATGACCTAAAACGCATGTCGCATTACACACTGTTCATGCACACTGAGAATGCGTTTACAAGTGTAAACAGTTGCCTCTTGCGCATGTAGGTAGCTGCAGTATTATAAAATAAAATACCACAAAAGTCGGCAAAGCATGTAGTTCCATCTCTTCCGTGTTATTATTTACACATTCGTTGAGGCTGGTATGTTACAGAGCCTGGTCTGTTAGTGTCATGTTCAGGTAGCCCCATCATTTTCAAAAGTCTCTGTTTGGTCCGTTTACACTGAAACGCAACCCCAGAGTTTTCCAACTAAAACGGGGTCTGTAGCGTTTTCGAGGTTCGTACATGACCGGCGTCACCAAAGCAAAAGTTATACGTTTTAAAACGAAAACGCACTAGTGTAAATGGGCCTAATACATCAGCCCATTTTACTAATTCGCTCCCTAATTTTTATATATCATGTGCACAATATAATAGGTTATATATATATATAAACTATAACACATTTTAAAACACCATAAACGCTCTAAAGTTTAAGCAACCATTTATAGAGGATGCTCAGGCTTAAAATAACCTCAGTCTAACCATTATGTCTCCAACCTTAATTTGTTATATTGCGTTTATGTAACCAACCAGGCCGTCTTTAGATGCACAAATGATTGCCTTCCTGGCTTGCAGTGTTATTGTGGTTGCTTGTAAGTACATGAGTGAGTGAGTGTGTGTGAGCCTGCGGCCTATCAGAGTTCCTTACATCAGCAATCCCTCCACACACACCTTAAGAGCAGCCCAGGCTGATGGAAGGTCTAGTTAAGCCATTAAGGCAGACAATTGACTCAAATTGAGAGGGAAGTGGGTAGAAAGGAAGAGAGAGAGATAGAACGCTATGGCAGTAGTGGATCCACTTGACAACTTAATCTGAGCCTCAGGACTTACATTCAGACAGACAAACACACAAACACACACACACACACACAAAAAAAACACTTTTATTTTCACCTTGTGTCTGGTTCTTTCCCTTTCTACTTTGTCAGCACAGACGAGTGAAAGAAAGATGGTCCAAATAAAGGACAATGTGTTTAAACTGTCAGTGGCTTCTCTCCTTAAGGCCTGTTCACACCAAGAACGATAACTATAACAATAACAAGAAAGATATAGTCCTAAAATTGTTCTTAATATAAAAGAACAGCAGAGTCCATACTAAAATTATAACGTTAACAGCACAGAGGAATGATATCTAATGATAGTTGGAGACTCATTTGTGAATCATTTTGATCATTTTATTAACAATAAACTGTTTATAATAATCATTATTTTGTTGTTGTGTGCATTATGCATGAAGTTTAAAAGATTTCTCAAAATGTCAAGGCTGCATTTATTTGATCAAAATTAGAGTCGAAACACTAATATTGTGATGTTTGAATATATTTTTAAATGTCATTTATTCCTGTGATGGCAAAACTGAATTTTCAACATCATTACTCCAGTCTTTAGTGTCACATGATCCTTCGGAAATCATTTTAATATGCTGATTTGATGCGCAAGAAACATTTCTTCTTATTATCAATGTTGAAAACTGTTCGGCCACTTAATATTTCTGTGTAAACCGTGATTCATTTTGTTCAAAAGAACAGCATTTCTTTGAAAAAGAAATAATTTGTACCATTATTAATGTCCTTACTGTTATTTTTGATCAATTTAATGCATCCTTGCTAAATGAACATATTCAATTCTGAACAAAAAAAGAATCTTACTGACCTTTAGAACTGTAGTTTCTATATGCGTATGTATTGGTTCCCTTTCTTTTTTGATGAAAAGCATTTTTTAAATTACATTAATTTCCGAGATTTTGCAATAAGTATTTTTTTTATAGTGCTCCGTCTAAGAATGCACGTTCAAGAACTGTTCAATGTCACGAAATTCGAAGAAAAAAAATGGAACTGTTTAAGAACTAGTTCTTGATTCCCAACCCCAGGCCAGTGTGTGCGAGTGTCCTACAGCACACTGTTACAGGCTTCCTGTGACTTGTGCCTTTGTATTCCTGCAGTCGAGCCTTGTCGAACGAAACAATTACTAATTGTGACACACACAAGCGCACACATACACGCACAACACCCTGACACTCGCAGTCCCATCCCTCTCTCTCTGTATCAGAGTCAGTTTCTGGCTCTTGGCCTCTGTGCCTGTGACATGCTCGCTTTTTTCGCCATTATTGCTTTTTGATCGGCGGCGAGGGGCACCCTTATCACTGTGGTAACTGCCGGGGGATTTATTGGGGTGGGGGTAGCTGAGCAGCTGTAACCGTGGGGACCCGAGAGGGCGGCTTTCCCGCGGCGCATGCAGAAATGTCCTTTAAGTCGCTCAAAGACTTGGGCGTCTCCGCGGAGAGAATAGGGTCTTTCTGCAAGAGATGGATGAATCGAGTCCAGAGGTCTGTGTCTGTTCTCTCTACCTTCAACCTTTTCTCTTTATCTGTTGCTGCTCTTTAACTCTAGGCCTTGTTCTTTTGAATAGAATGACAAATCACTTTATCGGCTTAAAGAGAATGAGAGTTTGTGAATGTTTCTTCATGGCTGTTTTCACTTCTACACTATAAATGGGTACTGCATATATATATATATATATATATATATATATATATATATATATATATATATATATCTATATATATATATATATATATATATATATATATATATATATATATATATATTAGTGCTGTCAAATCGATTAATCGTGATTAATCGCTTCCAAAATAAATGTTCATGTTTACATAATATGTGTGTGTGTACTGTGTATAATTATTATGTATATAAGTACACACTCATTCATGTATATATTTAAGAAATATTTGCATGTATATACTGTACATATATTTATATAATTGATATTATATATAAATACAAATAATTAATATATAAATATAAAAAAAACTTAAATATATACATGCATGTGTGTGTATTTATATACATAATAATTATACACAGTACACACATTATAAACATGAACATTTATTTTGGATGCGATTAATCACGATTAATCGATTTGACAACACTAATCTATATATATATATATATATATATATATATATATATATATATATATATATATATATATATATATATTCAACCAATTTGTCTGCTGGGTAATTGTTATAGGCGTCGTATTCTACACTTTTGTAAGTTTGTATTTTTTTTTTTACATTTTTAAAGTATTTTCCATCACATTTTTAATACATTTACAGTGTTATGCTAATTTTATACATGTACATGTTTTTTTCTTAAACTCTACACTAATAGATTTTTTGTGTTGCGTCAATTGATAAATACATTTTTTTTTTACGTAACTTTAACATATTTAATTGACATTTGGTTATTAATGATATTAACAATTATAAAAGTATTTTGTCAGTTTTAAAACAATATTCAATTATTAACATTTTATTAGTTTTTTTATTTTTTAAATGTTTCCCTCATTTATTTTTTTGTTTGTTTATTTATTGTCATAATTATGGTAATTTCTGATTGGCCTTTTGCAGCTTAGTTTCTTTTTATATACTGTATATATAGTGCTGTCAAATAAATTAATCATGATTATGTGCATGTAACAAAAGTTGTGATTTAAGCGCAATTAATATACATAATATATGTATACACACACACATATTATACATTTACAAACTTTTATGTTAAATTAACACTGTTACACTCATATATATTTGTATGTTGTGTTCCCTTTAAGGGTATATGCCCGAGAGATCAAATCTGTTCCTCAAGAACATGAGCTTTTCATGACACTGACAGACTGGCACAGTTTACTGAGAAAAGAAATGATTTCTCCTTTGTACAGAGAATAGTGCTTAATTCATGTCAAAATGTCCTTGGAGTGATGCACGTTTCGAAGGGAAGAAATCTGATCGGTTATCTTGAAACAGGCGGAGAAGGCTTCCACACAGAATGCTTAGTGCGATAATTAGTCTCACGAGGAAATTATTACACTTCTTCGCTGAGGATAGAGGTATTTATTTATTTGATTTTCGTTTATTTTCAAATCAGTTGAAGGGCAACAGGCACATTGGCCTTCGATCAGCAAACCCAAACTGAAATAAAATCCAGTAGACACTCAATGATTTTTGTAGTTTGTTCAGGCTGGCTCACTCATTTGTAAGCTGGGAAAAAAAGGAAATGTGAGTGTGAGTGTGTGTGTGGGGGTGAAGGGTCGATAAGGTTCTCTTTGAGTGCTTTCATCTGAAACAAGCGCACAAAATTCCTCATGAACTCGTTGAACTAGCATCATGGGCGTCTAGGGGTCACACGGATCTGTTTCGCACCCTGACTCAGCTAAGCCATTTTTATCATGTCACGAGTTTGTTAAATTCTGGTAAAGTCAGTCGCTCAAGATGGCAAAATTCTGAGCTCAGGTCATGTTGAAGCTCTATGAGCAGCATATGTGACATAATTTAGACTCGTCTCTTAGTTTGTATAAACAAACCAAAATTGTGTTTTTAGTAATTCACTTACAGTGGAAGTCTATGGGGCAAGTGTACTGGAAGTTATCGGCGGAACTACTTTATAGGCAAATCGGCTCATGACATGAGTTGACAAATTGTGTATAATGTTGCACAGACATGTTTACTAAGCAATTTTATCACAGTAATCTCATTGTAACATAAGTAATATGCAAGTCTTTAGATGATGCTTTCAAAACACTGTATATTTATAATTTGCGACACTTGCCCAATAGGCCCCCATTATAAATGTGCTGAAAACATGTTTTCTTTGTTTTATCAAAAAAAGGGGAACAAGTCAAAGTTATTTTTTATGGTAATAGAGCTTATTAAACCTGGAACAGAGTCAGATGTGTACCTGCTCAGGACTGTTAATACGACATCAACACACACACACACACACACACACACACAAAAACGATGCAGCACACATGCTGAGTGTAATAACACTGTTGTGATTTTAATCAGCATTTGTGTCTCAGTGTCTTCCTGCTTTAATGAGGAGCAGTTGTTGATCTGTCCGGCCCAAATTTGATCTCGCTGTGAGCTTGGAGACCAACCTCTCTCGCTCACCATCTTTCTTTACATCTTCCAGTGTTTTCAGACCACGGGATACACTCCATAACGCTTGATTTCTCTCTCTCTCTCTACAGTAACGGTACAGCTGGGAAGATGAACGGCGCCCTGGAACACTCGGACCAGCCTGATCCGGACGCCATTAAGATGTTTGTGGGTCAGATCCCTCGCTCCTGGTCCGAGAAAGAGTTAAAGGAGCTTTTTGAGCCGTATGGAGCCGTCTACCAGATCAACATACTGCGAGACCGCAGTCAGAACCCACCACAGAGCAAAGGTAGTGCGCGTTTCCTGTCTTTAATGCATCACACACGCCATCGCAGCACAAGGGTGTCACGCTGCATCGTGTAAACCTGCTCACATGTGTAATGTGTTAGCTTGAGCCTCTGACTTCCTGTTTTGCGTCTTTATTTCCTGTCTGTCTGGATGCCTTGGATCATCCATCCATATCTTTCTCAGTCTCTCAAAACCAAACAAAATTTGGAACCTTTAAAATAGCGTAATGGGGCACTTTGCAATATGCAAAGATCAAAGAAAAAAGAAAGGAAAACCTGTGAACAGCCATGTGTGCAATTCATGCTATATTGTATTGCGAATGTATTTATTATTAGAGATTGCAATTTAGTGTGACCTGCCGATCCCAATTTTTTTCCGATTTTCATTCTAAGAACTTTAATTGACAGCATAAAACAACAATGGACATTTGGACTTTAATGGACTTTAAAGAGATGTGAAAATAATGTTTATATGAAATAAACACGGCTTTACGTTTTTGAGGTGGGTCTAACAGTTGGTTAGTATTCAGGTAAGAAATACAACAGAAGTTAAAGTAAACAAATATAAAATACCACTGGATAGTCTTCATTGTAAAAATGTAATACAGATGAATGCTTTTAATTAAAGTTACAAAAGTTATTTGTATTTTGTTCTTTGATTAACATGACAGATTGCAGCAGGAATATTAGGCAGCTCTCACTTTTAAGGTGGGTTGCACCAACAAGGATTAATCTTAAATCTAGATTAAATCAAGGTTTATCTAATAAATCTGTTGCACCAAACGTTTAAAAATAAGCAGGTTTACATTTAAACCATCATTTTGATCCTGGATTTAATGTATATTTAAGATAGATTAACTTTAATCCTGTTGCTCCATAACTTTAAACTCAGATTTAAATCTCAATTATGGATTGATTTTAAACTTACATGTGAGGAGGTTTAAATAAAATAAAGTGCACCTACAACTAAACTATGCAGATGATTGAACAGAGATTGAAACAGTGGGTGTGTCGTCAGGTCTCAGAGAGGTGTTTATTACTAATAAAAATGAAAAATAAAGCGAATTGAGCTACATTTTACAAGTTTATTTACTTTATCGGCAAGAGCTACTTATGTCAGAGAGAGAGTTTCTGGTGGTCAATGAAGAAGGAAATTGAATATTATTATTGCTGTCAATGGCGAATCCATCATGGCTGCGAAAATGAATCGTAAATGGAGGTTTTAATCGCATGTTAAATTCTAATCCCTGATTTGTTAATCTGGGTTTAAAATTAAGTGGTGCAACACAGTTCGATTTAAAATAAAGCCTAGATCAACAAATTCTAGATTAGCTCTAAACTGATCTTAATTGAATCCTTGTTGGTGCAACCCACCCTAAGAGTTTATGCAGGGATCCAATATACTGTTACACAAGATGCGTTTTTTCTCAACTATTTACATTCCAAAACTAAATGAGGTGTGTTACCTTTTGGTTTAACTTTAGCTTTAGCTTTATTCATCATAAACAGTTTGTAAAATGCATACAAATGAATGATCATCAACAACATTAAAACACAATTATGATCAATGCTAGTTAGCTTCCACTGTGATTGTGTAATTTGCACGGCCTCAAAAGTCTGAGAAGAGTTGCCCACTCATTATTACGACATTGTTGTGGCGTTCATGTCCGCTCCTCATAAATATGATCATTTAGAGTGCAGTAATGTTCCAAATCAGTCTCTTGTGAGGTTCAGTTTTGGTTCCGATGGTGCCTATGTAGGCGGTAGACAGCGAAGTAGCTCGCTTGGTTTCAGAATAGCGCTAAAGCGTAGGCGTTAACCTCGGTTCTGTGGAGTTGTTAACACTCAGACAGGAAGATGGCATGTACACGTTCACAATGCCGCCCATCCTCTCACTCTTATGGAGGATGAGTCAGGGCCGAGTGGGAGAGCATTACTCAAGTCCTGTACTCTCGCACACACACACAGGCATTGCGACGGGTATCTCTGCCAGAGCCGAGGTGTGTGATTGGCTTTCAGACGGGGTGATGAGTGCTCCTGTAGTTCAGTTAGCTGCAGTTAGAGTGCCTCTCTCAGGTCCAGCTTCATCAAGGCCTCTGACACAGCCGTTGGGCCGTAATGGCTGCCGCTAGCCTTCAGCTCTACTCTAACCCATTTTCGTTTAGGAAAAGGTCGCCTGTGCGTGGCTCCGGCTGTTAAATTAGACTGTATTGGAAGATTTCTCCACCAACAAAGTCGCAAGGTGAGCGTTAACTTCCCACCTGTCTCTCTGGCACAGTCTTTCCCTGTGGCGTCCACCAATTAGAATTGAATTTCTATAAAAAGGATTTGGTTTTCCATTTTCTTCCCCACAAGGATAGTTTTTACACCTTTTGAAATGGACAGTTAATGGGTGGATTATATTAAGAAAAGTGTGCCAGTTAATAGGACTCAATTTAAAGTGTCCTAAAGCAACATACTGTATACACAATATTAGATAACCTGAGATCTTACTCAAGTTCGCACACACTTAACATGCGTTTCCTAGACTTTCCACTGACGCTACCAACTAGTTTACCTACATGAAACATTACAGTCTTTATTTTGTTTTTTTTAAGGTTTTAGGGTGTTCACACTTGTAGTTCAGGTCGCGTGGTTTGTTTGTTCCAGACTAAAAAACACCTCGTCTGCTTAGTGTACACAGTGGCATTTTAACACCAAACCTAAAGATACCAACCCTAAAGGCTAAGGGATACGTTGACAACCTGTTTGGTCAGCTTTTATCGCTTTTATTTTTTATTACAGCTTTTATCCTGTTTGGTGCGCACCATGGTTCAGATGGCAGTGTTCACACTTATTCAAATGAACCGTACTAACAGAGCAATTGCACCAGGGTTTGTTTTAATCGAGCAAAACATGCCAAGTGTGAACACAGCCTAACACTTATTTTTGGGAAGTTGCTTCAACATCTGAAATTTATTTATTTTAATATTTAATAGTTCACCCAATAATTATCCCATCATTTACACGCCGTCAAGCCATGCTTGGTGTATATGACATTCTTCTTTCAGACGAATACAATCAGAGTTATTCAACTTACGAAGAAATTGTAACATCTTCGTTGCGCCAGTTGTCCGCCGGAAGCTAGATATTTTACTTTATAACATGTTAAATATGGATATTTTTATTACAAAAAACCATCAAATTCACTTCAGAGGGCCTTTATTGACCCCCCGGAGTCGTGTGGAGTACTTTTATAATGGATGAATGCACTTTTTGGGGCTTAAAATTTTGGGCTGCCATTCACTGCCATTATAAAGCTTGAAAGAGCCAGGACATTTTTTATATAACTCCGATTGTATTCGTCTGAAAGAAGAATGTCATATACACCCAGCATGGCTTGAGGGTGAGTAAATTATGGGGTAATTTTCATTTTCAACTATCCCTATAACAAATAAAATCAATTCACGCATACCATATATAATATAAACATACATCAATAAAATAATAAATATTTATATAAATGCAATAAATATTTAGAATATATATTTTTTAAGAATGTCAGGAAAAATAAAGCAGTTGGAGTAATTTTGCTTTTGTCCACCATGTGTTGCGTCAGTGTTGCACCACAGCAGTGTAGAAAACTGGATTAAATTGGAAGCAATCTATTTTTGTCTATCTTGAGTTGTAGTTTTGTTAGCTTCACGCAGTGAGGACAATATTCCACGGCCTTGGCCACTGACATTAGTCCTTTCTGATTTAAGACTTGATATTCTTTCAACCCAGATCCAGCTTTTCTTCGGTGGAAATGTACCAAACTTTTACAGATTGGGAAACAGCACCCAGTGGCAAAGTAGTCACACTCACAAACACATCCCAGCAAGAATGCATAACTCCTCTGAGTTTCTATCTCAGCGGTGTAATCTACGTTCACACACATGCTGTGCCAATTCATAGTGGGACGTCGCGTCCTGCGCCCTGCGTGTGTCCCTGCTTGGCCGCCATAGCCTCAGCATCAGCAGGGAGGTGCTTCCGAACAGACGGCCTCACTGATCGCCTGCCCTGCATGTGTGTGTGTGTGTGTGTGTGACACCAGAACGAAGGCGTAGAATATAAATGCACCCAGAGGTGAAGAGCAGGAATTGTTTATCAGAGCCGGGCTACAATTTAGAACGGTCCTCACACACGCGCACACACATAGAAACAGACTGTCCCTTGTTGATTGAGTGATGCGAGAGCGGTCCAGGGCTAAATGGCCCTGAGCAGCTGGGGTTCTTTAGTAAAGATGTATTCCTGTCTGCCTTTGAAGTCCGTCACGCACACACACACGCACGCCTACATGCTCACAAGATGAATGGATGCGTTTGTGTGAGCATCCTTTTCAGTCCCTGGACACGTAGCACAGCCGCAGAATGATACAAGAGCGTGTGTGTGTGTGTCCTCTAAGGCCAAATGCAGATGTGCTATGCTAATGTATTAAAATGTATTCTAACAGATATCTGTGTGTTCATGGTATTAAGTCCATAACTTTAGGGCATTGGACAGTCTGTCTCGTATAACAGATCAAAAACGGAACCTGGGAATAATTGGCATTCAAGTCGTTTTCATTTACAGTCAACACGAAAATGATATTCGCAACCTGTTATACTTCCATAATGTGACACATTTTCGAGTGAATTGACATCCATCGATTTGATGATTACTATGGAACCCGTCCGTCAGCGAGTCTCAGCACGAGTATGAACGGTCACGGAGCTCTTGAGGCGGTTGTACGCCTCGTGGTTTTATCCTGTTTTATCTGTCTCAGGTGAGGCTCTGGCTTCCAGACCGTACGTCAGCAGTCCTGCCACGTACAGATGTGGAAAACACTTTGAGGATGACGGTTCTGACCTCTTTGCCTGGGATTGCCAAAAGTTTCCAGTGTCGCAACACGATTAAACACGAACCGCTGTCAACAGCCAAGGAATGAGTCGCTGGCAGAAAGTCCAGAAAGGCTATATTTCCTTCACTTTTGCTGACAACACAAGAATGAACAAGATCTTATTGGCTGACTGTTTCATATAAGCATATTAGCGTTGTTTTGGAGGCAGCATTTGAATGCTTTTGGACATCTTTATGTTCTAGAAAAGGAGAATGATATGTAAAAACTTTCATGCGTGTAACATTTGTGTGCGCACGAGAAACAATTGTGTACACTTAATAATTATTTTGTGTGCTCACACATTACAATTTTCGGTTTATTTGTATATCAGTCCTTCCAGAAAAATGCGGCTTTTTTTTTGTGATTGTTGCGGGCAAAAATCCTTGATTATGCGGCACGTTTTCTTAAAAAATGCGATGGAAAATGCGGGATATTTATGCAATTTTATGCGATGAAATTGCGGGAAGTTGCAAAAACTGCGGTTTGATGAAAAAGAGAAAAAAAGCACTACATCACAGAAAGTGCTGGGAATATTTAAGTTCTCATCTTGTTTTTTTGAAGACCTTAATAAACACATGGCTCAAATTTACAAAACATTGAGTCAAACAAGCTCTGTAGCTTTACAAAAGGAATATGCTACAACTTCTGAAAAAATGAATAAATAACTTCCTGTTTTACAGAGGTAGCTATACAAAACAGACATTTGAGTGCTTCCAATGCACAAAGTGCAATCTCTTAAAGCGTTAGTTCACCCAAAAATGAAAATTCTGTCATTAATGACTTCCCCTCATGTCGTTCGACACCCGTAAGACCTCCGTTCATCTTCGGAACACAAATGAAGATATTTTAGTTGAAATCCGATGGCTCAGAAAGGCCTCCTTTGGCACAATGCACTGTGCACTCTCAAGACCCATAAAAGGTACTAAAGACGTTGTTACAAAGTCCATCTCACTACAGTGGTTCTACAATAACTTTATGAAGCGACGAGAATAGTTTTTGTGCGCAAAAAAACCCCTAAATAACGACTTAGGGATGACCGATTTCAAAACACGGCATCATGAAGCTTCGAAGTGTTATGAATCAGCGAGTCGATTCATGATTCGGATCGCGTGTCAAACTGCTGAAATAAGTGACTTTGGCGATCCAAACCGCTGAATCGACTCACTGATTCATAACGCTTCGAAGCTTCATGATGCTGTGTTTTGAAATCGGCCAACACACCGGGAAACTGCTTTGCGTGTTCTTTTGCTGTTCTTTTTGTTGGCAAATGGGAATTTTCGTGCTTCATCATGGTTTCACCGATATCTATGGTTTCACCACGGGGTTTGCAGCTTTTCGATGACGTTCGCGTCGGGTAATTACGTCACTTCAAAACGTTCCCATGGCAATAGGGGGAAATGGCGGCTCTTGTGTGAAGTAAACGAAAATTTTTCAACTTTCTGCTATTATATATGACTTTTTTGCAACAAAAATGCGGGGATTATGAAATCATGCTAGCCCCGCATATTTTGCTCACGGAAATAGGCAATTAATGCGGCGAAAGTGCGGCGTATTGGAAAAAATGCGGCCCCCGCATAAATATGTGGACTTTGTTCTGATTATGCATTAAATCATGCGATCGCATAATCGCGTTTTTCTGGAGGGAGTGGTATATAGCTATACTTTGCATCACTGCCATTTTACTATGAAGAAAACAAGAGTATGGATGATCATGAATTAATAAAGATCTATTTGTTCAAAATGTGTTTTTTGTTAGGGCAGTTTACCTCTAATATCACAGCCTTATGTCCACTTTAACGCATCCTCTGTGATGGCCAATAAATAGGCTGATAGCGCAATACGACAGTGTGCATTGGGTGTTCAAGTACTCAAGTTTTGGATTTCATTAGAGCAGTTTGTCTAGTAGGAGGCTGAATCCAACTACTCATTTGTCATTTATTGAAGAGTGATGCTTCCCTTTATATTAAGCAACGCTTTCTGAAGTCCTTTGCTCTGCACGCAAGCTCTGTTAGAATTAAACTCAGCGTTTCTCCTCCACCTGTAAGTATGCGTTAAATCTGACAAAGTGGTTTAAGGGTCTTTTGTTCTTGTGAAATACGAAATCTTACTGATTTTACTATCTTGCTCATTTTACTGTACCAATATTTTTCTCAATTGGCCGATAAAGTTTTATTTGGGGCAATATAAATATACCGCCCTAACAAAATCCAAATTTTGATCACTTTTTTTTATGAACCATTAAACTTAGCATAAGGACAATGCACACTGAGCCACTTATTGAGCCATCAGCCCATTTCACGATGCAGTTTGTCAGCCGCCACAGAGTTAAATTCATCAAAGCGGACAGAATTCCTTGAAATATGATGTACTGCCCTAACAAAAGTCAAATTTGAGCACTTTTTAATACATCAGTCTTTTTATAAACCATTGAACTTGGTAAATAGGACAATGTTCACTTTGCGGCATCAGCCCATTTCCCATCGCGGTTTCTCAGCCATCACAGAGGATGCGCTGAACCGGACATAAGGCTGTGATATTGGAGGTAAACTGCCCTAACAAAAATAGATATTTATTATTTCATGCGCATCCATACTCGTTTTCTTCATAGGTTATAGTAGGCTATACATAAACTGGAAATTGTCAAGTTTTTCGTGAGCACGGCGAAAGTCTGTATGTTTTACATTTTTACAAAGGTCCCTTTCGGGGGTCCATACAAACCAATGAGCCACAAGTTGTCATCTGTTTTTATTTATTTATGTGTTAAACATGGGAAATTAGAAACAGCAATATGAAAAAGACACCAATATTTAAAAATGTTTCAATCAATTTCATCAATCAGTCAATCAATCATATTTATTAGCCCGATAGTTTTAATAAACACTCTCTAAAACATATATATTAATAATTAAAGTATAGGCCTAATAATAATGAGTTTAATTATTATTTTACATTTAAATTATGAATTATTATTATTATTTTCCCCTCCTCTAGCACTGTCCTGCAGTATATAGCTTGTTAAGCTGCAGTAAATTGGCACATTAATTGATCAACTAATGTTAGGTCACAGGTTTGAACATGGCTCATCTGTCATATCTCATTTCTTAACGTTACTTTCATCTTTACCTTCACTGGTCTTACTCAACTGTACGGTGTGTTCCAAGTCTTGATGTAGTGGAGTGTTACTTAATACTACTGGAGTATTATGGGCTCATGTAGTATTACTGTTAGAGTTGCTGTGGAGTGTTTAGGCTCATGTGGTATTAACTCAAAACCCTGTACACAAAACACTTGTGAACACTCCCCTTATATAAAATGTTTCACAATTGTTTCATACGTACAGGACATCTTGTTTGTGACAACACATTTTTGTATATCGTTTATAACCATACATTTTTTATATAAAGTCTGGTCCAAACTTAAGCTCATTCTGGCCATGAATTTCCACTTTCATTTTTTAAAAACAAGACTAAATAGATTTGAGGCCCGTTCACACGAAGAACGATAGCTATATTAGCATCCACACCGACGCACAATAACGTTCTGTTTATTACAGTTTTGTTGTCTGCCACTTTATATGCTCAAGCTCTTTAAGGCACGATGGACTCTGATTGGCTCATCAGCTGGAAAAAAATCGCTCTGAATGTGATTTTAACCATATCATTCTTCTTTTGCCGTTAACGTTATAGTTTTAAGCACACAGTTTTGAGAAAACGCTCGGTATTTTTGCATAAAACATTCTTTGGACAGTCAGCAAATGCTCCAAGGCTAAGACTACATGTCCATTTAGTAGATGCTTGAGTTTTGAGGTTCCTATGGTACCCTAGTTCTGGATAGAGTACATTTCTGAGACCCCTGGGGTCAGTGTTTTACTTCAGGCACAATGATGATTGATTAGAACAGAGATCTCATTAACACTTCAGTTCCTGGGTCACACTTAATTGGAATTGAACCTGCAACCTTTGTGTTAATGGCCCAGAACCATTAAGCCCCCCAACCTCAACCATTGTCAATGTTGACTGATGGGAATGTTTCAGGCATGTTTGGAGTTTAAATGTGTATGATTGCTTACTAGTGTCTGGTGTGTGTGTGTGTGTGTAACACTGGGAACAGGGTTGTTTTGGCCATAGACTGGACTGCACTGTTGCCAGGGATGAGTGAGTCCTTAGTTTATCCTGCCAAAATTCTCCCTGGCAGTAAAAGGGGATTCAGTTCACTCATTTTTTTTTTCTTGTTCCTCTTCTCTTTTCTCTCTAAATAAAACATGCCAGCACTCTCAGCTTGCTTTAGCCGCACACACACATATATACACAAAGGTCCCCAGCTGATTCTTTCTGTTAGTCGGCTCTGTTGATCTGAGTGTGTGTGTGTGTGTGTGTGTGTGTGTGTGTGTGTGTGTGTGTATGCGTGCTTCTGTACTCCATTGCCCAGTCAAGGACAGCGGTGTGCAAACACATAATGTACATATAGCCGATTTTATTTTTCTGATGAAGGACAGAGCCTTTTGGTCCATCTTTTTTTGGTGGATACAAAAAGTATCGTGACTTTGTGCTTGTCAAATGGTTGGATCACATCCATTCAGTGTTTCCTGCACCACTTCACAGTGCTGAATCTGCCGTGCCATGGCATATATTTTGTATTTCATTGTATTGCATTTCTAGTCTGAATGTAAGTCTGATTGAATGCGATTTTAGTATACTGTTATAGTATTTATTATTTTTTGGGATATGCCTTTTAAAATATTTGTAATGCTTAACTTTTTAGTTTAAGTTTTTAGTGTTATTAATCGCGATTAATCACATCCAAAATAAAAGTTTGTGTTTACATAATATATGTGTGTGTATAATTATTATGTATATATAAATACACACACATGCATGTATATATTTTTTTATATTTCTATACAAAATATTTACATTTATGTATGTATATATATATATATATATATTGAATATATATTGAAATATACATATATACGGTAACACTTTAGAATAATGGTCATTAGTTAACATTAGTTAATGTATTATCCATGAGCGGTACATTTGTTACTGTATTTGTTAATCTTTCTTAACGTTAGTTAATTTAAATACAGCTGTTCATGGTTTGTTCATGTTAGTTCACTCTGCATTAACTAATGTTAACAATATTTTAATAATGCATTAGTAAATGTTAAAATTAACCTTAACAAAGATTCATAAACGCTTTATAAGTGCAGTTCATTATTAGTTAATGTTAATTAATGTAGTTAACTAATGTTAACTAATGACCATTATTCTAAAGTGTTACCATATATACAAATATAAATAATTATACACAGTTCACACACATATATTATTTAAACAAACTTTTATTTTTGGATGCAATTAATCGCGATTAATCACGATTAATCATTTGACAGCCCTAATTTATATTTTATTTTATTTCAGTTTTTAATTTGAATGAACAAAAATTATTTTAAATAGATTTAGTCTTAGTTTTAGTTAACAATAACAACACTGTTTGTTAAAACGACCATGTAACAGAAAAATAAAAACACATCTTTGGATTCAGTTGTCCTCACAGGCTGCACAGAAAAAGATGACATGACCCCGTGTAGTCTGATTCATACGCAAATGTCTCTTATAGGAAAGTTCAAAAAGACACTAGTTATCAGTTTCAATACTTTTAATAAATACTTTACTGAATCAATAAGCTACTGAATCAACATCAGATTCACTTGAACTACAAATGATAATTTATTGAATTCTGTCAAAATTGCGATTTTTTTTTGGTGAATGTAAGATTCTTGAAACTGGTTGTTCATATGTTAAAGGGGCTTGTTTTATTTATTTTTTGCAGTGTTTTTTGTATGAAAATGTATTATAAATAAACCATTTTAAGCAACAGAATTTTAAGAAACAAAGCTCATTAGTCAAAATGTCCTGTTGTTGTGTGTTAAAATCAAATAGATTCTGATTGGCTGCTATTGTACCACAACATGCAGGACAAATTATTTGATGCTCAAGTTGTCATTGTCAGGTTTTACCTTATTGACTAAAACATGCAACAAAACATTGGTCACACGGCTTCTATCGATGCGTCCGAAATCGAACCCTACTATATAGAATGTGGAAAACAGTAGGAAATGTCCCCAGATGACCTACTACTACCACCGAGATTCTGAAGTGTACATTTGAAGGACACTTTACGATCCCATGAGACCACGGAGAGGATTTATGAATGGCAGTGAAGTGATGCAACTGACACTGGTTGGTCACATGACAGTAACAACATGGTGGATGTAGTACGTCTGAATTTCATTCATACTACCCGCATTCATAGTATATAAAACATACTTTTAACCATCATGAAGTAAATTCAAGTGTAGACTCAGACAGTGAATGCGATTTTGCACGCAGCATATGCCTTAGGCCCCAAGCTGGGTAGCCCCGCCCACAGTGAAATCTCATTGGTCCAAAATCCTGCTCCATATGGCTATTTATTAAGCTTCAAATATTAGCCTCTTTCCTCTCATTGTGGTTCTCTTTCTCTCCCTCGTCCCTTATCTTTTCTGTGGTGTAGTTTGGCAGAGATCTGTGTGACAGCAGTGAGATTGTTTTCTCTCTCAGCAGGTAGTGAGACGAAAAGAAAAGATCAAATTCACTTGGCTTATTGCATGCTTAAAATGCTTACCTCTCTCTTTCTTTCTCTCTCCCTCTCTCTCTCTCTCTCTCTTTCTGTCTGTTTTCCCAGGGTGCTGTTTTGTCACATTCTACACACGGAAAGCTGCCCTGGAGGCCCAGAATGCACTGCACAACATAAAGACCTTAACTGGGGTGAGTGTTTGTTTATCTGCTCATGCCTGTCTCTCTCTCTCTGAAAGCTAGCGAGGCAGAGAATTCCTCATTCAAACAACGACAGTTTCAAGTTTTTAATCTGCTTTCCTTTGTTAGAGGTGGTAATTCAGGAAAATGTATGAAGTCAGGTTGAGGAAACTTTAATGAGTTCATAATTTGCTTCCAGACGTAGCGAGTGATGTATGTAGTCGTGAAATCAAAGCCCTTGCCCTCGAAATCTGAACACAAAATGGTCACGTTCAAAAATGTGGGGTCAGTACGATTAAAAAATAAATAAAAAAAGTAATACTTTTATTCAGCAAGGAGGCATTCAATTTATCAAAATTGAAAGTTAAAATTGCTTTTAGAATTTTAAAAACATTTCTATTTCAATTAAAGGCTGTTCTTATAAACATCAGTTCTATTAATCAAAGAATCCTGAAAAGAATGTATCTACGTTTTCTCAAAAATATTAAGCGGCACAACTGTTTTCAACATTGGTAATAATAAGAATTGTTTCTTGAGCAGCAAATTGTCATATTAGAATGATTTCTTAAGGCTCATGTGACATTGAAGACTGTTTTGCCAAAACAGGAATACATAACATTTTATAATATATTCTAATAGATAATTGTAATTGTATTAATATTTCACAATATTACTGTTTCGACTCTGATTTAATCAAATAAATGAGCAGGTGAGCAGATGATACTTTCTTTCAAAAACAAAAATCTTACCCACGGTTTCACAGACAAGGCTTAAGTCTAGTCCCAGACTAAAATGCATGTTTGAGCTGTTTTAACTGAAAGCATCTCTTAAAATATGTCAAAATATGTTTTGTCTCAAGATACACGCAAGTAATGTTTCTTTCTAAGGAACATTCATAAAAGCTACTTAAATGTCCTAATTGAACTAAGGCTAAATCCTGGCTTAATCTAATCCCTGTCTGTGAAACCAGTCCTTAATGACCCCAAACTATTGAACAGTAGAGTATTTTATATAGGGATTCAGCGGTTTAAAATTCTGTTTGAGACTAATAAACCAATTGTGTTGGCAGATATTAAAATTCTACAAAAAAATGAAAAAAATTCAAAGTGAATTTAGGCATCACAACATAATAACATGCAGAAAAACAATATATCCCAGAAAGTCATTGTGAAATTTAGGAAACATTTTAACAATTAAATATTTGTAATTTTTAAAGATAAACTGTACACGTAAAGGGTTAGTTCACCCAAAAATGAAAATTCTGTCATTAATTACTTACCCTCATGTCGTTCGACACCCGTAAGACCTCCGTTCATCTTCAGAACACAAATGAAGATATTTTAGCTGAAATCTGATGGCTCTGAAAGGCCTCCATTGGCACAATGGCACGGTTCACTCTCAAGACCCTTAAAGGGTACTAAAGACGTTGTTACAAAGTCCATCTCACTACAGTGCTTCTACAATAACTTTATGGAGTGACGAGAATAGTTTTTGTGCGCAAAAAAACCCTAAATAACGACTTATATAGTGATGACGATTTCAAAACACGGCATCATGAAGCTTCGAAGCGTTATGAATCAGTGAGTTGAATCATGATTCGGATCGCGTGTCAAACTGCTGAAATTTGGCGATCCAAACTGCTGAATCGACTCACTGATTCAAAACGCCTCGAAG
Organism: Gobio gobio; assembly: GCF_949357685.1. Taxonomy (NCBI): domain Eukaryota; kingdom Metazoa; phylum Chordata; class Actinopteri; order Cypriniformes; family Gobionidae; genus Gobio; species Gobio gobio. Next base: position 24,642,478 of record NC_137101.1, on the reverse strand, counting down.
CTTCATGATGCCGTGTTTTGAAATCGTCATCACTATATAAGTCGTTATTTAGGGTTTTTTTGTGCACAAAAACTATTCTCGTCACTCCATAAAGTTATTTTAGAACCACTGTAGTGAGATGGACTTTGTAACAACGTCTTTAGTACCTTTTAAGGGTCTTGAGAGTGAACCGTGCCATTGTGCCAATGGAGGCCTTTCAGAGCCATCGAATTTCAACTAAAATATCTTAATTTGTGTTCTGAAGATGAACGGAGGTCTTACGGGTGTCTAACGACATGAGGGGAAGTAATTAATGACAGAATTTTCATTTTTGGGTGAACTAACCCTTTAAGCATTAGATGACGAAAAAGATAATGCATGCCGGCGATATATATCCAACATCAGCTGATAACCCCTTGGCCAGTAACAGATGCAGTACAGTACAATTTGTTATTGTGCTTACCGTGTGTGTGTGTATTTGTGTGTATGCATAAATCAGTATCAAAGGTTGCTGTCATCTGTAATAAAATGAAATGCAAGGTTGCCCATACAGTCAAAACAAGATCTATTTGATAAAAATATAATAGTGTTGTTCTAAAACTGACAGATGAACTGTATTCTTGTTTTAGTGTCTGTGCTTACTCTCATTGTTGTCTTATTATCTTTTTGTTTAGTTAGACATGTTGTTTTTCTTATTCTGAACTCTTTAGCCCACGGCAGACCTAGAGATGTCACATAAGATTATCATATCAATTGCTGCCATAATCAGACCGTCTATGAACGGCGTGTATGTGAAGGCTAATGTAGGACATGTCTGTTAAAGTGTCCTCCAGCTGTGAACGAATTCATCTCCCTCTCTCTCTCCCATTATGTGATTGTACATTAATTCAGTTCAATGAAGACTGCTTACACACTACAAGATCAGTTTAGTGTTGGCAATATGCTTGTTGTGAAGTTTTTGGTCAGTAGACATTTGTTTACAGTAATTACAGTGGCATATGAACAGGCTCACATGGAATCTGTAGACTTTAAACTTATTTTGATGGAAAAATTGCAGACATCTGCTAAATGGATTTAAAAATGTTTGTTGAGGCAAACATACTTAATAAATAAGTCGAGTATTTGTTGAATTTGATCCATGACAGGCATTCCAGTTCTTTAGAAATGTACAAAGTTCTGTTACAGCTCATTTAAAAAATGTTTATTTGTAAAATGTAATAAAAAAAAAACATAGCAATTAAAAATTGTACACAAAATAACTAGACATTTATTTTACTTCCAAAATAGACATAAATGTAGTGTCTCTGCACAACATTTTATGTCTATTTTGGTGGTTAAATAAAGGAAATTAAATCCATCCATCCACTCCTCATTCCATCCATCCATCCATCCATCCATCCATCCACCCCTCATTCAATCTATTCATCAATTTATGTCTCCATATGTCTCCTTATGTCTCTTTATATCTCTTTATATCTCATTATATCTCCTTATATCTCTTTATATCTCCTTATTGCTCTATTTGATTGATTTGATTAAAACATTTCCACCCGTGAGTGTATGTCAGTAGGTTATCTGTTTATAACTTTCACAGATGTTATCAATTACACCATCTGAATTGGTTTCAAGAAGGTCTCGTCTGGTTGAGATTTTTTAGCGTGTGTGTGTATGCGTGCTTCATTAAAGGTAGTTGCAATCTTTTTATGTTTGGTTTTTTATTTTTAATTAAACCATTCACTGCTAGTGTTTATGCTGCTGTGTGTATGTATGTGTGTGTGTGTGTGTGTGTGTGTGTGTGTGTGTGTGTGTGTGTGTGTGTGTGTGTGTGTGTGTGTGTGTGTGTGTGTGTGTGTGTGTGTGTGTGTGTGTGTGTGTGTGTGTTCAGGAGAGTGTGACAGCTTATAAATTCCCCACTGTGTGCCCATCTGTCTGACTCTTGTGATCTTTCACCCAAACACACCGTGTGTCATCAAACCCCTGGACGCACACTCAACCATGGGGGGAAAAATGAGCCAAAACATTATGACTAGTCCATTATGTCCAGTCTCCGGTGAAGTGAATATCGTTGATCATCTCCTAACAAGGTCACATATTAATGTCTGGGTAGATTAGATGGTAAACAAACAACCAGTTCTCATAATGGTTGGATGCAGGAGAAATGGGCATGAGTAAAGATCTATGTGACTTTGACAAGGGCCAAATTGTTATAGTCAGGCGACTGGGTCAGAGTATCCATGAAACGGCGAGGCTTGTGGGTTGCTGTCGCAGTGGTGAGAATTTACCAGGCTTTCCCGTCTGGTCCGACCCAAAAGAAGGTCTACTATGGCGCAAGTCACACAACATTTTATTGATGGTTATGGGAGGAATGTGTCACAACACACAGTGCATCGCACTCTGCTGCATATGGGGCTGTGTAGAGTGCCTTTGGAGCCAAAAGATTACAGGGGTGTCCACCATCAAAAGCGCCTACAATGGGCACGCGAGTGTCTGAACTGGACCTTGGAGCAGTGGAAGAAAGCCGCCTGGTCCGATGAGTCCTGTTTTCTTTTACATCACGTGGATGGCCGTGTGCGTGTGCGCCGTTTACCTGGGGAAGTGATGGCATCAGGATGCACTTTGGGTCGATGACAAGCCGATGTAGGGACTGTGATGCTCTGCTGGGAAACCCTGGGTCTTGCCATTCATGTGGATGTAGACATGACCAGGTACATGACAACGGTGTCCCCTGGTGGAAGTGACCTCTTTCAGCAGGATAATGCACCCTGCCACACTAAACACATTGTTCAGGAATAGTTTGAGAAACATGATGAAGAGTTGAAGGTGTTGCCCTGGCCTCCAAATTCCCCAGATCTCATGACAATTGATCCACGGCGGTTCCACCTCGCAACCTATAGTACGTAAAGGATCTGCTGCTAACAACTTGTGATACCACAGGACACCTTCAAAGGTCTTGTAGAGTCTATGCTTCGGCGAGACAGTGCTGTTTCGGCAGCACATGTAGGACCAACAGCGTATTAGGCAGGTGGTCTTAATGTTCTGGCTCATTAGTGTGTGTGTGTGTGTGTATATATATATATATGGAAGAAAGCCGCCTGGTCCGATGAGTCCCGTTTTCTTTTACATAACGTGGATGGCTGTGTGTGTGCGGCGTTTATATATTATGAAATTATTATTTTGTTAGCAACTGTGCAACTGTGTTTGGGGTCGATTGGTATTTGTGATAACACAATGAAACCAAATTGCATCAAATTGTACAGACATATTTTTGGCCAGGCTGTCATACAAAGAATTTATGAACATGCAAAAAAAAGAGAGAACCAACAAAATATGAATAACTGAATATGTTGTAGTCAATGTATTTTTCCTCTTTAAAATTTTGTTGTGCATAGTAAAATAACATATAACTTAGGCTGCGTGTCCACCAAAGCATTTTTTTTCACGCGGCTGGCTGGCATATTCAATTGTTTTCAATGGGAGTGCCGCGTTTTTAGAAACGCAGCGCTCATCACTGTCACTTTTCACCCAGCCGTCCAATCACAGTGGAGGAGGGGCGGGACAAATACAACACCGACCAACCACCACATTCTGCGTGTACAATGTCAACAGTATAATAACGGAGCAAAATAATTTAAAACAAGAGCCAGAGCAAATACTTTACATTGTATCGGCATTTTTATATAGAATCAATACAGAAACAAACTATCTGTGAAATGAGATGCTAGTAACACTTCCGCGGATATTCCGTATCATAACAAGCAAAGAGTCTCAACTGAGAAAAAAACGCTGCGCTGCCAAAACGCTCTCAAACGCTAGCGTTTTCAGCTGGCTAAAAAAACGTTTTGGTGGACATGCGGCCTATAAGTGTAGGGTTTTGATATATAATACAATATATATAATATATATCATTAAAACAAATATCCCCAATGGACAATTTATTAATGAATCAATTAATAATTTTTTTCTAGGGTTAGTCTGTGTCTAAAGTGAAACAAACATCAAACAACAAACCTGGGTCTTTTAAAACCTTTAAGTATTCTAGCCACGGTCAGAAAGAGCGTGTGTGTCCTACAGGATCAGATGCCTGTAGAGGATGCCTGCAGCATGGCAAAGCATCAAAGACTGTGGACGTGTGTGTGTGTGTGTGTGGTGAAGGTCAAAGGTTAGAGTTGAAATGAAGTAAACGGATATCTTCAGTTATTTCTGACTGCTTTTATAATTCGATCCAAGCCAAGAGTTATGGAGCTGTCATTCTGTCTTCAGCTGCAGATGTTGAGCACTGTCAGGTGTTTGTATGTGTGTGTGTGTGTGTGTGTGTGTGTTGTGAGAGCCAACATGTATATTTCATGAGAAATGGGTACCAGAGCACGATCTCTGTAATTAGTGTCATGGCCTTTAATGGGAGAGGATGACTACACACATCCACACGCTCTGAGAAGGCTGCATGTGAACACACACACCTTACAGAGAAGACATGAATATAGGGGGACAGATGCCGTACACACAAAGCCGTGTGTGTGTGTGTGTGTGTGTGTGTGTTGGACAGATCTGGACTCTGGCAGTTTATCAAAACTGCTCGACTCAAACTTGTGGTTTTGATCCACAAAGCTGAAGGTGTAACAAGAGGAGGAGAGACTTTGAGAAATAGAAAGAGATAATAGATGAACAACCAAAAGCAGAAGTGTAGTTGTTGCGGCATTCAAAAAACAGTTCAAGCACAACAGAATCCTACAGAACGAAGCTTTTAATGCGAATTTCACAATGGTTTTAATGTGCGTTTAATTTGACTAATAAAGGGATAGTTCACCCGAGATGTTTTATGTTGTAATTACTTACCCTCAATTTGTTCCAAATCTTTATGAATTTCTTTCATCTGTTGAACACAAACAAAGATATTTTGAAGAATGTTGATAACTATAGTTGACGCCACCCATTGACTTCCATAGTAGGAAAAAAATACTATTGAAGTCAATGGGTCAACTTTCTGGTTACCAAAATTATTCAAATTATCTTTGTTTGTGTTCAGCAGCTCATACAACATGAAGGTGAGTAAATGAGAGAGAGAGAGAGAGAGAGAGAGAGAGAGAGAGAGAGAGAGAGAGAGAGATTTGATAATATATATATATATATATATATATATATATAAAACGAAATATCGTTAATAAGGTCAGGATGGTTTTTCTCTGATTGGAGAAAAAAATCATCCTGTAGTAAGACATTTTAGAACACGTTCGCAAATATAGTTATAGATTTTGAATATTGTCAAAAGGTTGGAAAAATGTTGTCAAGAGTCCTACATGACACAGCACCTTAAAAACAAAAGGCTGAAGAGACAGCGTGACACAATGAAACCTCCATCTATCTTGACACTTATCTACATAGACTGACAATTAAAAAATAGAGCAGACAAAAAATCGTTGGATGGAGATTAAGAGAACAAGAACAAGTGCGCGAGAGAAAGATGGAATGCAATAAACATTTCATCGGCAAAGTGCTGACAAATCACCTTCACCAAACCCCCGACACGCGTACGTCTTCATTCCGCTAGCATCTACCGAGATGAAGAATAGAGTCAGCGGAAAAAATGACGACACATTAACAAGATTACAGCGATAATGTAGAACATCAGTGTGGCTGTGAGACGAGGTTGATTATGTGCTGGCGTGAGCATTAATGAGTGTGTTGTAGTAAATGTGCTGTTTGTGTTAATGTAACCCGTGTGTGTCCTGTGTTTCAGATGCACCATCCCATACAGATGAAGCCCGCAGACAGTGAGAAATCAAATGGTGAGTGTCTGTACGCGTCTTCTCTTATTTTTCTCAAGTCGTCCGACTGTACGTTTGTTCTGGGGGTTTGTCTCTGTGGTTGCGTCTGTGTGTGTGTGTGTGTGTGTGAGTGACTGGGAGATGGCTGAATTATTGAAACCCAGGAGGGCCGCGGGTCAAGAATAGTTTAAGTGTTTGCCCTGGCAGTGACCCACACACGTATACACACACTCAAATAAACCATATCACTCACAAAAAGATTTTTTAGATGCGGTTAGGAAGTCCACCGAAAGGGAGCTGGTGCTTGGCAAGGGGATTTGCAAAAGCTCTTTCAGACTTGGACTTGACAGCCGAATGATGACGTAATTATGATGACTATGTTACTACATAACCTGCTCACAGGCAAACATGCTGTGACATGGTTTTACTGTAGTTTACTGGTTTTGCTTTATATATAGCGCCATTTAAATTGTTGGGGTCAGTACGATTTTTTTTTCTCTTATGCTCACAGCAATATTGTGAAATAATATTACAGTTTTAAAATGTAATTGTATTCCTGCAATGGCAAAGCAATCCTTACTGCAGTCTTAAGTGCCACATGATCCTTCAGAAATCATTCTAATATGCTGATTTAGTGAAACATTTCTTATTAACAAATATTACCAATATTGAAAACAGTTGTGCTGCTTAATTTTTTTAATTTTTTTTGGAAACTGGTAACTTTTTTTCCCAGTTGAATAGAAAGTATCAAATTTAAAATAATTCGCCACTTTTGATCAATTTAATGCATCCTTGCTGAATAAAAGCTTTTTTTTTCTTTTCAACAATTTATACTGACCCCATATTTTTTGTAGGTTATATATTTAAATGCATTATAAATTAATAATTTGATTCAAAATTATTTCTGGATGATTCACTACCGAATTAGTCTGCACAAATTCATATCAATTGATTCAAATGATTTTATTATAATAGATAATAAAATGTAGTTGTTGTGGTGCACGATTCGCTGCATGTTATTCCAAATAACAAATAGATGTTGTAGTATTTCTTCAAAATGTAATAACTTGTTCTGCCTCTGAAATGACTTTTTATGGAAATAAAATGGTTTGCAAATAGCATTTCATGTATTTTCTTCGGAGTCAGATTGGTGGAAAAGGATCCGTGTCTCTCTTGAGTGGCAGTGGTGTTATATATGTGACCCTCCATAAGGCGTTTCACATAGATGATGTCATATCAAATGTTCACTGTAAACACAGCTGTAATGCATTTATTCTGCTTATTAGTGAACACTGTAGCCCATCAAACTGGGAACCCTGCTCCTGTGTGTGTGTGTGTGCGCGCGGTTAATCTTCTGATATGACACTGTGTGTGCGTAAAGGCGAAGCCTCTGAACAGCACTTATCGCTGGCTCATCCTGTCACTGTTAAATGCACAAACAATTCAAACAGCAAAATAAACAAGTGAGCTATCGATTTCCCAGAGTGCAGCGGCTTGCTTATCGGCCGCCCAGCGGTAAGAGCTGACACATTCTTCATTAAAAAAAAAAATTGGATTACAGTTGCTTCTCTCTTGCTCTCTCTCTCTCTCTCTCTTTCTCACTCACTGAAGCATACACAACTGAAAACCGTCACCAAATATACCATTTCATTGTTTTATTTGTCTCTTTTTTAACTATTTTCTTCTTGTTCAGTCTTTCTCCCATTATGCCGATCATTTCAGATTAGAAATATCCAAAGGTTCGCATTTTCTCTCACTGCCTTTTTCAGAGTGATATTTATTGCATGGAAGCCCACAAGAATGATAAAATACATAAATAAAGCATCGATTACACATCCTAATGCACAATTTCCTCTTCATTTTGGTGAATTAGTGCTAAAGAGCTTTCTGTCTTTGTGGTGAACTGTAAAAGAGAGAAATAATAATGAAATCGCTCAACACATCCATTTTATTTCGACCAAAAATACACATCATAATTACGGCCTCCGAGCTCGTAAATAGGAACATGCCAGGAGGACTTGAAGGCAGCACACACAGATTACAGGCAAAAGAGAGCGCCTGGGTCATTGAAAGAAAAGATCAAAGAGAACCAAACAAAAATGTGCTGTTGTGTGTGTCTAGGCTTGATGTGCTAATGAGATGTTGATCACGTGATCACACCTTGTTTTTGCCCACACGTTGGTCTCATTTGTTTTCTCCACCCTTCCTATCGCTCAGCGGTGGAGGACAGAAAGCTGTTCATCGGCATGGTGTCGAAGAAATGCAATGAGAACGACATCCGGGTCATGTTCTCTCCCTTCGGACAGATCGAGGAGTGCCGCATCTTGAGGGGACCAGACGGACTCAGCCGAGGTGAGACACATGCACATACGATATCAGGGTTTCGACATTTGTTTCTACATTTTTAAAGGAAGCACATGATGGGAAATCATTTGACGTGTGCTCTAACAATCTCAACGCAAATGTGAAACTAACACTATGAGCTAACCAGGTGCGAATCATCACACTGGGTAGCCACGCCCACAGTGAATCCTCATTGGTCAAATAAAGCATTCCATTTATATGTTAAATGACAAATATGTTCTGATTGGCTGTGATTGTTTTGCGGAATTTCACTTTCTATGGCGACACACTGGATTAGACACTGTAAGCGGCAAAAGCGTAATGGTTATGACATCACAACTCATTAACATATGACCGCCCACATTTATACATCAACATCTATACAGTATTCAGCCGCTTGTGCCGCCCTGACGAACAACAGTGTGAACTACCAACACAATCTCATGGCAGTTTGTAGCTATTTTACGTTTTGCCGAATTGGTGGGTAATCATAGTCATTTATACAATCTCATTCATACGTTTTCATACAATCTGTGATGTTAGGCTTACGTTTTCGATAAAAAAACGTACATTTTTGTATGATTCACATTGTAGAAATACATACAAAATCGTCACCTCGAGATCTAGTTGGGACTACAACAGACATATAACCAATCAAAACAGGGCTCATATACATATGGAAGTCTTCAAGGTACAGTAGAAAAATCAGCCCATTTGGATATACAAGTCACAGTAGGGTGTTAAATACTCATAAAAACTATTTTGGTTCAAGAAACTTTAATAATTAGGGCTGTCAAGTGATTACAATTTTAAATCGAATTAATTAACCACACATCAAATGTGGTTGAGAAATTCCCCCTAAAATATTGTGTTAAATGAGAAAAGCATAAAATAGACATTACAAAAAGTAGCTTTAGAAATAAATATTTTCTTTAATTCAACGTTTAGGCTACAACGGCCATTATTGTTTTGAAAAGCGACATCTGAATTGGTATTCGGATTATATTCTAAAAAAGAAGCTAAAACTGCCAGTTTGTGGCGGTAAATGTCTAAACAAGTAAGGCATTAATTCATTCGATTAATTTAAACTTGATTCATTCAGGAATGAAGTAAATGGCTCTCTTTATGAATGGGCCATTGAATCGTTGGTTGAACCTTATTGATTCCCTCAAAACACGGATTCATTCAGAAACAGAACACTGCTGTGTGTTGCTCGGTTCTGCTCTGGCTTTATAGGTACATTTTCTGGAAAAGATTTGATCAAAAACAGACAATATTGTGTCTAAAATATAACAATATACAAATGTTGTATAAAATCAATATCACATTTGGACTTGTGGGGGAAAAATCTTGATTTTTTTTTTATTTTCGCAATATCTTGAATTGTAGGGGCAGTGAGCTGTTGCCCTGCATCATGTTTTTCACCAATCAACTGAAATCCTACATATGTCTCGGGGAGGACAGGGAGGTTGCGTACAATTTTTTTAACACGTTATATTTTTCCATAATTAATTAAATCGACAGCACTACTAATAATATAAGCGGACTTTAGAGGGGAAAAAATGCAACAAAAGTGTAATATACAACCCTTTATACAGAGCACATATTGATATATTACTATGCGTTTATACTTCATTATCAGAATATTCAAGTTAAGCTCCATTTTTGATTACCGTTGATTGTATATTTTACTTATCGTAAAAAAAGCTTTTGAAATGCACTTATACTGTAAGTCTAAGGGGCAACTGGTGTAGGCTACACTTGGCCAATTGACCTCCATTGTAAGTGCAAACCTTTTTAAGCCACTTAGCCTTCAAAAACATCTAAATGTTCAAGCTGAGCTTTAAGAATTAGACAATTGTGCACATTTTGAACAAATGTGGCATTTAGAGATACTGGTTAGTGGTTTTTTTTTTCAAGTTCGAAGGTCTGCTACTCAGCAAAGTCAGTCTCTTGCTGTGTGTGTGTGTGTGTGTGTGAGGCTATTCGATTTCCTCAAGAATCGCGGGAATATGTGTGGTACATGATAGCGTTGAAGAATTTCCAGCTTGATGTAACCTGTTGGGAATTAGACCATACCTCCAACTTCCCAGAATGCTCTGCTTTCGCATACAGCCCTCTTAAATCACTCGTTTATCTTCCTCATCCACTCCTCTTGTCGTCCCTCCATCCTCCGCTCATTCGCGTTACTCCTCCACAGTCCTTATTTTCCATCTTTTCCTCCTGTCCTCATGAATATTTTAATTCCACAGGAGATTAACTTTATTCCCTGAGCTAGTGGTTGGAGATATATTTGAAATGCTTCTATGAGAGGAACTACCACCCCCCTCCCATAAAAAAGGATTGGATGAATAAATAGATGAGTAAATGTGTGTGTAAAGGAGGTGTACGGTAAATCCCATGGACTAGGATGACTTTACCAGCACTCTCACTTCGCTATTAAAGCGGTCTATCAATCATCATTGAACTTCACTATTAATAAAATATAGATCAGGCCACATGTGAGCGCAGTGCCCTGGGAGCTACCCCACTTTCTTCCAAAAAACTCATCTCTCACTCTCTCTATCCCTCCGTATTGCAACGTCTCCCTCGTTTATGCCTCGTTTATTATTTGTTTGCATTGTTTTCACATGGATATGAAATAGTGGTTTGAGTTAAAATTATTTGAATATGTAAAAATAAAAACATGGCACAGAAAATCAGTTGCTTGGGACAATTATGGCAATTAGCGCTCATTATGCGCAAATAATTTGACCCCGGAATGCTGCGATTGACCAATCGCCATCAAGTATTCTAGAGGGCTGCGGAATAAGAATAATTAATCGCTTTCCTTGAAAACTCTTTAATTCTGTCTCCTCGTTAACGACTTGTCATCTCAACAGATCATAGTTCGTTCGAACCGTGAACGAACTCTGCAGTCGCAGGTCAGCAAAAACGAGGACTTTGAGAGTTGAAAGAAAGTTTTTTTCCCCCAAGAGATGGTTTCTCTAGAGTTTCGCACCATGCCAGTGCCCACAAATATCACCCTTAGAGTGTCCAAAACTGCTTTAATGATGAGGCTAATTAAACAACTCTAAAAATAAACAGCCTTTCATTCCGCTTTCACTTGTGGCGGTGCTCCGGTTCGCCGGGGCCAGATTCACCCGCTCTGAAGACAGAAAGGAGGTTGTATTGGAGTCAAGGCGAGAGATGCTAATGAGAAGAGAGAAGAAAAGAAGGTCTGCTAGAGCAGGTAGCTGGTGCCAGCAGATATATAGCCCAACCGTGTGGTTGTAACACTGTATTGCAGGGCAGAATTATTGCTGATGCTATATTTCCCCCCTTTCATTTAATTTAGTCAAAGATGCATGTAAATGTGATTTATGCATACAATGAATACACTTCTTCAATGAAGAGCATCTTTTATTTTATTTTTGGGTGGTAAGAGATGCTGCTTAATGTTTTATTTATTTATTTATTTATTTATTTATTTATTTATTTATTTATTTATATAAATATTTATTTATTTATGCATTTATTCTGTCAAATCAAAGTTTGATTCAAATCATATGGTGCAACCAACATCTTGCAGACCCCCATGACTGTGTGTCTAGGTTTATAAGTTTCCTAAAATATTAAACATTTCAACTTTATTACAAGGCGAGCTTAGTTCAGGTTGTAAAATGTCATGTGGTGCAACTCCCCGAAAACAAAATTATATTTATAAATTAATAATCAATGATATTTGTGGAAATAAAATACTGTTTACCTTGAAATAAACTACCCTTATTATTTTTAATATGTACAGTATTGAAGGTATAATAAAAATATGATTATTTTTACTTGGTTACACCACTTTACACCACCATGTGACAGCATTTAAAATGTCATTTTTGCTTAAAAGGTAAAAAAAAACTATATATATATATAACCATATAAAGCCTAAAAACGTGGGCAACTGGATTAATTCATAAATAAATGTTTAGTTAGTTAGTCTGTCAAATCAAAGTGTGATTCATATCATATGGTGCAACCAACATCTTGCAGACCCCCATGACTGTGTGTCTAGGTTTATAAGTTTCCTAAAATATTAAACATTTCAACTTTATTACAAGGCGAGCTTAGTTCAGGTTGTAAAATGTCATGTGGTGCAACTCCCCGAAAACAAAATTATATTTATAAATTAATAATCAATGATATTTGTGGAAATAAAATACTGTTTACCTTGAAATAAACTACCCTTATTATTTTTAATATGTACAGTATTGAAGGTATAATAAAAATATGATTATTTTTACTTGGTTACACCACTTTACACCACCATGTGACAGCATTTAAAATGTCATTTTTGCTTAAAAGGTAAAAAAAAACTATATATATATATAACCATATAAAGCCTAAAAACGTGGGCAACTGGATTAATTCATAAATAAATGTTTAGTTAGTTAGTCTGTCAAATCAAAGTGTGATTCATATCATATGGTGCAACCAACATCTTGCTGACCCCCATAACTGTGTGTCTAGGTTAATAAGTTTCTTAAAATATTAAATATTTCAGCTTTATTACAAGGCAAGCATATTGTAAAATGTCATGTGGTGCAACTCACCCAAAACAAAGTTATATTTATAAATTAATAATGAATGATATTTTTGGAAATAAAATGCTGTTTACCTTGAAATATACTAGTATTATTACGTTAATAAAAATTACGATTCACATGTACTCAAGGTGTAAGAAATTTTTATTATTTTTACTTGGTTACACCACGTTACACCACCATGTAACATAACATTTAAAATGAATTTTTTTTGCCTGAAATGTTTTTATTTTATTGGATTATTTATTTATTTGTTTGTTTGTTTATTTATTTATTTTATGTGAATACTCTTTAATATTATTGTCATTGACCATTTATGAGACAAGCGAGCAATCACTATGCCCTCCTTAACAGTGGGGAAGTCGAGATTTTCTTGAAGAATCATGGTAAAATCGTAGTGGTATTGCTCATATGTTGTAATTGTGAATGTTGATTGCACTGTATTTTGTATGAAAAGTATGCACTGTGGGTGAAGAATAACAAAAGCTTTCCAGAAAGTACTTCTTATTTAACCAGATTTAAAGCTGACAGGTTTGTGAGCGCCAAAACTGCAGACTTCCCATCAATCTCTATGGTAGCATGAGAATGTTTCTGTTGGGAAAGACAGAAAGTAATGTGAAATTGACCATCATGTCTATTATTCTGGCCAACAACACAGCGCATCGAAAATTCCAAACTTAAAAGAAAGCACTCGAAGGAAGCACTTTACGAAAAGTGTGAGAAGTAGTTAACCCATTAATTAGACTGTCCATGCATGCGAGCATGTGTGTGTCCTCAATATGTATAAATGTTCTGGACTGCACAGTAGAGTAGAGCTCTTCAAACAGGGCTGCGTTTTCCCCCAGCATGCCTCCATATGGCCTGTTCTTCTGGCTCCCGCTTGCACCGCTTCGGTTCCAAGACTCCTTGTCCCAGATGCCATTGCAAGCTCTCCCGAAACACACACTTCCCCACACTCTACAGGGATTGTTCGGCTTGATTACAGTTATTTAAAAAGGATTTTTGTTTCTTATATATAGATTTTTATGATTTTTTTTAATTTATTTTTTTATACATATTTACAACCCATTCTCACTCCCAAGGCGTCAAAATCTGAAGCATGGTCAAGTGCCTTTCGCGTCATAATGAAGACGCTAAAGGTGTCCCTAGACGTCACTATATCGACGCGCTGAGTACTCCATAGATTTCAGTTGTTTGCCCAATGCATCAGATCAAGATGCATTTAATTCTTTGCGTTTGTAACAGCAGACATTTTATGAATATTTATAGACTACTTTTATATATTGGAGCAACTAACCCAACTCCTACCCAAAACCTACCCACTTCTAAACAATATAAAACACGTAACAGGCAAACACAAGTACAATCACAGGTATTTATTGCAAAAACTGACCCAAACAGTATAAAAGTATTAACTCATGTTGCATTCCAAGTCTTCTGAAATCATACGATATCTTCATGTAAAGAACAGAGTTGATCTTAATGTTTTAATCGCTGCTGAAATGATGATCCGGCCGGCTTCGTGAACGCAACGCACTCATTCATTCATATCTCATTCAAAAGATACACATGACTCTTTAGCTTGATGCAATTGGTCACAAGACACACGAGAGCCAATGACATTTTACAATCAAAGCTGACGTAGTGACGCAATTTGTCACGAGACACACAAGAGCCAATACAATTTCACTTGACGTAACGTTTCTTCGGGCGGCAATTTTTTTAATTTTAATGTGTGCATGATCTTCGGAGGATGGAGACGCCAATCGCTTTTGGGCACACAAATCAATCGTTTGGCCTCGGAACACTTGGAATATTTGTACTTTTTGAATAAATTGTGCCTGCAGTTGTATCTGCCTGTTATATCCTGTGTTTTATATCATATAATGCACACATGGGTAGGTTTAGGGATGGGATGGGGTTGGGTTACATGTTCAAACGTGTCTAAATAGTGCAAATAAATGTAAATAAAATTAAGCTGGCTGATTAAATTGAGAATCACACTCCAACATGTCATAATGGCAAAATCATAACCCAATATATAATTTCATCACGACGATAACGTTCCCATGCCCAACGCGTCTGTTTATGACGCCAAAGGTTTCTCATTGAAATCAATGGAGCACCCTGCGCGTCGAAAAATTACGTCTAGGGGTACCTTTAGCATCTTCATTGTGAAAGGAGCTTGACCATGCTTCAGATTTTGACGCCTTGGGAGTGAGAACGGGTTGATATTTTTGAACAAATTATATATATAGATATAAAAACTGGGTTGTGGTTACTAAAATCATTCTGTGTGAAAATACTGTGCCTTTGGTTTTACGATTTAAATGCAACTCATGAGACATGCCACTATGTCGATAATATTGAGAAGAAAAAGAGAAAATCACTCACTTTCATGCATCTTTGAAACACAAATGAAATAATTGAAAGTCCATTCCACCAAAAACGTTCAAGCTTCAAAAAATTCACAAAGACAATCATAAAAGTAATCCAAACAATTGATGGAAAAAAGAACCCTTTAAAGTATTATTTTATATTCATATTTATATTTTTAAATAAAAGTATCATGTTTTTGTTGTGGTATTAAAATGAGTAACATTTCACTCGTTTTGGTTTTAAAAATATGGTATCGCAGTAAGCCTACAGGTAGACAAAGTACGTGTATGTGTGTGTGATGAAACTAGCCGCACACTCTAATCCCATAGTTTCCAGGCCATCACACCAAACTAAACTAAAGCACTGATTCCATTGCTGATAGTCATTTTGTTGAGTGTGTATTTTGAGATGTTGAATGTTGAATGTTTATCTGAAGCTGAATGTTGAATGTTGATTGTTCTATTCTAGCAACTGTATAGCACTGTTGTCTGCTGTGTTCTTTGTACGATCTTTGTTTTTTTGGCTTTATAACAACCTGTCCAACCCTTTTGTCTTGTTTTGTTTCTCTCTCGTCTCTCCTCCTTCCTCTCCTCTCCTCCCTCCCTCCCACGTCCCTCCCCTCCTTCCTGCAGGATGTGCGTTTGTCACGTTTTCTACCAGGGCTATGGCACAGAATGCAATCAAAGCCATGCATCAGTCTCAAACCATGGAGGTACTGTACCCTTGTCTTCTCTCTCTCTCTCTCTCTCTCTCTCTCTCTCTCTCTCTCTCTTCCTCTCTCTATCTCTACTCTGTTCCAAAACCTAGTGAGCTTTGTAGGCATAATTTTAATGGTGCGCTCCCCTCGCAAAGGTTGTTCCAACTTTATTTTGGACATCCTTCTAATGCATTAATGCGTTGTGCTGAGCTCAGTGAAAAAAAATTCCAAGATGGCGTACAATGCCGTTAGAGTCATTCATTCAGATCAACGCAGCATCAATAATGTCTAAATGTCACCAATTTTATTTGTGCTTACTTATTGTAGTGTCATTGTTAGCTTAGCAGCTTCCATCCAAAATGATGAACAATACCCATAATGTTGATACTAAAGTAATTCATTTCAGTACTGCAAAGTATGCAAAGAAACAGTTATAATTAATAAGAACAATTATACACAATTTTGTGTGACTTATATTTAGAGTGTTGTGTTGTTAGCTTAGCAACATGCTAATGACAACCTCCATTAAAGCCAGTGTTAAGTTGCATGAGTGAGGAAGGCTATTTGTATGACACACAAGTTGCTGTCTATTTAAAGAATTCCAAATACAAAAGTATTTTTGTTAGATTAGCAGAATGCTTATGGTACCATTGTACTATTTTTCTGGATGCTCTACTTGTTTTGTTTATTTGAATATTAGTGTTAGCTTAACAGCGTGCTAATCCTAAACTCTAAAGAACACGACGTATAGTTTGTGCAAGGAGTGCCATGTATATGACACACAAGTTGCTGCCTATATAGAGTGTTCCAGATAGGTCACTTTGCGGTACATTCACATTTGCATTTGTTAAAATGTAAACGCAAATTTATCTATAAAGCTGCTTAGTTTGCAAGTGAACTGAGTAATCACTACTCTATTGATAACGGACAATGGACCGTCTTTGCCTACAATATTTTTCCTAATGTGACCACTTCTTAAGAGATTATCATTGTTAGCTTAGCATAATGCTAATGTTGTACCATTTTCTTGGATTCTCTGCTTTGTTTTTGCTTACTAAAATATCGCCGTTAGCTTAACAGCACTTATCCCAAACTAGTACGTGAGTAAGTGTGTATGACGGCAGACGTCGCTGCCTACGTAATGCATTCCAAATCAGTCACTTACGAGGATTCATTTCACTTAGGATGCTGCCAAGGGAATTGGACTGCTCACTAGATTTTAGAACAGAGCCTCTCTTCCTATCCCTCTATCTTTTTCTCTCTCTTATTTCTATTTGAATTGGCGGCCAGAATCACTACCATGTACAGATTCTTATATTTTCCCTATGAAGTGCTAAGTTGCAAGATTAAACTTTTTCTTTTTTTTTTAAACTAATTTTTTTTCCTCAGTCACTTTTCTACAGAACTTTCAACACCACATTAAGTGCCTCTTCGCTCCCTGTTATTACTGTCAGGCATTGCCAAAACCACCCCTGGCCAAATGGGTCAAACTAAGAAGGACCCCCCCGGACCCACCCCCCGAACAGTCTGCCATTAGCAGACGGGTCTGGTGGTGACGATGTCACAGACGCTTTAATAACAGACCTCCGACGGGCCTTTACATTGTGATTGCCCTGTAGAATGCTGCCGTGCTGCTCTCAGAGTTTAGCAGTCCGTCTCAGTGCCTGTCAAAATGTCAAAGCTCTGACACACCAAATCAGAGGGTGCTGACAGCTGTCTAATACAAGGCCCTAACTATGCGACTGTGTGTGTGTGACTTTGGGTTTGCACACGCATGTCACCACTCTCCGCAAATTTCCCAACGCACATTAACCCTTGCAGACATGTTGTTTTTAACATTGACACCCAGAATTAAAGGCCACCTATTAACCAATCAGAAATCGGTGACACTAATGGATTTAAGCTGTTTTCTCGAGTCTCTGAAGGCCTGTAATTAACAATTCTTAGCTAAATTTACAAATATATTTCCTCCTGCCTGCTGGCTACATTTCTGCACAGTATGTGTCCTAAACGCCATCCCCCCCGTAAGCCACATCTTTTTCCCAAAGGGAAAGTAATTACCTGGTTTAGATGAGAGTGAGTAAATTGTGTCGGGTTGTTGTTTGTTTTCGGCCATCTCTTCGCCCTCCCCTCACACCGAGGAATTTGTGGCCTTTCTGAATGTCATGACTTAATGAAAACGGATATGACAGAGGGTGGTCATGCATGCGCCTGGGGACACGCTCACATCGCGATCGGCCTTGCTCCTTTAGTTTCATCTCAAAGGGTTCTTTTCAGTGCTGTGGTTCGCAATAGTCTCCCTGGACGTTCATCTCATTTGATATGTGTTTGTCTCTCTTTATCTCTGTGATTGCGTTGCTGTCTTTTTGTGTGTGTGTGTGTGTGTATGTCTCCACATATGCACGTTCGTTTGCTC
Organism: Gobio gobio; assembly: GCF_949357685.1. Classification (NCBI taxonomy): domain Eukaryota; kingdom Metazoa; phylum Chordata; class Actinopteri; order Cypriniformes; family Gobionidae; genus Gobio; species Gobio gobio. The sequence goes on along the minus strand of NC_137101.1, from coordinate 24,624,325 downwards.
CTGTATATTTCATGGGAGTGTGTGTGCGTGGCACCCTGTGTGTTTGGGTGAATTTTACCTAACCTTTCAACAACATATCTGGGCATGTTATGTGAGATTAACCTACAATTTTAACTTGCACACTTTAGCTTCTTCTTTCACATTAGTCGAAGGCTGTAGAGAGAGTGTATGTGCGTGTGTGTGTGTGTGTAGGAGAGAAAGACAGAGCGAGTGAGTAATGAGATTTTCTCGGTCTCTTGAGATGTTCGCTCGGAGATGGCACCACTCGATTGACAGCTTGAGTTAAATCTCATTTTTTTCCCCCCTTACAAGTTTTATTTTTACCTCCCCTCCATCTGAGAGCAGAAATAAGAAAATCAGCTCTCCGAATGGGAGGAACACTGTAGAACGCTCCGGGTGGATGTTAGGCACTCCACCTCCAAGGAAACTCAAATGTTCTCTCTCGCACACACACTCGTTCTAGAGGGTCTGTGATCTTTCATCTTTTTTTTGTCGGTCTGCGGTTTGCAGTTCAGAGAGAGCACAATAAAAGCGAGTGATTTATCAGAGTGAATCAGCACCTGTAAGGTAGAGACAAGAGACAGAGATGTAGAATAATTGCCTTGAAGCACTCGTCTCAATCTTTCGTCCTCTTGTGGCTCCATATGGCTGCCCTGTGTTAGCTGCGGTTGCCCGAGGAACAGCTTTGATATTAATACATGTAATGGTGTTTCTGAATGTTCTTACTGAGCACCATTTACAAAGTCTTACCTCTATAACATGTGCACTTATGGGCTTGCGTCAGAGAAAATTCTGTTACCATCTTCTCAACTTCATGATTTCAATTTTAGCCATGATCCTCACATGCTCCTCAAATGCCTCAAACTAAGAAGATCTTGAATATATTGAGTGTGGACTGCTATTATGGTACATCTTGGGTGAAGCTCATGCCCAGGTCATATTTTTTTCCCCCAAACTTGTTGAATTGTCAAAAAAGAAGCTTAACAAGCACATTTCCTTACCCCAATTCTTATTACCATAATGGCAAAAAAGATTTGCATTATTTTTCAAGCAGTATTTGTTCTTGTTCTTTCTTAAATTGATAGTATTTACATTACAAATTACACTAAATTATTGCATCATAGTAACTGGAATCTAATTATAATCACCATTGGGAATAAAATGTATATATTATTTACATTGTAAAATATCTGCCTTAACTATGCTGATTTAAATAAAAATAACACTGTATTATAATAAATTGTTGTATTATAGTAATTGAAATCTAATGAGAATAGTGGGAATTACAAAATAAAAGTAAATTTACATAAATAAAACATACAACATTATTGTAATGAGAATGCGGGGTAGAATGTGCTTAATTCTCATAAAACTAATGTCACAATGCCAAAAAAATGTCTTAATGACTTAATTGTCTTTATGCATAATACATTTGTTCTTTTGATTTGGGGGTAAAATGCAACCTGGACATGTTTTCATCAGATGAACCCTTTTGGACATTTTTATAACCTACGATTCACCTTTTGTGAACAAAAAAACCAATGATTTCGAAGAATATGAGGGTGAGTAGATCATGTGTAAATGACATTTTTCGGTTGAATAACCACTTCAGGAACTAACTCTTGCTATGCATTATTTTCTGACCCTGAGGATTTTAGTCAAACGGGCATCACAGGTCAGACCCAAGATGTTTACGTTTGTTTGCATTCGTCGGAGACCGAACGCGTGAGAGATTAGCAGAAATGCGGCAGGTCTGTAGGGTGCAGTGAGGGCTGTGGGGTGGGAGATCTCGCTCGCTCTCTCCGACAGATGATGAAATAGTTTTATAAAGCAGGAAATCGCTTTCCTGGGAAATAAAATCAGCAGCACAGCACAGAGCTCTCATTTCACCAAGAACTCCCGTCGCTCCAGCGGTTGTGTGTGTGTGTGTTTGTGTGCCATTATTGGTTTATGCAGTACCACTGCACATGATCATTGCTCTTCCAGATACTTAGCTTTCCCTCTTTTTTACCTCTTTTTCTCTTCCATTTTCCTCCTCTCTCTTTCAATCTGTCCACACAGGGCTGCTCCTCCCCCATGGTGGTGAAGTTTGCCGACACGCAGAAGGATAAGGAACAGCGGCGGCTGCAGCAGCAGTTGGCGCAGCAGATGCAGCAGTTGAACAGCGCGTCTGCCTGGGGCAGCCTGACCGGCCTGACCGGCCTCACCCCACAGTATCTGGCAGTAAGAGGACACACCCACGTAGCCACGCCCACCAGCAGCACAGCCAGCGCAGCCGCCGCAGTCAGTCACTGTCTCCGCCCACCTGCCCCGCCCCCACCTCTCTTGCTCTCTCCGAGCTAGTCTTCACCCTTTCCAAATCTCTCATCTGTAGAACTTCGATCGTGCCTCGATCGAAACCAGTCCCCATACTCCAAACCATGAAGGGTGGTGCTGCCATTTAGAAGCCGTTAGGGCAGTGGTTCTTAACCAGGGGGCCTCAGGAAACTTCCAAGGGGGCCTCTTGATTTAAAACAAGACAAATCGATATTAAAATAAGCTAAAATGCCTGAAAAATCAAGATTTGATGTTGTTGTTGTTGTTATAATTTACCCCCACAACAGCTCTTTTGTTTTCACTGTCTAGAAAAAAACCTAGATATGTAATGTAGTCTAATTTTAAAAGTGTGATTTATAGACCTGGAAAAGTCATGTCAAATAAACTCCATAGGCATTTTTATATTGGGGTAGAAATTTTGATTTAAAATAATATATATTCCAGGAAAAGGAATTGTTGTGGACAATGGGGTGCCTTGGAATCAAAAAGGTTGAGAACCGCTGCGTTAGTGGATGCAACCACTCCAGCTTTCTTGGTACTTACAAGAAGGCAAAACGAGTGGGAACAGTTTTTTAGCAGCCTTGGTTTCTGAAGTATTTTTCCCATTCATTTTCTTAATTGGCATCTTAATTCAGTAAAACGCCTAATAAAGCCATAAACCCAAGCCAACCAGCTCCAAGATCAATCACCATAATTCAACATTTCATCCCATGGCATGATGCATTGCAAAGAACGTAGTTCTGATCAAATAAAAAAAATGTACAAATGTCAATTTAAATATATGTACCGGAGTATACTGTCATCTTAAAAGGTTTGTCCAATGTTGAAAATGAAAGATTCTTTTCAGAGCCCAGCTCTGGCTCTGTTGTATAATTGGATTGGAATGAGAACAATACATAAATTCCCTGTTCCACTCACGCCCGTCTTCATCCTCCTAAATGTAAAGAGGATACAACATGGTGGTGACATTTACTTGCATTTGTGTCCATAAGGACAGTGGGTGAGGATTAAAGGACTATGCAAGAGCATTGGGACAGGGCCATCTCTCCCACCCTTCTGCTTCTCCCTTTTCTGCCTTTTCCACTTCCCTGTCATTTTGAGGTTACGTTGAGCTTTTAAGCAGTCTGAGAGGTCCAGTTCAATGTCATCCTAATCCTCTAGAGTCATTTAGAGTCTGCTTTCCTCTCCCCTTTCATGTGCAGAAACTGCCCAGGACAGCAACACACTGCCAGCAGAACTGACGGGCGACTCTTAGCATGACAGTATTCACTGGCACCGATGTATGAGTCTAATACCTTGAAGTGCTCCTCAAGTATTTTATGATTTAGTTCCTTTAAGTATTTTACATGGCTTTCAATCCCAGCACTATATTTTGTGAGTTGAGTTGCTCGCAAATGATTGTTTTAAGAGACTGTCCATAGTTAGCATTTCTTGTCTATGAAATATATTAATTTATTTAGCATAATGATCCAGTCTCACTGTGCTAAAGTGCTAAAATGATAAATTACATATTTAACTGGCCGCATAGCAATAATGTGCCATGCTGCAAGCCATTTTATTGGTCACTTTTTGTTGTGTTGCACTGAAAAGTGCTACTTACATTAGACATCAAAAATGTTGTGTATTAGAAATCAAATATATTTTAATTGGCTATGTTCAGTTGATTTTGTTCATTAGATTTAAATAAATATAAAATTGGAGCGGGCCCAATACTAATACTTGAGGAACATCAGTGGCTAAGGACACGCCCATACAGATAGAGGCTTATGTGTTGCTTTACTGTTGACAGACTGCTCTATAGTGTCACTCCAGACAACATGGAACATGGGAACAAACCACAATGTTTCATCTATATTTAGCTAACACTAGCTCCTCCAAACATTATCCTTATATATCCATCACCATAAGCCAATGTGTAATAGTGATTACATATTAATGGTCTGTTTTTTTCTCTCTCTTCCTTCCAGTTGCTCCAACAAGCGACCTCCTCCAGTAACCTGGGAGCGTTCAGTGGTATTCAACAAATGGCAGGTGAGATACTGATCTCAGATCTGTTACTACCCTACCCCCATTGTAACTCCTCAACTAAACACCCATCCCCCTACTAAACCATTCAACCCAGATCTGGATTGCACAACAAACCCAGTTTGATACCTCAACCCCTGAGCAGATCCAGGATCAGCAGAGGTTTTTGCTGAGAACATTGTCATCCTACCTCAGAGTTTAGTTTCATCATGCTGTAGAATTCCTGGCTTTCTACGATGTGTAGCACACCTGGACACTTGTAATGTTTGTAAGTGTATGTGTGTGTCAGACTTGATTGAGCCATTCTTTCCACGCCTGTTCCAATGTACTGTACATCAAACCCTTTTTTTGTTTCTTGGAAGAAGAGCCTCATCATCCAATCACATCTCCTTGCCTGGGGTCTGTGAGGCTTATGGGAGACTAGATTATGATGATACGCCCCATTAACCCTCAGATGCCTTCAGCTTTTTACATTTTCACTTTAGCAATCCTCAAAGAAGAGTAAAAATGAAAATAACCTTATCCAAAGAGGCCACTTATCACAGTTTGTTCATGCCACAAATACTGTCAAATTCACCTGCAGAGAATTCAGCAACAAGATGGATCCCTCATCGCAGCGACATGATACGTTTTTCTTTCTTCATGCTGACTTGGTTTAGCAATCTGGAATATGATTAGTGTTTTACAACATCTGTCAATGAGCTCCTGCTTGCTCTCGCTGTTAGACAGGTTTATGTTGTTCTACCGTTGACAGCTTTTTGCCTCAGACATCACGCTAGATGCAACAAAACTCTGACTGAAAGTTTCTCTTTGCTCGGTTTCCTTCTTTTTTTTCCCGTTTTCGATGTTTTTTTTTGTTTTGTTTTTTCATTTTCTTGTGCATTACATTCCCAGTGTGCGTCTCTGTTCTTGTCAGGTCTTAATTGTGGACTGTTTATCAAGCTGCCAGGCCTTCAAGGAAAGTGAAATATTTATAGCACACGGTCTTGCCTAATTGCAGCTGCTAAGGATGAAAGAAAGAGAACGTATTAGCATCTAAAATGGCTTACAGTGTGTGTAGGATGAGTGCCTTTATCTCCTAAAGCCTTCCCCCCTGACAACAGTTTTGCACACCAGAGAGTGGCTTCCTCATTAATGTAGGCTCTTGTGGAGAGGGTGAGCAGGACTGTGGTGTTTTTGTTTACCATTATGAAGAGAGTCCTGGAAGCTCTCGTTTAAGTTCAGTGGTACATCTGTGACAGCCTCTCAGCGAGAATGAAGTTCACATTGAGCCAAACCAGCGGCAGCTGCCACCACACAATTAAAGAGCGAAACATTTCCACATTACCATAACAATAGAGATTTCTGGACCTCATTTTTAAGGCAATATAATGACCAAAAAACAGCTTAGTTTAGACTTTTAATAAAACCGGTTTATTTGCGGAAAATAATGGGAGTTGGTCACGCATGATGGACGAAGGGGTTTGTTATTATACTTACAGATTAAATACCGAAATGAGTCAGTGCTGGATTAATGGAACCGTTCAACTAATAAGGAAAATTCTGTCATTTGCTCACTGTGTCGTTCAAAATGTATACTTATTTTCTTTTGTGGAACCAAAAGGAAGAGATTTTTCATATCTAAGCTGCTCTTTTGCATACAATGGAAATAGTGCAGAACGTTATGTGCATACATTGTACATTTAAATATGTAGTATCACAAAGTTTAACCAAAGACATTTGACTTTACTGACGCCAAACTTGGCACGACACATTTTGATGTTAAATATTTGAATTTACTTCAGCCAAACTCATGGCCTTGTCCAATCCTGATCCTGGAGGCCCACTATCCTGCAGAGTTTACCTCTAATACTGAAACACACCTGAACCAACTAATCAAGATCTTCAGGATTACTAGAAACGTCCAGGGAAGTGTGTTGGACACCCCTGCATGCTCCAGGCATGTTAAGCTGTGAAGCTCATGTAAGACGCGGGTTTGAATTCGATCTGCGTCATCCCCCCATTTCTCCCTCTATACTTTTTTTGTTCTTTTCTATTCTCTCTTTCAAAGTGACACAACAGCCAATAATTTAAAAGTTCAAAGAAGAAAATTGCATAATCCCAAGCCAGAAGCCTGTTCAATATGACCAGATAAACATATCAGTCTGTTTGAGACGCTACTTGAAGTGCGAATCGACAGGAGCTCTCAAACTCAACAGGATTTGAAGGCTTTTCTCAGCTGAATTGTGAAATCTTTGGACCCCTCCATCTGTCCCCTGGCAACCGTCTATGATTGGCAGCCGATATATACAGCTGACATCTGCTGTGTCTGTGCTGTGGGTGGAGTTACGAGCCATAAGGAGCTCCATTACACATGATGAACATTCAGCGAGAGCCAGCATCACCTCTTTCCTGACACCTCTCTCTCCGCTCAGTCCGCAGAGAGTGTGAACATACTGCATGGATGGATCTCTCTTTTTCTCTAGCTCTCTCTCTTTCTCTCTCTCACACACACACACACACACACACACACACACACACACACACACACTAGCAGAAGTGCCCTTCTCAACCACAGAATTCACATTGTGCCAAACACCCAATGCCCATTTTTTACACTTGTGTGCCAAAAACTGGTTTCTTTTCCGCTTTATTCAGAAGCACAAAGGCGGTCACAAAGCCCTCAATTTCAGAGTCCATTTCTGTCGTAACCTCTCTTTTTGACCTCCCAACACTGGACTTTCTCCTTCAATGACCGCTTTTCTAGCTTCTTTTCTAGTATATACTATTCAAGCTTGAAGTCATGAAGCATGACATCAGAAATGACCTACTTAATTGACCTTTACCAATCCTGGTTTTATTGTAAACAATTATTAAAATAGAATTACAACGTTTTGCCTTCACAATCTTTCATCAAAATATAAAAATAACTAGAACTACTTGTTTGGGGTGGCATCACAAATTCCTTTTGACTTTCGACCCCTTCCTTCAAACCACCTATAATGACGCCACTTTAACAGGTCCTGCCTAGTCTGGCGTAGCCAGACCTTTAGACTGACGGCAGAAGGTCTGGATATCGCAGCTTTCATTGGTCAAGGACCGTCCAAGAGGACATTTGACTGACATGTAACGCAACCAATCACAGTTCGTTTTGTTCCGCATCATGATTATGGGTGTGAAAATTTAAAGTCGATGTCCCTGCAATAACAGACTGGCGTGCATCTATAAATGATTCATTCAAGAACGTTGTGCAAGTTTACTGCAACAATGGAGCCGTGAACTTCACGTACTTTTGAAAATCCATTGTCACAGATGTAAACACGACGGCGTTCTTCTTCAACGAGGGGCTTTGGCATCACAGCATTTGTTTCTAGGAGGACCGTTAAAGAACGCAACACACACGCCTCTCGGACATCCTGTGGAATTCAACCAATCAGATGACGACTTTGAAACTCCTGAAGTGTTTCCAGATAAGTGTGCCATATGCATCAGACGTTCAGCCAACGGTCTGTGGGTGTGACGTCTGAGGCTGAGACTAGGTCCATCCCAACTTTGTCTCTTCATTTTTTCTTGTTAAATATTCAATTTCCTTTACGTTACTGAAGTTAACTGGGTCTTGAGAGCCGTTTCACGCTGACTTGAAACCTGCTGTTTAAGACCTGCAACGTTACAGATTCATCTCTGCCCTTATATCTTGACCTGGGCTTTGTTTTGCAATTAGAGGTAAATTTCCTGCCTCTAATCACCTTCTGTGATGTGCTAATTAGACTCTTAATGCACTTCTCTTGCTTGCTCAGTGGATCGGGAGGGCAGACAACCGTGGCGTCCCCAGAGCACTGTCTGACCAATCCAAATTACATGCTATTGCTGTCTAAAGTGATAAAGCTGGAAAAACAAAGACATTTTTTTTCCACGATGGCTTTGGATGCTGTGTTTGAGTCCTTGCTTTCAATCTCAGTTGACAAACATTGATGTTTACTTGGCAAGTCCATGAGACTGCAGGGTGTCCCGTTTTTATTTTTTAGAAGGGTGCTCACAATCTCCCCACAGTTTTTCCAAGCCAAAACTTGGGACTACCAGACAATATATGGAGCATTAGACACCATATTGTGGACTTGTAGGAGGATGGCATTTGGGGCAGGGCCTATAATTTTCTTGTGCACCTCCCCAACAAACCAAATGCTGTAGTCTTTTGTGTCTCGTGTGCGTGTTTTTTCTCTATGTGTGTGTGTGTGCTTCCTCATAGTATACAGTATATACATTTTGCGTGTATATACGGCACATGCTGTACATTTTCCTGTTGTACCACTTCCAATCTCTGTCCTTCTTGGCTGCGAGCCACTTCCCGCAGTGTGTTGGCGTCATGGCCACTGCATGTAGCCGTGCCCCAAACACGCTTATCTAGAGTCACCTTTAGAGTTTCTTTTTAGGCAGATGCACCAAAGCCCACACGTAGAATCTGATCTTCTGTACCAAATGCCTCTACACACAACTCCACTAACTCTTGTACACAAGGACATGCACTCGTAGAACATGTGTGGTTCCTTTAGTTTAGCATGCACAAAGCACATGCACGCAGTCATTGACACTTTCTCTTTCTTCAGGTATGAATGCTCTGCAGTTGCAGAATCTGGCCACTCTAGCAGCAGCAGCGGCTGCAGCGCAGAGTTCGGCCAGCCCGTCCACCGCTAACGCCCTGACCTCCAGCACAGGGTCCCTGGGAGCCCTGGCCAGCCCAGGTAACCAGAGGCTGTCCCATCATCATCATCATCATCTTCTTCGATAGCGGTATCATTTCCACCGTAGAGTCGTTGTCCCTTCATTTGTTGTAGTCGAGTTCGTCATTCTCTTTGTTAGAATGTCCTTCATTGCAATTCTTTTAACTTTAGTTTTCATGTTGTGTGCGTAGTTCCTTGGCACCGTCCATCGTGGTTCATGGTCGTCATCATCATCATCATCATCCTCATCGTGTTTGAGAGAGTGTGTCGATATGTGTGGCGTTGTGCTCCGTGGCTTTAACCGTGCTCCACTCATTTTGGAAAAATTGAAATGTGAAAGCAGGAGACACATTAGTGTGACCCGTGGTTCTATGGATAGATTAGCTTCTTTGTGTCTTGCTTTGAAACTTGAAAATTTCTTTCCAACTTGAATAAATGCAAATGAAGCAGAGGGAAAATATTTTGTTTGTTTCGAGGGAGGTTTTGTTTGTATTTTATTGCTCTTTTCTGGAAACCTTATCGCCGTCATCATCTTCATGATAACTATAATCTTCATTGTTGTGGATGACTCTTATCTTGTCTTTTTTCTGCAATTTTTTCAAATCTCCTTTAGGAATCAATAAAGTATCGTGCATGCAGATATCTATCCATCTGGCCATCCATCCATCTTATCCACTTTATTGAACTGCATGATATAGCAAAAAAAAAAAAAAAATCAATTGAGTGTCATAATAGGGTGATTTATTTTTCTTTACCAAAAAATGAATTGAAGTAGATTATGCTAAATAAATATTAAATCCAATAAAATAATTGGTAAATAATCAATGAAGGAAAACATCCATTGATTATTTACCAATTATTTTATTGGATTTAATATTTATTTAGCATAATCTACTTCAATTCATTTTTACACTTTCCACAAGGAAAACAAATTTTAAATTATTTTAATTTGCATGCATCAATGTAATATGTAACAATACACAATAATAAACATGAATATTTACTTGTAACTACAATTAAATGTACTAAAACATTTTAATACATGAAAAGTGAATAGTGAATTTTTATTTGATTCATTGCAATGGACTGTTTAAACTGATTCACAAAAATGAATAGCAAAATCTGTCTAATGATACCCTTTTTGGAAACTTAATGGGCAAATACATTGCACAACACTATTGCAATATTCACATTGCTTAATTTTATTTTGCCTTTAAAGTTAATGTTAATATATCATGAATATTCAATATATTGCCCAGCGCCACCATTTATCAATAAATCAATCACCAATCCATGCATCCTTCCCTCTGTGTACCTCCACCAAAGCTTTTATGTATGTATCTTTTTAGCCATTTCAGTATCATATGCGACTGTATGTGTACAATCAAACATCTCTCTTTTTCTCTCTTCCATTTCTCCACCTGTCTCTCCTTCCCTCTCTGTCTGTCTTTCCCCATAGCAGGTTCCACGGCTAACTCCAGCGCGGGTGCAATGGGTTCCCTGGGTTCTCTGGGGACACTGCAGGGTCTGGCTGGGGCCACCGTGGGCCTCAACAACATAAATGCACTAGCAGGTAGCGTCAACAGTGAGTACTACCGTCCATCGGCCTCTCCATTCCAATCCATACAACATCATCTCATACCAGCCGCCCACTGCTCATAGAGATGCCCGCAGTCTCCCAGACACACACACACACACACACACACACACACACATAGAGAATGTTTTTTATCGATTTACTCTGAACTTACGCCAACTAAAGCAAGGGCATCTCTCTGGGCTTCAGTGAGAGTTTGTTGGGTGAAACTTTCATATTAAGTCCTGCTAAAATATTGAAACTGTGTGTGAGTGAAACTGAGTGTTTGATTTGTAAAATTTGTTAAATCAGATCTGATCAAATTCATTTGCTAAGTCAAAAGTAGCCCATCCCTTGTAGTCATGAGTGTGTTTGCACCAATCGGCCACATCTCCACACATTCACACATGCTAACATACCGCTAAACCATCGCTCTGGGTGTTTCTATAGACGTGCAATTGTTTTGTCGCTATTGTGTGTGTGTGTGTGTGTGTGTGTATGGTGTATATATGTGTCTGTTTTCTGTTAGGTATTTAGGTTTTGAACAAATTTAAACTAGGCTTATCCATGAAGAGCTGGAAGAGGCTGTTCGACATGTGTACTCAAGGAATAGTTCACCCCAAAAATGAAAACAAGTCGGTCTTCTGTGAAACACAAAAGAAAATACATTGAAAAATGTTACAGTATTTTTTTTTTCCCATACAGTGAAAGTTAATGGGGTCCAATGTTGCTTCGGTCCCTTTGACGTTCATTGTATTGAGGAAAAATGGAAGACTATAATTTTGTGTTTTACAGAAGTAAGAAGGTCCTATGGTATGGAACGGTATGAGAGTAAATGATGACAAAATGGTCATTTTCAAGGGTTTATTCTCTCAAAAATGAAAAATTTGTCACCAATTAATCACCCACATGTCGTTCCAAACCCATAAGACTTTTGTCCATCTTCAAAACACAATAGATATTTGTAATGAAACCTGATAGATTTACGTATGTCCCTCCATTGAAAGTCTATTCCATCAAAGCTTCAAAAAGTTCAGAAATACATCGTAAAAGTAATCCATAAGAATTGAGCAGTTAGTCAAGATCACTTTAAGATCACGGCATGAACAAATGTCATTAGTTCTCAATTTTCTTAAATGTTTGAAGCTTCAAAGTTTTGGTGGAATGGACTTTCAATGGAAGGACAGGTTTCATTCCAAAAATCTTCATTTGTGTTTCAAAACTCTTATGGGTCTTATGGGTTTGAAACGGCACTGTTCCTTAAGCTTAATAGTTGGCTTCTGTAGGCGTTGTGATATACACAGTAGCCGGTAAGAAGATGTTTCGCATTATAGCTGTTACCACATTGTGTGTTATAGCACGACTGGAATGCTGTATTGACAAATCAGCATTCAAGACCAGAACTATTCATTTTATACTAGAATGTACCTAATGGGCGTTGCGGAATGTAATTAGTATGAATAGACGAGCTAAAGATCACTGTGGCCTGTGCATGTGTATATGTCAGTGTGTCGGAACGCGGGCAAAATCTCTATCTCCACCAGTGACCTTTTAGCCAGGTTTCTAGTTTTATAAATCAAGCTTTCTCCAACAGAACGTCTACAATTTAAATTCATTCAAATGACTCTCTCTTGCACATACACACTCTCCCAGTGCTCATTTAAGAGGCTGTATAGTGTAATTGAATATAAAAGGTCAGTATTGTAATTATTGCTGGATAAATGAGGGAGCTGGCCGTCCAAGCACTTCGCTCATCATTTATTGTTTCCAGGCCGTCAAGCCAAAAGGCCAGTCAGTAAATACTCATGAATCAGTCTTTATAAACACACGCACACACACTGACTAAGGAACTAAAAATATACTCTGTACACAGTACGTGAACACAACTGCTTCTATGCTAGCATGGTTTGCTGTGTTGTTTTACATTATGAATATTGGTTGCCAAAAGGGATTCCATAGTTTAAAATATTTGTTTTCTGATCTACAAAAATAATGTATCTGATTACATAGACTGTCATTAGCCCAAGGAGAGCTTTGAACAAAATGGAATATCCAGTGAATCTGTTAATTTAAGAAATAATTGACAGATTTGATTATAAAACAGATACACTAATAACCATTTAATGCCACAGGCATTTGAACTCAATCGCTCCGCGAGTACTGATATAATTTTGGACTTTAAAATAGATGTTATATTTCAAATACAATACAAATATTGTATTTCGTTTAAAAATTAGTTTTTTTTTAATCTATTTTACATTTTTATATATGTATTATTAATAAAAAATTATAAACAGAGCCCCTAAAAGGGACATAGTGATGGAAAAAGAATATAAGATTAGAGGAAATTATATGTCAATGCTTTTGCGTTTTCTCTCAAAAACATTGACACACAGTAATTGACGTTGATAATAATAATAAATGTTTCTTGAACAGCAAATCATCATATTAGAATTATTTCTAAAGGATCATATGACACTGAAGACTGAAGTAATGATGCTGAAAATTCAGTCTTGCATACATTCTAAAAGATAATAGTAAAATAGAAAACAGTTATTTAAAATTGTAATTTAAATAGTTCAAAAACATAATAAAAGTCTTAATGACCCCAAACATTTGAACGTGATGTGTGTGTGTGTATATATATTATATTATATTATATTATATTATATTATATTATATTATATTATATTATATTATATTATATTATATTATATTATATTATATTATATTATATTATATTATATTATATTATATTATAATAAAGTATATATAACCATAAAGTTCCTCTGCATTGATGCTGCCCATATGTTTACAGAAGTTATTCCCGGAAGCGCACGTGCATCCGCTTCAGCAGTCAGGGTTTCTGCCTTTAATGGATCCATGGTTGCATTAATATTTTATTAAAAGAGTTTAATGTTTTCCCCCCAACCCCTTATTAATACAGCCAAGATCGCTGACGCAAATAATGAGATAATTAGATGTAGAGTTCCACTGTGTGAGGTTAAAAAGGTGATTGGTCAGATGTTTCTGTGTGTCTGAGGGTCGCCGTGGTGATCGTTTCGTGCTGCTATTGTGACATTAGTGTGCATGTGTAGGCCGCGCTCCTCATTTGCATACACCGGTCAGTATATTATGTATATTCTGTATATTATGTGTGTTTGTGTGAATATGTGTGTGAGTGGGTGCCGTTTATGATGTAATGTCATGTGTGACGTTTTGACTGTCCTTCGTGATTCTGTTGTTTCGACAAGCAGCGTTTGCTGTTTTACTTTCTGTTCACGTGTCGTTGTTTTTTTGTTTTTTTCTTGTTCTGTGTGTTTTTGTGCGTGTTGTGTTGTGCTTTGTTGTAGAAACACACCCTGAGTCCAAATTCTAACGAGTAAGAGCACTTCTTTTTTCTTTATTGTTGGGTTTTATGTAAAGTTGCTCACATGCTCTCAGGTATGGCAGCTCTGAACGGCGGGCTGGGCAGCACGGGCCTGAGTAACGGGTCGGCCGGGCCCATGGACGCGCTCACACAGGCCTACTCAGGGATCCAACAGTACGCGGCTGCCGCCCTGCCCACCCTCTACAGCCAGTCCTTACTGCAGCAACAGAGCGCTGCGGGCAGCCAGAAAGAGGGTATGGACACAGTGTACAGTTAAAACTAGTTCAACTTCAGTTAAGTAGAGCAGCGGATATGGAACTACATCAATGACAAAAGTCAAGAAAGCAAGAGGAGTTCGAGGCTACAATTTAACATGGTTGTATATTCATGTAGTAAATATTTCATTTCAAACATTTCACATGTAATTACCTAAATAAAAAAATATGTAAATATGTATCTTCACATGTTCAGTTTCTAAATGATTCAGTTCCATATTTTTTTTTTATTAATATGTATATATTTTTACATCTTTATTATTTGACCAGTATGTCATTTAATGCTTAATTAATAATTTATTTTTTAAAAATGCCGGTAGTTTGTTTATTGCTTTACAAATTCACTTTGACAAATTTTGTGAAACTTTTGTCAGTAATATATATATATATATATATATATATATATATATATATATATATATATATATATATATATGCAAATCAGTGTCAGTCAAAAATATGAACAGCTTTAAAGAATTTGGGATGGTACAAGCATAGCGTTAAGAGACCAATATTGTTTTTATTTATAACCAATACTAATAATTTGTTTGTTTATATGTCCGATAACTGATATGCAAAATATTGGTAACATTTTACTAAGAATGAACAATAATTTTACAGCATTTATTAATCTTAGTTAATGTTAAATTGAACAGTTAATAATACATTATTAAAATTTTAAGTTGTATTTGTTAACATTAGTTAATTAACAAAGATAAATAATATAGAATAGAATAAATACTGTAACAAATGTATTGCTCA
This sequence comes from Gobio gobio, assembly GCF_949357685.1. Classification (NCBI taxonomy): domain Eukaryota; kingdom Metazoa; phylum Chordata; class Actinopteri; order Cypriniformes; family Gobionidae; genus Gobio; species Gobio gobio. The sequence goes on along the minus strand of NC_137101.1, from coordinate 24,609,304 downwards.
TTGTTAGTTCATGTTAGTTTATACATTAAATAATGTTAACAAATGAGATCTTTTTGTAAAGTGTTACCAAAATATTGAATATGCTGAATACTTAATAAGCAGATTTATTTTTTAATTATGTTTAAAATTAAGGTTTAAGTGTTGTTTATTAGTAATAAATTTTTGTTTTTTTAGGTCTGTGACTGATATCAGAAGCAAAAATCCTTAAATATTGAGAAAAAAAACATTATTAGTTGAGCTCTAATATAACATTTTATATTTAAATGTATGTTATAGTAAATTATCCTACTTAATATATTATAGTAAATACAATGGCAGTTTCAGAGGGAATCTTAGTATAGACTGACATTCCTTAATGCAGCACCATAGTTGTGGATTCTTTACTAAACGTGGACACTTGTATGTTTTCTGCGCGTGAAACAGGACCTGAAGGAGCCAACCTGTTCATCTACCACCTGCCACAGGAGTTTGGGGACCAGGACATCCTACAGATGTTCATGCCTTTCGGAAACGTGGTGTCTGCCAAAGTCTTTATCGACAAACAGACCAATCTGAGCAAGTGCTTTGGTATGAACCGACATGCAAACACAGAATTTACAGTTATTCACTTAAGGCTTATGAAGGTGTATTTCATTTGGCATTAAACTAGTCATTGTACAACAATATAAAGGACATAGATTTTTTTAATAATTAACAATTATGGTAGTGCCATTTTATTTATTTAGTTTATTTTATATTTTATTTATTTAGTTTTTTAGTGCCAAATGAAATGTTGTCACTATTTTTTGTTGTTGCATATTTGCAGCTAATAATTTGATTTTATGTACCCTTTCACGCTTAGTCTGAAACACTGTTCTGCTTTTTTATTCAGGAGATTTAAAGGATTAGTTCACTTTTAAATAAACTTTTGCTGATAATTGACTCACCCCCATGTCATCCAAGATGTCCATGTCTTTCTTTCTGCAGTCGAAAATAAATTAAGGTTTTTGATGGAAACATTCCAGGATTTTTCGCCATATGATGGACTTCAAACGGTTCAAGGTCCAAATGACAGTTTCAGTGCAGCTTCAAAGGGCTTTAAGCGATACCAAACGATACCAGACGATGAATAAGGGTCTTATCTAGCGAAACGATCAGTTTCTGCGAGAAACCGAGCAGTATTTATGCTTTTATTTTACCCGCTAAGTGAGGTCAAAATACGAGCGTGGTCATAGATATATCGATCGTAGATTCCTCTTCTACTTATCCGTGCAGGCGCTAATGAGGCATCTACGTATACATCTATGACCACGCTCGTATTTTGACCTCACCTAGAGGAAGTTATGGCGGAGCTCAGAGATGATCATGTTCGTCTGATAAGAGGTCAAATAATAGCATAAATACTGCTTGGTTTCTCGCAGAAACTGATCGTTTCTCTAGAAAAGACCCTTATTCATCATCTGGTATCGTTTGGTATCGTTTAAAGCCTTTTGAAGCTGTACTGAAACGGTCATTTGGACCTTGAGTCCATTGATTATATGGAGAAAAATCCTGGAATGTTTTCATCAAAAACCTTAATTTCTTTTTGACTGCAGAAAGAAAGACATGGACATCTTGGATGACATGAGGGTGAGTAAATTATCAGCAAAAGTTTATTTAAAAGTGAACTAATCCTTTAAGCCCGGGACACACACCAAGCCAACGGTCAGCCAATGGTCAGCCAACGGTCAGCCATCGGGCAATTTTTGAGTGGTTTTTTTGTGTTCGTTTTTCCGCATTGTTTACTCTAGTCAGATGCCGTCTGTTTGTTTGTTCTTGGGCCAATTCAGCATGTTGAATCGGCGTTCGTCCGTCAGTGAGAGAGAGAACTCTGATTGGCTGTTCAGTTTTGCGAACGAGTTAGTGCACAAAAGTGATGAAAGCGAGCAAAGAAGTCCACACGGCACCGACAGAAGGCTGTTATAATTTTACATCTTCTTACCTGACAATTCGAATTCACAAATATTTCATTCATAGCATGAGCCGACTTGAATAAACAAAGTGATCAGTGTTTAAAATGGGAAGCAAATGCTGCTTTGTTTAAGGTTTGTATATCTGCAGTCCTACTGAAGTTTCCCTCTTTGAACGACAAAAATAGATTATTGATAATAAAAGTAGCCCAATGGCGAGTCAAAGTAGCCCAAAAATAGCCAAATGGGATTTTCTCCATTGGGCGGCCGAATTCTTCACTGAATTTGTACGTCTGGGGGTGATGGAGCGCCGAAATCATACTTACGGGGGTGGAAATAAATCCACGGAAAACATTTTTTACCTGCAGCAACAACTTCTAGAAGTAGGAATTGGCTAAACACGCGGAATTGGCAACACTGTTGCTGAAATAGACAGATATTTACAGCCACACATGCTAGTTGACAGTCGCCTTTAGGCTGCGTGTCCACCAAAGCGTTTTTTCACGCGGCTCGCTGGCATATTCAATTGTTTTCAATGGGAGCGCCGCATTTTTTAAATGCCATGAGCATAACAAGGCGTTTTTTACTGGTTGCCGAGAGTTGAAGAATGTTCAACTTTGAGCAAAACGCAGCGCTCATCACTTTTCACCCAGCCGTCCAATCACAGTGGAGGAGGGGCGGGACAAATATAACACCGACCAACCGCCACATTCTGCTTGTACAACGTCAACTGATGAAAACAAGCAGCATAATAACGGAACAAAATAATTTAAAACAAGAGCCAGAGCAAATACTTTACAGTGTATCAGCATAGAATCAATACAGAAACAACTATCTGTGAAATTAGATGCTAGTAACACTTCAGCGGATATTCCGTATCATAACAAGTAAAGATTCTCAACTGGAAAAAACGCTGCGCTGCCAAAACGCTCTCAAGCGTCCACAGCGAGGCGTTTTCAGCTGGCTAAAAACGCTTTGGTGGACATGCGGCCTAAGTCATTTTAGTGTGTTCAAACGCAGCCTTTTAGGCGAGACGCAACCGATGAAAGGCGACAACACACATTTAGCTTTCAACAACGCTAGTTCTTCGATGACGGCTTGGTGTGTCCCGGGATTTATACTCCATTCTCCATTTGGATTTCGTTTCAAATTTATAGTCTATTTCATACTTTAATTTAGTTGCATTGGAGCAGTTATTTTGCCGCCAAACGCGACTTGATTGCGATCGAAAGACATTGTGGTGTTAATATATCTTTTTCTCCTTTTCCTCCACCGCAGGTTTCGTCAGTTATGACAATCCTGTGTCCGCGCAGGCCGCCATTCAGGCAATGAACGGGTTTCAGATCGGCATGAAGCGCCTCAAAGTCCAGCTCAAGCGCTCGAAGAACGACAGCAAACCGTACTGATCTTAGCACTAGGGCCTCTCTCATGTTACACTGCTAGGGTAAGTCCCCACTGCTGCCACGGTTACCAAACTGGGACTCCGGGGGGAGGGGGTGCACGAGGGGGGGAGTTTCACCCTTTGACCACCAGAGGGAGCCACTCTCCCATAACCTTCTTTTCAGCTTTTTTTTTTTTATTAATAACATTATTATTTTGTCTCTTTTTTTTCCTCCACATGAACGCTTCCATTTCCGCCATTTTTTTGTATGACTTGCGATGGATGAACAGCTATTATTGGTATTTTTTATTTTTCCTTTGGGTCATGTGTAAACTATTTGAAATTTTTTTTTTAAAGTAAATATTTATACAGTGGCTATTTCATTCTATGATGATAACAACAGCAGAAAGGAACGATGTATAAAGTATTATTTGTTTCTCTTTGTGAACCTGAGGCTTGTAAAGACAAGTAGAGAAGGTTCCGATATGATTAAAGCACCAATATGCACATTAACCTTTGCCCTTTGGCCTCTGGTGTCGGTTCAGGGCTTTGCTGCTCCTTCGAACCCTTGGCCCACTGGCACTAGAGAGGAAAGGGTTAAACCCGCTGTGGCCTCTCTGTAGTCAACGGCAACAACTGCCTAAACAGCTTCCTCAACAAATACTTGCCGTCAAATGTTCAGTGATTTTTTTTTATTCATTTTTTTTTTTTTTTTTTTGTCAGTAAGGTTTTTTTTTATTTGTCTTTGTTTTGTTTTGTTTTTTTTTTTAAGAAAAAAAATGAGTCCGACTTTTATGCGTCAGATGATTGTGGTCTTTGTCCAACTGAATTTGTGTAGAGCATTAAAAAAGATTTGATCTGTCGATGGTTAAAAAGATTAAAGCATTCTAGGTTCTATGTGGAGGGGTGGGGAACTGAAAACTTGATGTTTATCGAAAGAAAAAAAAAACTTAAATTGCAGAAAGCCACAGGCCTGTAAATTTTATTTGTAAAAAAATGCAGTTCTATTTTTATACAAAATTTCTACTGCCTCTGAAGTAAAGGACTTTATTTATTATCTTTTAAGTTATTGGGTTTGGAAAGTCGTGCTCTCTCTATCCTGAGCCTCGTCCGGTAGTCTTCTTAAACCACACAATCTGTGTGAAGAGATCACGTACAAAACCCCTCGTTTTCGTTCTTTCTTTCTCTCTCTCTCTCTCTCTCTCTCTCACCATTTCCCACAATCCCATCTGTCACGTCCCCATCATATCTCTGTCTCGACTCTCTCTTCCTCTTCTCTCTTTGGTCATAAGTAGTGGCACTTCATAAGTGAAATCTCTCTTCGTTCCGTTTCATTACGTACTGTTTGGTTTCTGTTCGTACGCTCCAACAACAACAACAGCAAAAAAAAAAACTGAATAGTTTCTCCCAAACGGCGATCCATCTGCGGTCTCGGATCGGAGATCAGACCAGGATGGATACTTTTGGGTGTGTGTCTGTATGGAGGAGATCGAGTGTGTGTTTGTACTCTGTGTGTGAGCGAGTGCCTCATTTACATGTACGTGTTGGCAATCTATTTGAATTTTGTGTATTGTACGATAAAAAAGAAAACAGTTACAAATGCTAATGTGATGTTGGTGAAACGCTGGTTAATAGCACTGCTGCTGTTTGTTTGTTTGTTTGTTTGTTTGTTTTGTTTGTTCGTTTGTTGTACTCATGGTTTAATGATGTTAGTTGTGTGCCGGAGCTGTGTGTGTAACTCTCCTCTCCCGTTTTCTTCCCTAGAACTCATCTCCATGATCTCTATGCTCATCGTTTGCCTAGCATGTCTACGTGGCGTACAAAAAAAAAAACGTCTCATCGTCCCGTCATTGTTTCTGATGTCTTTCTGAGTTCTCCTGCTCATAATCTGGTCTCCTTTTACTGATCTTTGTACTTTGATCTTAGCCTGATCTTTTTGGAAATTTTTTCGCATGTGACCTCATTTTGAGCTTTTTTCCTGTTTTTGTTTTTTGTTTAGTTTTGTTTTTGTTTCGATTTAACTGGTGAGGGAGGGAGGGAGCGAGGGAGGGAAGGAAGGAAGGGAGGAAAGACAAAAAAAAAAACAGTAATAATAATAATGTGAAAACGCTGCATTCACACTCTAGAGACAGAGTATATTTACTAACATAACCAGAGCATCATTTTAAGAAAACAGAAAAGAAAAAAAAACTAAAAAAAAACTAAATAATTCCTGTGGCAAAACAATTACGAATATTTGCGTTTTACTTTTTTTTCTCTTTGTTTTTTTTTATTTGTCAGATTGTTTTTTTTCTCTCTCTCTCTCTTTATGTAGTTTTGTTTTTTTTCATTCATTTAAAGTAAACTTGAACGTTCAATACAGGGATTGGCGTTGGGACTTACTGTCGGCAACACTCTTATTCTGAGGCCTGCCGTAAGAAACCCACGCTGGTTTCTAAACGAATAGACTACTTCCACGCAGTTTTAATAAAAAAAAAAAAGCTGCCTGATCGATATTAGAATCTCTCAGAGCTTGCTCGTGGTTTTTACATTTTTCAGGCAGTGTAAAGTTTTTTGATAAGGCCATTTTAAGTGGCTTGATTTCTCATTAAAGTCTATATAAAACCACTTTTTTCTAGAGTAGTAAAGGTATTAAGAAAAAAAAACACATACACACACACACACACACACAAGATTGCCCTGTTTGGGGGGAAATGCTACCTACGTGTCACACCTTTTGCTGAACTGACTTACAGTTAGACAATCCGTGGTTTAAATGCACATGAAATGACCTATATTTTATACTGTTTAAATGTATAGAGGAAAAAAAACAGAGTTTGTGTAACCCGCGGTCCCGTCGGTGCTTTTCGTGGATAAAGTCGTGGTTTCATCAAGTCTAACAGTCTTATTTGTCTCATGTTTTTAAAGAGAAGACTAAAAATCAATTTACTTGAACAATAGACAAAGCCTTTCATAAGTACTATTACTACTACCTTTTTTTGTTTGGTTTATTTTTTTTTTTCTCTTTTTTTTTCTCTTTTTTTGTTTGTTTGTTTTTTTGTTTTTGTTTTTGATAGGAGTCCCTCTTTGCTAAATTTCTTGTTGGGTAATTAGCTATATAAAAATTATTAAAAGTTACAGTGTCGGCTTGTGAAGCATCTATGTCATTATATTATTTTATTTCTATTGTGGGAAACAATATTTAGATGTGTTATGTTGTTCAGCAAAATGTGATTTTTTTTTCTTATAAAGAAAAAACAAGATGAGTGGAATTTAGTGCCAAATTCTGACGGTACATCCTGCCTACAGCTTCAGTGTTTTACTTGTGAAATTATTTGATAACATGGGTATTTTATTACGTAAGTGTTTTGTATGGAACCCTCATATTTAAAGATATAGATTTAAAAAAGGTTGTTAACTTGCTCTTCTGTGGTCTTGTTGCCTGAAAATGTTCATGTTTTTGCTTTTCTTTCTTTTTTTCTTTATTTGTAAAGATGTAAAAAGTGCCCATGTGTCATAATCACTCTCACAAGCACACACACACACACACACACACATACGCACACACACATTCACAGGTAAGCACATACGCATGCACGCATACACACACCTGTGCTAAAGGTTGACCTCACAACCCTCTTTTCTCTGACGGTGTGTGTATGTGAGCCCCTGAGATTGAGTCTCAGCAGTTCTCCTTACACACACACACACACACACACACACACACACACACACACACACAGACAGATTAAGGGTCCACTTACACAACAGAAGGCCCTTTTACTTTTAGGAGCCAAATTTCACAGGACTTATTCATCCGATACATGTTTGTCAGTGAACAATTTATGTGTGATGGGATAAAATATTGACGCATTTATGTGAATTGTGAATCAGGCGTTGAACTTTTGACCATCATGATATAATACAGGGCCATCGCGACAGCCTCTTTACACACATAATCATCACACGAAAGCTGATCTGTGTTCCTCTGCGTTAAATTCTAAATGTCTCAGTGTAGTCTCGCTTTCTGCTGCCTTTATCAGGACTATTTTACGTTCGTAGAACAACCAAAACTCCGTCCTGATGCCAAAGTAGTTCAACGTGATCCGCAGTGTTCAATAGCGCCTGTAGCACTTTGCTGTAAACGTTTACACATCGTTCAAACGGCCCGTAAAAAAAAATATTGTTTACAAACGTAGTTTACAGGCAGCCCCCTCAAACCAGTTTACTTCACTCTATAGCACTATTTTATACCCAAGCTCTGCCGTTGCCTTAACACGTTGATCAGTATTAATGGGCTGGAATACATTGCTGCACATTTAAAATGTGTGCCAAGGGTGTGTGTGTGTGTGTGTGTTTGTTTGCGTGACTGTGTACAGGTGTGTGTGCTATGATTGGTTGTTCGTCGTCTATTCGTCCACGGTATTTCTAATCTTTAGCCAAAACTGGGTCTGCAAAAATGTGTGGCAGTTACAAAAACAAAAGAAAAGGAACGTCAATTTCCATACAAACAGAACTCATCTCTGTAAAATCATTCTTACGCGAATGACCATATACGTGCATTAAGAATTCCTATAAATTGTTCGTAAACATGTTCAAGTGGAAATATTTGCAGTACAATTTATTCATATTTATATTGTAAATCATTCTTGCGTGAATTGCCCATGACTGTTCTTAAAGGGATAGTTCACCCAAAAATGAAAATTCTGTCATAATTTACTTGCCCTTAAGTTGTGAGTTTCTTTCTTCTGTTGACCCCGAAAGAAGATATTTTGAAGAATGTTGGTAACCAGACAGTTGACGGCACCCATTGACTTCCATAGTAGGAAAACAAATGCTATGGAAGTCAATGGGTGCCGTCAACTGTCTGGCTTCCAAACTTGAGGGCGAGTAAAAGAATGGTGGAAATCAGATTGACTTCCATAGTATTTTTTTTCTACTATGGAAGTCAATGGGTGCCGTCAACTGTCTGGTTACCGACATTCTTCAAAATATCTTTTGTGTTCAACAGGAGAAAGAAACTCACGCAACAACTTGAGAGTGAGTACATAATGAATCGCAAGTACATGCAGATAGAATTTGTTAATCATTGGACATGAACAGAACGAACAAACTGTTCTTGAAACCACCTGAACTGTTACCTGACCTATGGCTATTGTTGCGCACAAGAAAACCAGTTGTTTGTACAACTGCGACAATTTATGTATGAATGGTTTATACAGAAATTCGCTCTGCTTGTGTTTCACGAATGAGGCCCAAAAAAATGTGAATACATTTACCCCTTGATGCGTAAGTTTCATATTGGGAAGTTCGAGTCAGTCAGTTTATTATATACAGCTCCCTTTGCCAAATCGTATAACCACTAGCACAAACACAAAAGCACATGCGCATTAGCACAGCGTTAACACGCAGTATTAAAACTGACGACTTCTTACGCTTACCCAGTACACCCTCCCCATAAACTTTGTTCGCAAGACAGAGTTCTAACTAAATTACGCAAAATTTTTCGTGGAATGCATCTTCGTTTGACCTCATTTGATTAGTTTGACTTGATGTAATATCACTCTATAATGAACCGCGGTTCGGTGTAAGTGTTTTTACCTCAGCTCAGTGCAGAAATACCGATATTCGGTCATTTCCATCTACTATCATTTACCACACTTCATCACAATCAACTTTGCTGACTTCAAACAAACAGGGTAAGCATTCACGGCCAGCTCAATTTCTCTCTCACGCACACACACACACACACACTCACATTTGTTAGATGTTTAGTAAAGCACAAACTCACAGGGTTCTCGCTGAGACTCTTCGCTCAGGGGTTTTACGCACCACACGCATCTGAAATCTGTTTGTTGTTTCTTTTGTTTCTTTCTTTCTCTTAAGTGCTATTTAACAAGTGTATTTTAAAGAAAAAAAGATGTGTAGTTTCTTTGCATTTTGGCTCACGTCAAGTTTTTTGGAAATGTATGTGTTTATCTAATGTGCCGTAACAAAAGCTTGTCGTCTGTAGATTAATATCATTTCGTTTGATTCTAAAAAGATTTAAATAGTTTTAAGTATTGTCTTGAGAAAAGCCAAAGTCAATGCATTTCAGTGGATTATGTAAGCGTGATACATGTTTGTTTGACAACACTTTGAAAATCTGTCATTGGATGGGAATTTAAAAAGTACAAAAAAAAGCAGGCTTTCCTATTTCTATCACTGATTGTACTTATGCCTTTTGTACCAGTGGAACTTTTTATACTGGCAATTAAAGGAAACAAAAAAAAACTATCCGACAGGCTGCACGGCCCCAGCCAGGGGCCGGCAGCGACTGGTTCCCGAGTTTGATTTCTAGTTGGCGTCCAGAACGTTAGGTTTTGATATAAAGATTTTTTAGGAGAACTTTGGCTTGGTATCTTTAGCCTCCTCTTCTTTATTCTTCACATCGATATTTGCTTTCATGTTTCCTTTGGTTCAATTCCTTTTTCGGAAAGAGGGTCGGGGAGTTTTCCTTTTGGCTTATAAATACGTAACGCGGTTTGTCTTTACAAAGAGTCTTTACAACAGCGGTAAGTTTCATTTAGTTAAGTATTGTGCAGTCACCATGATAAAGACGATTAGACGATTTAGAAGTATTTAGTCACCTTCAGTGGATAAATGTATTAGTTTGACAAACAAGATAAAAGTAATTTGAGGACTTTGCTTTTAGCTGTTTAGATTTTTCTGGTTTCTCTGTCTTTGCTGTTAACCTAACTGTGTAGCTGGAACAGTCAGACTTATTTTTGTAAATGTATGTTCTTGTGTGATGCAGTTTTTTGCCTCTGTCTCCGATATTAAACCATTTTTCCTAATACTCGTCTCTTTCTCTGTGGCGTGGTGTTCCAGTACCTGTCCAATGTTGTACAAATGTTCACGCAACCCTCCGGTGTTTCACGTCTCTTTTCTATCTCCCTTCTCACTTTTTCTTCATGTACCGTTTGTTTCTTGGATATTTGGTTTTGTTTTTCCTTTATATATTTTCCTGTAATTTCAGTCTCATCACCAAACATGGTAAATATACATAAAGATTTATATATGTATATTTCTGTGCAGCCCAACTTGCTGTAACAGTAGATGGACAGCCGTTCTGTGCTCTATTTATAAAATGGCCCTGGCTTTTTGGTTTTGTAATACTTGACCTCAAAAGCGAAGAGCTGAAAATGTTAAATTTGTACAAGTTGACCCCTTTTTGTCCCACTATATCTGATTCAAAATGTAATATAAAAACTCAACAATGGGGTCGAGGATTTCGTGCTTGCATAAAACTGAAGGTGTTGACTAAGACTTGTCACACTGTTCTGTATACTGTACCGCTGCTCTGGGCGAGGCCCCCGTCTGTGCTTTCTGTCTGTGTCCCTATCCACTTTGTGCTGTCCATGTGTCCACTGCATCCCTACAGAGATACCAGAGAGTCCCAAATCAATTAACTACCATTATAAAGCGAGTCAAATGATACTTAAGTATTCCAGGGTTTTGGAAATGCCAGTTAGAGCAGGTGCAAGGAATTCGGTGCTTGATTTTGTTTTGCGTAATTATACAGAGAAGGGGGTAATACACTCAACAATAAATATTGGGGTCGTTTACTCACCCTCATGTCACATGGAAATGCATATGATTTCGTTTTCTTCAGTGGAACACAAAAGGAGATGATTTCCCGTACGGTGAAACCGGATGGGGACTTCGACTGTCAGGCTCCAGATGGGACAAAAAACACCACACTATACTTGTGTGCTATATTTCACGTCTTCTGAAACCATACGACTGCTTTTGAGTGAGGTGCAGGAGCACTGATGACAAAATTGTCATTTTTGGGTGCACTGTTCCTTTAATTCTGAGATGCCGCCGAAAACGGCACTTCTGTGGAGGAAAAACTGTGCTCTTCTTGAGTTGAAGAAATAAAAGAGGTTTCTGTTGCAGCGATATTTTACCACAAAGACACACATCTAAGGACACACTTTTTTTCTACCTTACCTGAGGTACAAAGCAGGAAAAGTGTGTCACTATAGTTATCTTTAAAATATCCATGTTGCGTTTTCAGATATGACGCTGTCAAAATACGTAACATCAGAATCACTTCAGAAAAAAGCAGAGTCCGTGTCACGGTGTGTGAAAACTGAATTTAGAACTATATATAAAAAGAATCAGCGAACTTTATCAAAGACGTCTGCTGCCGGAACACAGAGGCATCACATCAGACAAAATTGTTTCTTCCGGCTCTGAGCTAGAGGAAGATGTTGGAGGGAAAAAACCTGGATCCGACCACGAGTTTATGGCTACAGGTAAGACTAAACAAACCCGAGGGATGAATCTTATCTTATAGGCTATAGTATCGGGTCTGTAGTTAAGATAAAATCAAATGTATTAGTAACAGAGATCAAGACCTTGTGCAATATGAACCTTATTGTGTAACCTACATTATTTTAAACTATGTTAGGCCTAGGCCTACTGTTCAAACTACTGCCATGGTGAAAAACAATCAATATAACAATACATGAATGGCAGAAATTACTTAACGACTTCCTAATATGCTAGAATGTGAATATGAGGGTGTGTGTGTGTGTGTGGGGGGGGGGGGGGGGGGGGGTCGTGTAATTTAAGGTGTTTAAGGGAGAAGTCTACCTCATAAATATTTAATTAATACATGAAATGATAATTATTTTTTTTAAGTTCATATTGTTGAATGCAACACAAAAGACTACACGCAACGATTTAGATACTATCATTTGTATCACTAATAACAAATGCAAATAAATACATTCTAATACACGGTTTTTGTTGGCCTCTAGTGGTTACCTTCTGCAACTGCATTAATTAGGCTACACCAGAATCAGAATCAAAAGAGCTTTTTATTGTGCTTTACGCACACAAGGAATTTTTATTTTCTTCGTACTGAAGTTTCAAGTGCACACATACAAATACAGCAACAAGAAACATAGTAGGCCTAGTAAAAAATAAGAATAACATAAAGTATAAAAAGACAGTTGGGTTTAGTCATAATAAACATTTACAGATCATGAACATAGGCTATATACAGTATTATGACTAATATGAATAAATATCAGTTTACAACTAAGTATTATTATCTGTTGTACTTTACTTTAAGTGTCTCACTTGTATGAGATTGATCTTGAAGGTCGGTTCTTTGTGTAAACGTATAAAACACTGACACAAGTTCGGTGGGCTTTTACAACGTGCCACTGTGTTCAAATTCGTTACAGCTGGGTGGATTCTGATTGGCTGTCCATGTTTTTATCGTCCATCACCTGGAAACAATCGTTCTGAAAGTGGTTCTAACGATATCGTTTCTCTCTGCCATTATCGTTATCGCTGTGGTGTGAACTCTGCTATTCATTAATATTGAGAACGATTTTTAGAACTGTATCTTTATCGTTATATTTATAGTTATCGTCCTTGGTGTGAACGGGCCTTGCACAGCATATGAGTATTACGGCAGGTATGGAGCCTGATCCGCCTCAATAATAATACATTTACAAAACAAAATTCATAAATGCACAGCACAATTCACATTTACACAATCAGATTCGTAAATTCAAAACACAATTCATAAATGCACAAGTAAAAGCATAAATATTTCCCCAAATGCTCACACATGCATCTTACCTAAATAAATTTAAATTATTTACACAGATATGTAAGTTCTTTAGCCTATAATTTCCATCACACATTTATGAATGATGTTACATGTATTTATGGATTGTGGTGATTTGACTGCTTTGAATTTGTGTGTGGTATTTTTGAGACCTTCCTGTGCATTTATGAATTTTATGTTTAAATGTAATATTATTGAGGCTGATCTGGCTCCATAGCAGGCATTACCTTCTTTAAGTCATTGAATCACAGTACTTCCACTGTGCTTTAGTGATGGCATGCAAGTGATGTCAAACTTAAAATAACTGCTTTATATAATACATGAACAAAGACCATACAAAGTCAACAAACTTGTCAAACAAGAAGACATTTTAAGAAGACAAAAGGCAGCGTTTCACGGCTGGAATTATCTGAACTACAGTAAGTACACATTACACAAATGGTCTGTGAAATTCCCACTAAATTAGTATTGATTGTGCTTTACTTATATAGCCTAATAGGACAATGCTGATATAATAGCAGGCTTTATGATTTCATAAACACACGCTGCAGGTGTGTAGCACTGTGTCCTTGTTACACGCTAAATGTAGGCTACTTACCTAAAGAATAACAGTAAATTATGCATAATTACAAACAACTAAACCTAACCATATAAGTACATGTTGTTAATTAATATTACTTAGTACATATTTGTGTAAGTACACTCGTAACAGTTTTTATAAAGCGTTCAAACAGTTGAAAAAAGCGTTGTAGTTACATATTTTGGCCACCAGATGGACTCATTACTTTTTAAATTGTTTTAAGCAAGAAGCTCATGATCATGGCACTTACAACACTAAACTTACACACCGAGAAATGACAGCATTAAGTTATAAATACTAATAATAATCCCTTCCTAACAGCCAATGTTATCTGTCGAATAAGTGGTTTTGTTTTCGAATAGCATAATACTTATCACCAATATACTATTTAATAATATCTTTAATAATCATGTGACATTATAACTGTCTAAATAATGCACGCTGAACTTAGCTGGCCAGCTTCGATGTTATAGTAAATGAATGTATATGCACAGAAGGGCTAAACATCACAGTCATCACACTAGACTCCAGACACAGGAATGTAAGTGCATGATTGTTGCATTGTGATGGTGATGTGGGCAGTGTTTGTCGGGTGCGCGCGAGCACCTGAGCTGCTGCTGCAGGGGTTTCCATAGCGAGCGCACTCACTCACTCACTTCAGCGGGAACACCGCGGACTTCCTGATGCCGGACAATGCGTGTATTCCGCTCGCATTTACACCATAGACTCGGGTAAAGGGATGTAAGCGGAGCGCGGACGCGAGCTACAAAGGTAAACGCGTATTATTGATCAATTGTGAGCGGGAGATATTGATCAGGGTGAAGTTATGTCTGTTTGCTGTGCTAAAGTAGCGCTAGCGGGGCAGTTTGAGCCCCTCAGAGTCAAACTGGCTGTGGGATGGAGTGTAAACCCTGGAGATAGGGCGATATGCTTGATTGTACGTGTTTATTAACTCCAACGGAGAGAAATACGGCTTTATTTACCATAAAGTTGTTAATAATTGTATTCAATGAGGCCTAGCGAGCCAAACGCTCAGACGGCCTCCAACAGCAGGATTGATGCCGATGGGCTGTTCATAAACACAAATAACGCGCGCTGATTGGCTGAGAACACAGATGCCGAGCGTTGATTGGCCGAGAGTGCTGTCGTTTACGAGGTGTCCCGAACGCTTTTAAATGTTTTGGCACATAAATTATTTTGTGGAGAAGCAAGATTTTCATGGCTTTATTGTAATTTATCCCATTTTAAATCCACACAACAAATACATTTCGGTTTAAAATCACCATTTAGCCAGAATATTGTAATAACATAGTATGCTTTGAAATACCTTGGAGTAATGTTAATATTCATTATATGTTTAGGCGTTTGATGCAGTCACAGCTCACCTCATGAATCACTGCCTCATTAAGTATATTACATTACTAACTGATCATAATTGATATATTTTGTCAGTGTAGTTTATATACTGTAAATCAGTGCAGATCCTATTTAAGGCGTTTAGGTGTGTGTGTGTGTGTGTGTGTGTGTGTGTGTGTGTGTGTGTGTGTGTGTGTGTGTGTGTGTGTGTGTGTGTTTTCATGCTCTCATGTCTCACATTCTGCTGAGCTGTGTTTCACATGTGCATGTGCTGACCACACACGTCATATATTATACAGAGCAGAGCCCTTCTCAACATCACTTAAACTGAGACTTGCCCAGCTGTGTGAGTGAACGTGTGTGATCCAGAGCAAAGAACGTCCAGTACATGTGTGAAATCTGCAAGATTCACCCATTTAAAAAGTATCATAAAAGAAAATGCATTGGGAAAAAAAGTATCAGTTAAATTAAGATAAACAAACTATACATTTATGTTTAAGCTTAAAACAATTCGATATTATACGTAAAAGTACTTGCAATTGATTACATAGAATGTATTAGATAATGTACTTTATTGATCTCATGAGGGAAATTGTGGTACATTAGCAAGCAGACACAGTCAACACTGTAAAGGTTACAGTACAGCACACATCTTCATAGATATTGATAATATTATTATGTATGGTCAATATACTTGTCTATTTTTTTCGCCCATATTTTAAGTGAAATCAGATCATTAACTGTTCAACTGTTGAATATATTTGTAACCCAGCATAGAAAAAAAATGAAATAAGACATATTAGAGCTGTGCAATATTTAAGAAAAATTCGATATGCAATACCTTGTTAAATAATGCGATACTGTGATATGTGTAAAATCTATTTAAATTATATTTAAAAAATATTTAAAAACTGAGAATGATATCATTTATGTGTTTCACATTCTTTCTGGGAAAAGAAAGCATCGCTACACCTTCTGAAAGTGACCCGCAGTGTTTTAGCAAAAGTGAATGTCACAAATCTGACAATATAATTTTAACATCAATGTAAACAAACAAAAAATGTAATTCCAATATTTAAATACCAAAAACTCTTTGCTTGACTTGGTAATGTATAGTTATATCAACCTAAAACTTCACATCAAGAACATCCAGGTAAACAAAGACACCTGAACTAAGGGAGGACGATTATTTTTGTTATTTTAATTTATCTTTGTTAAAAATAAGAACTAAAAACGGTAGTCTTCACCAGAGGTGTCAAAAGTATTTGCATTCATTACTCAGGTAGAAGTATAGATACTAGGGTTTAAAAAGACTTCTGTAGAAGTTGAAGTATCAACTCAAGCTTTTTACTCAAGTAAAAGTACTGGTTTCAAAACTACTTAAAGTATAAAAGTAAAAGTAATGTAAGGGGAAAAAATGCCATTAAAGGGGTAGTTCACCCAAAAATGAAAATTCTGTCATCATTTACTCATTTACTTCCAACCGGTATGAATTTGGAAGATATTTTGAAGAATGTTTGTAACCAAGCAGATAGAGCAACCATTGACTGCTATAGTAGGGGCAAAATACAATGGCAATCAATGGTTGCATATAATCTGCTTGGTTACAAACATTCTTCAAAATATCTTCAGAACAAAGAAACTCATACAGGTTTGGAACAACTTGAGGGTGAGTAAATGATGACAGAATTTTCATTTTTGGGTGAAGTATCCCTTTAATGACAAAAGATTAGGCCGCGCCACAGTGCTTACCCCACCTCCTCAAAAAACATTTTTCTAAAGGCCATAATGACTATAATGTTATATTAAAAAGTTAATGTTGAAATTTTTTAGATGCATAGGCTACCCGTTTCAGCCGCATATATTCCCATTGAAAATCAACGCATTTTAGGACAATGCAAATACATTAAAGAACCATATGTGTACTACTGAGCAAAAAGTCAAAATTCAGAGGCATGTTATCAATAACCATTATTTGAATGTGTGATCAGTGTGGCCAGATTGGGTCGACGATTTCCAGCCCAAAAACTCACCAAATGTACATTTATATTCAAAAAATGGTTATTGATAACATGGCTCTGAATTTTGACTTTTTGCACCTTTACAATACTTATAGGCAACTAGTCACTCCAAGAAAAATCCCAAAACTTTAACTGCCAAAATAATGTGACATTTTATTGCCATACCAATCAATGTTGATAAGTAAGTTACCATTTTATCTCCTTAAAACATAACATTGAAAAAATTGATTTCCCAGTAAAACCGATCAAATATGTCCAGGTAGAAACTGTCAAAACAGCAATCCCTCAGAAAAACACAATGTCAACAATAAAGCCAATTTACGTGCAAAAAGTGCCCAATATAGAGATTGGAAAAAGCAATGTAATTAACAGGCATTTCACACGTTAATGCACACACCACTGTCAAAATGCGTAATTCATTGATACTGTACAATAATCCGCCAACAAAAAATAACAACAATACGCTTACCTTTGTGTTGCACTTTGCTTTGACAAAACTACACTATGTCTTTCGTGAAGTACATGGCACATGCACTTAGCACCGTCAAAACGGATTAATCGTTGATTTAAACCTCTTTCAGCAGCTGTCGCGGTTTCAGATGTGTATATAAGTGTGTATATGACGATGGACAGGAGTCACGGTTATATTTATAAAGAGTCTTCGAGTCACAGGTGTAATTCACATTTGAGAGTTGAGTCACTCTCCCACTCTTTACTGTAGATACAACTTACTGTATATTTATTCCACTGTCATAGCGATCACTGGAATATACAGCTACGAGTCATCGCGCTAAAAACCCGGCTAAAGTCATGAATGAGCACGTCTGCCTGCTGATCGCTGATTGGCTGAAAGTGCGTGCTCGTCGGCGAGAACCCGCCCTATCTGGCAGCATGGTGTGTGATTTGTGCAGGCGTGATTGATCGCCTACAGCCCAATAGGGTGTCAGAACGGTTTGTGTTTATCCTTCTCATCCAACCACAATCAAATTCACTCTATCCGGATGGCACGATTTATCTGGATAGTTTTTTTTTTTTTTGACAAGCCGAAATGAAAACATGCCGACATGGAATAGGTGTAACGAGGCTATTATTAAAATGTAAGGAGTAGAAAGTACAGATAATTGCTTGAAAATGTAAGGAGTAGAAGTAAAAAGTAGGCAAAACAATTATTACTCCAGTAAAGTATAGATACCCAAAATTTCTACTTAAGTAAGGTAACAAAGTATTTGTACTTCGTTACTTGACACCTCTGGTCTTCACATTAATTAAATATGCACTGATACATAATAAATCTACAAAGGTTATTCAGCCAAGAGCACTAAGTGATTTTCTCTTGTTCTTTTGTTGTTTGACAGACAGAGGCAGGTTTACTGCAGGTTTATTAGCAGGCTGTCACTTTAAGACCTAATGCACGGGATCCTATTGACCCGCATTCGGTTTCTTTCCCCAACTGATATCTTTCACTTAAAGCATAACCGACTGTGTTTACATGAATACTCATCAAGATAGCCATTTTGACATAACTGTGTGTGTATTTGACAGTTCGAGTGCGTACCAAGACACGAAACAGAACTGAAGGGATCACACACTTTCAGAGAGGCGGCTTGTGCGCACGTTTCGGTGTTGTTTTTCCCCAAATTTATTGTGTTTAATAGGGACGCAACAATACAGTTAGTCCACGGTTCAATACATACCTCGGTTTTTAACCACGGTTTTCGGTTCGGTTTGGTTCTGATGGCTTGTCACACCAGTTTTTTGCTATTCTATTCTTAAGCGTCAGGAACAGAAAGAGGTTAAGGAGAAAAAAGACTATTTTTTTATTGCAATACTCTTCCTTTATTTTACTTAAAATAATTGAAAAACCTTACTTAAACTTAAAACTTTACTTAAAAAAAACCTTGTACACATTCCTAGTGTACTGTATCATATAAAATAAATATATATAAAGATTTACACTGGCAGCTCAGAGCTGTACAGCAGCATTTAAGTATGAGATTGAATGAATAAATGTAAAAATAAAACACTACATAGACTTCACTATAAAATATACATTGATTCTTATTAAAGCTACTGTATTAAAGTTTTTCAGTCAAGAGCAGTGAGTGATTTTCTCTTTGTCTTTTGTTATTTTATTAACCACTAAAGGAATAGTTCACTCAAAAATGACAATTCTGTCATTGATTACTCACGCACAAGTTGTTTTAAACCTGAATAAAGTAATTTCTTCTGTTGGACATAAAATATATTTTGAAGAATGTTGGAAACCAAACGGTTGTTGGTCCCCATTGTAGGAAATTATAATATGGATGTTAATCGCTACCATCAACTGTCACATGTGTTCAACAGAAGAAATGAATACAGGTTTGGAACAACATTAGAGTGAGTAAATAATTACATTATTTTAGAGGTGAACTGTCCCTTTAAGGACAGCGTGTTCACTAGGCTGCGCTGTCAATTTAAGACTTGCACGCATCTAATATACAGACACGCCGATTTTACTTTCACTTTAGACATAACCGACTGTGTTTATGTTAACCTGTGTGTATTTGACAGTATTAGCGCAGTAAGACGACTTAGTCCAGTAATCACGTGTTTGACAGGCTTTTAGTGCGCTGCGCTCGGAAAAGCGCATGGTGCCCTACGCGCAAGGCTTTAAAACGCGTGCAAATAATGAACTTTGGTGATTGTGTATAACTATAGTGTTCCGTGAGTATAACTCCACCACTAACGTGTGATGTGAATGTATGTCGCGTTGTTCAGTATATTGGGATGGAGGCAAATGATGGAATGTGTAGAAAAATAATTAATTAAATGCAAAACTGAGAAAACCGCAATTCACAACCGCGTATTGAACCGTGAATGCCGTACCGGTTCAATATTATATTGAGAATTGTGGCATCCCTAGTGTTTAATAACTCTTTTTAACGTCAAGCAAGTCACATAAGTAACTGTCGTGTGCCCAGTCTATTCTCTGCTATATGCTTCAACCTAAAACGTACACTTTTCACAATGTTGAAGTAGAATATTCAAATAATTCTGATATTGCATGCCCTTGCGATATGCATATCGCGATATGTACATTTGCGATATTTCGATAATTCCGATATATTGTGCAGCCCTATCCCAAATCTGCTTCCTATAAGGATGTTATAATTAGGCTACAAACTGCTAATATTGACCTGATATAGTAATTTCGGTCACACTTTAGATTAGTTAACTATTAACTATGACTTTTGCCTCAGTAAACTCCTAATTACTGCAATAGTAGTTATTAAGGTAGTTGTTAAGTTTAGGTATTGGGTAGGATTAAGGGATGTGGAATGTGGTCATGCAGCTTTATAAGTACTAATATCATAGTAATATGCATGCTAATAAGCAACTAATAGTTAGTTAATTTTGTTATTGCTATGTTTCCAATTAAGTGGGTATTCATTTGAAAAATTATCTCTTCTAAAACTGTCATAAACTAATAAAATCAATTTATGCAAACTCGAAAACTCTGGAGTAAACTTGTAAGGTATGAGTGTACCATTTAACCCTACCTTTGTTTCATTAATCAGAATGCTTCTCCAACAGAGACATTAATCTCATAAAATTATTTACACAGTAAAAACAGTAAAGTCTGTTTAAGAATATTTTTATATTTTTACTGGAAAACAAAACAACAATAACCCGAAGGAAGTCAGTGGGGCCCGTCAACTGTTTGGTTAGCCATCTTCTTCAATATATCTCGTGTTCAGAAAAGAAAAAGAAAGGAATTCACTATCCCTTTAAAGCATTGTCCCAGTAAAAAAATAATGATGATGGTTTGTAATAAGACTAAAAGATAATGGCTATGTGCGATTAGGTTAATAAAGAAGAAGACTGAGATCAAAACAGCCTCAAACCTAGGGCCCTATGATTTCCGCGATCACCGAATCGCGGACGGAATCGCGGAATTGGCATATTAACGCGGAATCTATTGTTAACGCGGAATTTCCCGGAATTTGATATATTTGGAATGAAATGCGGTTTTGTGTGGGAGAAGAACGTATGTCTGGGGAAATGCAGACCGGGGGAAGCAAATTTGGGCAACACAACCCCTCCCGTCATTTCAGCTCCTCCTTCAAAACACTGAAAGTATGGGGCTCCACGGCTCTGCTTTCGTCGGCGAAAAAGTTAAGAAACTCAACGATAAGCCCTCAGTACCGAGCCGAGCAGTTCCCTCAGGGAGTGCTTGCTGTATTTTGCCTTGTTTTTAATGCACTTTAATGAACTGTATGGGAAATAATGCCTTAAATGAACTTGAGAGGAAATGACCCAGCCAGCAGAGTCATGTGGGGCCCATATGGGTGTCACCTGGGCTGTCTAACTGGGGCCCAGTCAGTTTTGTCCTCAGTTTCCATGTAGGCCCCACATGGGCTAGCCCAGATGAACTTAACACTGCTCAGTGTGCACACTACAGGCTGTTAAATGTAACTGAATCAGTGTTGGAGTTAATGAGATAATTAAGTGATTAATAGAGTAATGACTGAATATTACTGAAGACTCCTGATGATAACAAGCAGAATCACTGAAGGACAGAGAAACACAACAGACTTCAGACACAACTTCACAAAAGCATTATCAGCTTCCCTTTTTACCTATTAGATTGACTTTCTGTTATCTTAGTTTTTATTGATAATTCCCACTGAGCAAAGGTGTACGTTGAAAAGACGTCCACTGAGGAGCCAGAATGAAAGTTTTTATGACGTCTGTTTTTGACGTGTTCTGCACGTCCAATATAGACATTCATGGAACCTCAGGGTTAAAAACTAGTTCAAATTGTGGAAATATTTTCCATTTGTAATTGCAAAGCAACTCACAGACAGTGTGTGTTTGTCCAGAAATCATGAAAATAAAAGAAACTTAGCTCACACCTTTAGACACTTTAGAAAACTTATAATCTGTAATTCACACATCTTTGGATCGTGAGAGAATCGTGGGATTCAATCCAGGATCTTCTTGCTGTGAGGAGACAGTGTTTCCCACTGAGACACTGGTGCTGCCCTTAATCACAGACATAAGACACACTTTGACTATTTCTGTCAGACGTCTACAGAAGCTCTTACTTAGAATTAACAGAGCTTTAGATGTTGATATTTATGTTTCATTTGAAGTCACCATTGTGGTGGGAAGCGTTTGCTTTAGTTGGGCTCTTGGTCCCCGTAGTTGTGTTAGCTTTTCTTTGGCTGCTGTAACTGTGTGTGAGAAACACAATAGTTATGGCTGAGAAAGCAAAGATAAAGTAACTTCAGGTGTTGTCAGCTCCTTGTTGATGACTAAATCATCAGAAGTCTAGAATCTTATGTTATGCTTTTGAGTTTTGTGTTCATGTTTGGCAAATAATAATTTGTTTATATACTATAACTTGTGAATCCACTGTATCGGGACTAATAGCAATAAAATAATCACTTATCCTGAAAGATGATAAAACTGCATGTGCACATTGTTTTGAGAAAATATTTCACATAGTCACACGTAGACATCAAGATTTTGCATATGATTCACAACAACAGTGACAATCATAAAAAAAAACTTCATGCTGCAATGCATGATGGGTAGCTTCAAAGTACAAAACTCATGCTTGATAGTCACCATTGTTGTGAATCATATGCAAAATCTTGATGTCTGCGTGTGACTATGTGACATATTTTCTCAAAACAATGTGCAGCTGCTGTTTAATCATCTTTCATAATGAGTGATTTGTTTATTGCTATTGTTGTCAATACAGTGGATTCACAAGGTTATAGTAGGCTATATAAACAAATTATTATTTGCCAAACAAGAACCTAAAACTCAAAAGCACAACATCAGATTCTAGACTTCTGATGATTTAGTCATCAACAAGGAGCTGACAACACCTTAAGTCACTTTATCTTTGCTTTCTCAGCCATAACTATTGTGTTTCACACACACAGTTACAGCAGCCAAAGAAAAGCTAACTCAAGTACAGGAACCAAGAGCCCAACTAAAGCAAACGCTTCCCACCACAATGGTGGCTTCAAATTCACCATAAACATCAACATCTAAAGCTCTGTTAATTCTCAGTTAGAGCTTCTGTAGACGTCTGACAGAAATAGTCAAAGTGTGTCTTATGTCTGTGATTAAGGGCAGCACCAGTGTCTCAATGGGAAACACTGTCTCCTCACAGCAAGAAGATCCTGGATTGAATCCCACGATTCTCTCACGATCCAAAGATGTGTGATTTACAGATGCTAAGTTGTCTAAAATGTCTAAAGGTGTGAGCTAAGTTTCTTTTATTTTCATGATTTCTGGACAAACACACACTGTCTGTGAGTTGCTTTGCAATTACAAATGGAAAATATGTCCACAATGAGCAGATTTGAACTAGTTTTTAACCTTGAGGTTCCATGAACGTCTATATCGGACGTGCAGAACACGTCAAAAACAGACGTCATAAAAACTTTCATTCTGGCTCCTCAGTGGACGTCTTTTCAACGTACACCTTTGCTCAGTGGGAATTATCAATAAAAACTAAGATAACAGAAAGTCAATCTAATAGGTAAAAAGGGAAGCTGATAATGCTTTTGTGAAGTTGTGTCTGAAGTCTGTTGTGTTTCTCTGTCCTTCAGTGATTCTGCTTGTTATCATCAGGAGTCTTCAGTAATATTCAGTCTTTACTCTATTAATCACTTAATTATCTCATTAACTCCAACACTGATTCAGTTACATTTAACAGCCTGTAGTGTGCACACTGAGCAGTGTTCAGTTCATCTGGGCTAGCCCATGTGGGGCCTACATGGAAACTGAGGACAAAACTGGCTGGGCCCCAGTTAGACAGCCCAGGTGACACCCATATGGGCCCCACATGACTCTGCTGGCTGGGGAGATGCGCGGGTCAGCGCGTCTTATGTTGCCTTCACGTGCTCTCGGAATTATCGTAATATACAAGTTTCCTAGGTAAACATTGCACATGAACGCCCTCACATTTTGAAACTTGAATGCAATGCGCTCGTAATCACGACTTCAGAAGTCGGAATCATCAAATTTCCGATAGCACGTGAAGGCAGCATTATCCACATCATGTTTGGCTGAGGTAGCTCTTAAAGTGACAGTAGCACTGATAATGTCTGTCATTAATGTTCAAAGAACAACGGGAACAGAAGATTGTAGCTTTAATGATGATTAATCTATATTTCACTTATTATTTATGCAGTTAAGAAAGGTGTTGATAGCTTTATTCAATTTCTGTGTAGACTATGTCTGAGAGGGAAGGCCACAGGCAAATATAACATTTATTATAAGAGATTTATGTAAAGATTGTTTTAAGTTCAATTAAATTAAAAGTTAAAAGTTTTTTTAAAGCCTAATAAATGTTGAAATTGGTAGCTTTCGGTTATACTGTAATGTAACGTCATCAATGTTTCATATAGACATTAATATCAGTGATACTGGCCTTCATTCATAAAAAGATGCCATTACAACACACATTTAAAATATACTGTCTTTAAATTGTTTCTAAATTAATTTGGAGAGTAACTGAAATTATTACAATATCAAAATATAAAAAACTCCAATGTTTTTAATTGCAATTAATCATGATTAATTACAGAAAAAAATGTGATTAATTCTTTTTTTTATTTTATTATCAATTCACAGCACTAATATCTAGTTGTGACTTGAAGTGCTTAGAGTGCAGTATTATGTTGCAGTATTTGTCCTGAAAAGTAAATGTGATGTTTGTTACCTCAATAAATTTAAGGTCATTCCTATTTTATGTTTTATGTTCTATTATATTAACATTAAAAACACTCTTTTTACGACTAAAATAATAGTTAAGGGTAAAAAAAACTGAATTCCCAAAAATTAAAACGGAAAAAACGGAATTTGGGAAAAAATAAAATGGAATTTGGGAAAAAATAAAACGGATTTCATAGGGCCCTACAAACCCTCACAGCAGTATTCCCGAAGCCTTTATTGTGCTTCTAAACTCTGAATGAAAGAAGAGGCAATCTAATAGCTGAAACACACACAGATGTTTGATGGATGACTTCAGCTGGAAAGGTAGTGGGGAGCTGATGAGGAACTCAACTGGTTTAACCCACTGATAAGGATAGATCACTTCCTGTGTGTGTGTGTGTGTGGGAGAGGATGTACCATGGCAACAAAATGGAGCAAAGCGTTCATAGCTAGTACATTAGACAGTTCTCTGGTGGGCACTGGTGTAGGAAGCTGTTATTACTTTTGTGAAACACTTCCCCAGACCCAGAAACACAGACACACCGAGCCATTGTCATCTTGTTGCTTGCCATTTGGGCTAAATATATATATATATTGGGGGTGTAACGGTACACAAAATTGACGGTTCGTTACGTACCTCGGTTTTGAAGTCACGGTTCGGTACGGGTTCAGTACAGCAGTTTTACAAAATTGCTTTTTATTTATTTTTATTAAACAGCGGTTTACTAAAAAATTTTTGTCTGTCCTTAAATTAATTCAACTAAAAGTTTCTTAAAGATAATGCTGTAAAGGTAGCCCTTACTTGCCCATTACTATATATTAAAGGTTAACAACAGAGCCCAAACTTATATTTAGATATAATAATCAACACTCAAATAACACATTGTGTGCAAACATGCAAACTTCACAGGCAGTTTTTGCATTAACTTCTAAATCTAATTATAAAATTATGTTTTTTCTCCAATTCGTTGTGGAAATATATACAGTGGCTGTCATTTTCATGACAGATTTATTTAAACATACATTAAATAATCAAGACTACACTAACAGGTTCAGTAGAATATAATGAATATATAGGCTAATATGGTCCATATATTTAGTGAAAAAAATAATCTCTCTAGTGAACTAACAGCTGTGGACACTGAATGACTTCTGAGGTAAATCTACGTGACATTGTTTACAAGCAGTTTTATTGACATCTTTCTGTGGTTGAAACACTGATTGAGCGATTTTATTCTTTAGGAAGAGATGATCGCGTTCACACGCGTGCCGCCACTTGAACCGACACACGTACACACATGAATCATACCAAAAGCCCTGTACCGAAACGGTTCGGTACGAATACGTGTACTGTTACACCCCTAATATATATATACAGTCAAAATGTCTTCATACAGTGGACTACCAGTAATAATGCTAAAAAATTTGGGACCAAAATTATTCAGACACTTTGACCTGAGCATGTTTTGCTTCAACAAGCATTGCTTGAAGCATTGCTTGGTCATTGGTTGACCTCAATTGGTATTATCGAACTGTGTACTTAAATGTAACAGCTGATTGGTTGATTGTAATCCATTACATACCTTTCTATCAAAGTTATCTGACATTATCAAGATGAATTTGTTCTGACACAGTTTAACTCTTGTCAAGTTTTTGTCATATTTTATTACCATTTTATAAACTATAGCGAGTAAATGTTGAAGGTGTCTGAATACATTTAGTTTTTTTACTAATTATATAATATATTATGATAGTTATTCACAGTTAGAGAAAACACTGTTGTAGCTGGTATTCAAAATTTCAAAGTAAAAGCAGGATATTCACCTGTAACATTTAAAACAATTGATTTGACTTTTAATTGATTTTTAGTTATTTTAGTCTAAATAGAGTGCTAATATGAGCCATTCAGCAGTTAGCAGCCACAGCAACATAAAGATAATTGTTATTGTATCAGCCATACTGTGCATCACTTTTTTGAGTATTGATACAAATGAATAGTTTTCAAATGTTTCATGATTTACGTCATTTGTTTTAATGAAATAGTTTAAACTTATTATTACAACGGATGGTTTGAAAGAACTGATTTGTGAATTAATGTCAACTTATGGTTTATGCAGTTTAAAGTCCAATGCCTTAATGCAGATTAAGTCAGTTAAAAGTAAATCTAAATTGATTGGATCTTTGCGGTTTGCCATTGCTGTGATGTCATGCGAGCACTGCAGTGTTACTTTTAAAAGTAATGCGCTTAGAATATTGCGTTACTCCCTATAAAAGTAAGTATTACTTACTGTAGTTAGGCTACTTTTTATTGAAAGCAATGTTACATTACTTTTGCGTTTGAGTTGGGCTTGTGTATTTGTTTTTTACTATCAGAAAGTTATTTTTTTGGCAAAAATAAAGGCCCTTTCACACCTAAAGAGAAATTAATGTGCCATGTTCAAGTTTAGTCTAGAACTACAGTAACCATAATATTCACACACAACGCTTCTGCACTTACTCCCGATTTCTCTCAACATGGGAACAGAAGAGATGTCAGTCTATAAATGGGAAAACATAGTAACTTACGTTAATTATTTGAATTATTTGAAGTTTTGGTGATGCAATATATATTACCCATTGTGTTACATGCATGTTTGTATACATAATTCATTTTAAAAACATTTTAGCCTATCGCACTGCCTCTGTCATCTCAACTGCTCTCTGAATCTCTTGAATCAATGCCATTGATCTCTATGAAGTGAAACAACAGCTTCAAGGTTACCCAGGTGATGTGTTGATCATCATTTGAGCCTTGTGAAATGGCACTCAATGTTAAATTAATATTAATGCCTTGTTTATTTGATAAATTAATCAGCGTTCTTAAGCATATTATGAAGGGTTTATTGATGACTCACTCATAAAGTCCCTTACCATGACCTACTGGCATAACAATGTAACTGCACTGACTTAGAGCCTGTCTAGCGTGCACAAAGACGTGCCAGTGCTGACACTGGTGAAATATAAGCACTTGTGGAAAGCCTCTTGTCCAGTCAGAATCGAGAACAAGCTTATCTGTATAGCAAAATAGTAATAATTACTCGCGATATTGAGCCGCTCAAAATCACCCAGGGGGAAATTCCTTTACCACGGCAGCCCTAAACTCCGATATTATGTTGTAAGTTTAAAAGTAAATCGTTTTTACTTTACTTTACTTGTAACTGTACTGGTTACTTGAAAAAAGTAACTTGTAACTTGTAATGTTACTGCATGTGAGTGGCCAGTCATCCCGCCCTCGCGTCAGTAAACACGTCATCTGGGAAGAGATGTCACTGCAAGACAGAGGGGAAGATATTTTCGAATAAAGATTACGAGGGTACATGAAAAATGTGATGTGCAGGAGTTAATCATTTATAGTATACGGTGACTTGAATTAAATGTTTTGAACTAGTAATTATAACAAACTGAACTGAACTTCTACTTCTACTTATTATACGCTATCTACACTCATGCAAGTTATGACACCAGGAGTGGGCACAAAATCTCTACTGGCACGATTTTTAGGAAATGTAATGGGCAACTAAAAAGTGCATTAAAATAAATTCTCAACAAAGTAAAACAGACTTTAGTATATATATTCAAATAGCTCGAAGCTGCTGACTAACTGCAAAAACATGAGTCCCGCATGCACGTAAACACACACTGCTAAAGGTCTCTACATTCCTGAGCTCCTGCCCTGGCACTGAGGGGCGGCCGGTGCTGATACTGATGCCCACTGGCAAGAGAGAACTGGTCTGGCTCAAAACGGGGCGAAGCGTTCAGCCCACACACAAACACGCACACGTATTCAGATGTTAAACCGAGTGCCTGGGTGGTGCGGTTTTGTTGAATGTACTAGTTTAAGTTCACTCTCCTATGGTTGTTCCTCTTTTTGCCATGCTATTGACAATCCAGAGCATGTGAACATATGGCCACCGTAATCCCAGCGTTAAGACCAGCTTTTCCAGAGTTCCCTCTCTCTCTCTCTTGCTCACCTGGCTGCTGTCTTCCATCTGATCTGAAAGGGATAGTTCACCCAAATATGAATGTTCTGTCATCATTTACTCCGCCTAATATTGTACCATCCAAACCCATGTGACTTTAATTTTACCATGAAATGCAAAAGATGTTTTGAATACTGCTCACGCTTTTGCATACAATGAAAACAGAGACAGCCCCGACCAGATTGTCCTACAAGGCATGCACACATCAATATTGTGTCATTTTTGTCACGTCAAACAACAATTACTGTATTTGCGTTATTTTAAGGGTAGGTATAGGCGTTAATAAAACACCATCTGATAAGTAGCTAATTTAATTTATTGTTATTTTATGGCAAGGTTTTGCATCACTTCCGGCTGTATCCCTTCTAGCCACAACCCCTAGTAACTAGGGATGGGTATCGAGAACCGGTTCCATTTTAGAACCGGTTCCAAATTGCCCAGAACCAGTGATTCGATAAGAAACTAGTTAAAAAAACAAACAATGAAAGAAGTTACTAAAATATTCAAATGAAAACGGAAAATATAAAAAATAATAAATATTACTGATAGAATCAATAGTAGCATCTTAATTAACACTGTTATGGACGCCTTGTTTTTGTCATTTTTGGTCACTATTTACTTTTATTGAATGCTAAAGCCCGAGGTTTGGAACAATGTGAGGCTAAGTAAATTAGGACCAAATATTCATATTTCCGTGAACTATTCCTTCAACTGAAAGTTTGCTCATCACACAAGCATGTGAAGGGATAGATCATCTTCCCATCCTGGCCTGACCCTTATCATTTCCTGTCATCTCCACCCGGTCTGCATCATCTTATTACAGTGATTACCTTCTCTTGCTGCCGTCCCATTACTATCATCCACATACACACAATGAAAGTGATCATTACTCGACTATGGTGAATGGTGACTGCAGGAGGCAGGGGTGGTGTGTAAGTAAGTGAGAGGGGTTATTAGTCGTCCTTAATGAAGGAGCGAGATGGGTAAAATAAGAAAAGGCAGGAAGGGTGGGAGTAGTGGTTAGCTCGCTCACACTGGGTCATGACAGCAAGCCTGATACTACAGTCCTGATATCATCACTGTGTGTATGTATGTTTGTGTTTGGTGCAGGGTGAGGAGATAAGCTTTCATGGGGTCTTATGCAATAGACCACTTTTTTAAAGCTTTTAAGCTCCGTTTTTTTTTTTTTCTTTCTTCTCCTATCCCATCCCAGCTTAATGTTTAGAGACAATAAGTAAGCCATTTTTGGTTGACTTCCCAAAGAGTGTTGACTGTCTATTTGGCACTTTAAAAATGCTCTGTTTGTTTAAGCTGGTTGACATATGTCAACTTCTGGCTTTTGGAGAGAGGTGTGCTGTTACTTTTATAAGCAGTCAGATTACTTTTGCCAGGTGGATGATAAAAATGGGTGACAAGTCCCACAGAGTTATAGCTGTTATATATCATAGAGACTTAAGGTGGACATTTTACTTAATTACTTAATGGAAATTTAGAAAATAAATCTACCTTGGCTTGTTAATAGCGTCCAACCAAAAAAACCTAACTAACTAAATAAAATAATAATAATAACATATAACTTCATATATATATATTCATTTGAACAGTATGTGTTTATATAGTTTTAAATATCTGTCTCAATAGTGTCATAAATTATATAGTAAGTTTACTTTTACAATACACATTCAAAATGTTAATGTTTATATTATTTTATTGCATAATAGTCCATTTGTATTGCTGGGCAATGAACTACTACTATGTTCTACTTATTACGGCTCATGAGTATCCAGTAACAGTGTTCAGCACACCTAGACAGCTACTCATAAGAGCGCAGATTATTGCTACGTTATAGGGCTGTGAGTTTATTAAAACAACGAATAATGTTCTATGCGTTAACATGAATTATATTGAACCTGCTGAAATAGTACCTTCCTAAAAAAATATATTATTTTCCATTCTGAATAATTTCCCTACTAACCCGTAGCAGTCTAGTGCTCATCTTCTCATTTTTGTATTCCCATTTGCTCCAATCGCAAAAGAAAAAAAATCCATGATAGCATTTCCATGACTTTTTCAGAAAAATGAATAAATATAGAGAGATTGATTACAATAGTCAAAAGAGAGAATGATGTTGAAATTGCCGTCACTCCCTCAGCTGTTGCATTAGATACACTCACACAGGCAGTTATTATTATTATTTTTTTGTAATATGAGACCCTGGACCACAAAACCAATCATAAGGGTCAATTTTTCGAAATGTATATATATGAGATTTTTCTCCACATCATAGAATTCCATGGCAACCAAAATGTTGAAGGTCAATGTAGTTTCAAAGGATTTCAGAGGCTCTGCGCGATCCCAGACGAGGAATAGGGTCTTCGAAAAAAAAAGTATACTTTTTTGCCTAAATTGCTCATCTTGCGTCTGCGATGTGCCATGGATTGCGCAATCACGTCAGAAAGGTCACGCTAGACATAGGCGGAAGTACCGCCCGAAGCGAACATGCGAGGACTAATACAAACGCCCTTTAGCAAAAAACACTCCATCTTCAACTTCAAAATCGTCCGACATCGTTGTTTTACCTTTTTTTTGCTCAAGGACGTTTGTATTAGTCTTCGCATGTGCGCTCTGTAAACACGGGGGCGGTACTTCTGCCTACGTCTAGTGTGACCTTTCCGACGTGATTATGCAATCCTTACCACGTCGCAGAGCAGCGCAAGATGTGCAATTTTGGTTAATAAAATATTCATTTTTAAAAATGTTCGTAAATTTCCAACCGTTTCGTTAGATAAGACCCTATTCCTCATTTGGGATTGCACAGAGCTTCTGAAGCCCTTCGAAATTGCATTGATTTGGCCCTTCAACATTTTGGTTGCCATTGAAGTCTATGATGTGGAGAAAAATCCTGGAATGTTTTCCTCAAAAAACTTAATTTCTTTTCGACTGAAGAAAGAAAGACATGAACATCTTGGATGAGATTGGGGTGAGTAAAATATCAGGAAATGTTCATTTTGAAGTGAACTAAACCTTTAACGACTATGGGGGCTACTAACAATGACATGGAACTCAGGCAAAACGGGAACAGGTCAAAACCAAACTAAAGCACAAATGAACTAACAGAACTAAACATAACCCTGACATTGGTACCTTCCTTAAAGAAATGTAATGATGTTAAACGTGTTTAATTAATCTTAAAAAGTAACACATTGACAGCACTACTAGTGTGAATATGATTGAAAAGTGAACAACACATTAGAATATAACTTCTTTCTCCTGTCCCTGAAAATGTCTTCTTATAGACACTCGTTTTAAGTGGCTTTTTTACTACAGCACATTGAAAATATGCCTAACCAGAAACTAGCAAGCGGAAGTGTGCCACGAAGCTCAGTGCAAGTGGCCCATATAATGGTTTACATATAAACTGATAATATCAGTTGAGATTTGGTGATGGGTATCATTGCCATGTTAAATAATGAATATCAGGGTTTAAGATTTTGGTTGTACTGCCACCCCTAAGTAGGTATGAGAAAAGTTATTTTGTTTGTGCACTATGGCAACATCATTTATTTGTAAGAATGATTTAAGGGCCTAAATATTTTTTGCCTCCAAAATAATTTTAGGTGTGGTTGACACCTGCATACTTGAAATAGACATACAGTATTTTATGTATAATATGATCTTGCAATAGATTCCAACACCACATCGCAAAAAGCTTGTAAATACCTAAAATATCATTATCATTATATTTTTGACAGCTCTATCACTTTATATTAATATTTAATATGTTCTCATGCTAGATCATTTATTGTAAATAATACTCGTATGGAAACTGAAACCTCTTTAGTTACATTATGTTTTTTTTATGGATTATCTGCTTACACATTGTGCCTTCAATTCCTGGATCACGTCTGATTTGGATGGTGGAATGTTATCTTTGCTCTGTTTGGGAGATAACACTGGTTCAGCACATCTGGCTGGCTGACTGGAATGCTGTGGTTTTCTGTTGGATTTTCTGGTGCTTTTCTTAATAATGGTTAAACGGTTTTAATATATTTGTTTCTATACCAATTGCTTGCCATGCGAATTTACAATGGCGTGTCTTTTGTGTTAAGGATATATTTGTTGGATGTGTACAGGTCATGAGTGCCTTGAGGAGAACAGCTGTTGAGAAGACCCTCACCTGGACCACACACCCCTACCAACCCCCAGCATCACAGTATGAGTGAGTACATACATGTGGAAGTCAGCAGACGCACACCTTGTGACAAATAGAAATACTCAGCAGTCAGAAGTATGCTTTGCATTTTTTAAATTTACCTGATACCTGACAGAAAGAGCAATTAGCAATTATGTTGTTTTTTTTTTCTTCTCATGAATGTCCATTTCATTCAATTTTTATGTTTTGATTGTCATTATTACCATTACCTCATGTAACACTTAAAAGTTATGCATTCACAGCTGTGAGTAATTTCCTCCTTGCCTTTTGTTGTTTGATTCACATTAATGGCTCAATCGTCAGCAGGTTTATTAGACTACTGCCCCTTTATTGACTTAAAACTTTATAACTTGGTCTCCTTTGGTCAATTTAAGAGGTTAGTAAAGTAACGGGAAGCAGGCACAATGGGCACCTGTCCCTGCTTCCCAAATTAGGATAAGTCTATGTGACAATGGGATTTTTTGTCTTGTATGTTCATTGTATTTATTATATTTTGTATTCTATGTGAAACTTTTATTGCGGCTTTCTTGGCCAGGGCTCCTTCGCAAAAGAGACTTGTTCTCAAAGGATTTCCCTGGTTAAATAAGGGTTAAATAAAAAAAATAAAAATAAGACCGAATGCAAATCTAATAATTATATTCTCCCATTTCTTCAAACTGTTTATGGCCATTTAAGATATAAACCGTGTTTAAGTGAATACTCTCCAAGCCGGTCATTTTGACATAGGCTACTTGTTGTGCATTTGATGGTTTAGACGCGCACACAAAGCCTAAAGTATAATGTGCAAGTCGGTCCGTTTCGGAGCGCGCACACACACATAAGCCGCCTTGAAGTTGGAAACAGTGGCTCTTGTGCGGATTTTTTATAATAATAGCTCTTTTTATTAGTAGAGTCTTATTTAACAGTAGAGACTGCATTTTTGTCAACAATCACAGATTGTGCTAAATATGATGTAAGGGGGGGGGGGGGGGGGGTGTCACAATCAATCTCATGTCAATCTTGAGTACCTAGAGTAGTATTGCATCCTTCATATCTCTCAAAAGTCTTTAGTTTTATTATATTTATAAAAGAAAGATACGCTGCAACAACGACTACAGCAGGACGTCTCTATGTGGTATGTACTGTAACTATATATATTTGCTTAGCGGCTTGTGTAAATTACATTGCATACTCCATTGATAAATGAACTATACGTGATCATGTTGTTTACTTGATGTGCACTTAAAACACAGACATTTAAAGCAGTTTTACTCACCGTCTGCGGTTCCAACGCACGACTGTGAACCTTTATCGTTGGGACCGCTCCATCCTTCAGCATTAGACGAGCTACAAAACCGGCGTCGAACTGGGCCTTGTTTATAAAACAATCGTCGCCGTAATGCAGGGAACAAACAAAAACACTTGCACAACTCCGTTGCTGCTCCGGAAAAACAAACTCCATCCACTGTCCCCTTAACGCTGGGTTCTTTGGGAAGCTGAACAGGGTTGTCTTGCCCTGGCAACCAAAAACACACTTCTTTGGTGACATTGTTGATTTCGTATTGACCTACTGCTTTCGCTCTCTCACTCTGGTCCACAGGTGCGTGCGCGCCCTTCCGGGAGAACTGCCCGTACAAGGAAATTCCACCCTTGTTGACATCACGCAGACCCATACTCGAAAAAAACTTTTCGAAACTTGTGAGAAACCGGAAGGAGTATTTTTGGCACAGAAATACTCAAACATCAATCGTCCAACTTAATTTTTGAAACTTTGTCCATGTTTAGCATGGGGATCCAAGTCTTTAACAGTGTAAAAAGCTCAGTGTGCGTGAAATAGCATTACACCCCCCCCGCTCATTTAATACCCGGTTTCGGTACCTATCCCTGGATGCCGTTTTACTCTTCTTCTTGACTCATTGCTTTAGTCGACTACCAAGATATTTTAACACTGAATTGGAATATAAATGCAAAATATCAGTTTATAATTTGAAGATGGAAACTGTACAACTCATGCTGAATTAAACTTGCCATAGTGAGTCTATGCTACGATAATGAAGCATGTTGCATTTATTGTAGCATTTTGCACACCCTCATATGCTATTGTTTTTAAAATAGCCAATATACAGTGTATACTATGCTGTAAGTAATAAGCATGTGCTAGTGTGTCATTCCATACACAGGCAGAGATCAGAGATAACAGCAGAGGTGTCTAGGTGTGTCACTGTGAGTAAATGTGACGAGACTTTGTAACGTGACCACTTCATTTGTAGTTGCATTGCTCTACAAATCTGATTTAAAATCAGCTTGAGCTTCATAAAATCTAGTTAAAGAACGTCCCTGATTTCCATCAGATCAACTCCGATCCTTCAGTAAGTTCCTGAAAGAACAGGGTTTTATGGGAGTTTGACGTGTAATCTCACAGATGGTGTGTTTTAGAACGGGAGTGTATTTAAGTGTGTGCAGTTGCTGTGGCGACTATGGGCCAATTGGATTGGTCAGCTGCCATGTCGGGGGATGGCTGAGTTGAGACATTTAACTGGATTACACAGTGTGACCCCTGTGGAGTCCACACCAAACCAGTAAACAACAGTAATAGTGCTACATAGCCAACTCTCTAGCCAAATGGACTTTTTTTCTCAGTGCAGTGAATGATAGTGATCTGACATGTCATTGACCCTTATTTGAGTTGGTACTAGAGGCCAATACTTAAGGCCGGTTCACACCAAGAACAATAACTTTAAAGATAACTATAATAGTGTCCACACCAACGCACAATATCGTTCTGTTCATTATAGGTTTACACTGCAGTTTTGTCTTCTGCCACTTTAAATGCTCAAACTCTTTAAAGCAGGATGGATTTTGATTGGTTGTTAATGTTTTTGTCATTCATTCGCTTGAAAAGTTTAGTTTTAAAAGTGATTCCAACGATATTGTCCTCTGTGCTGTTGCCTTTATGGTTGTGATTTGGACTCTTTTAAATTTAGGATGATTTTTATATAAAAAAGTTAACTGAAGTTGTACATTTTGAGTACTTTTCTTGCATTCTGAGTGTGCAAAGGGATGTTTCAACCATAAGTTAAAATTCTGTCATCAATTACTCAGCCTCATGTCGGTCCAAACCCATAAGACCTGGTTCAAAACACAAATCAGGGCTCAATGCTAAGGATTTTTTTCTATTGGCCCGCTTGGGCCAGTGGTCAAAATTTTACTTGCCCTGCCAACATTTTCACTGAACCTACCACAAAAAAAGTATAAATAAATAAAACAAAATTGGCCTAGTTATTGTTTTATTTGTTTTTGAGCCATGTATCCTTAAAAAATAAGGTTATGACACCAAAAACCTAGCCTAATTACTAGCCTACCTCATATACATTTTAATTATTGTCAAAGACAGTCAATAATAAAATAAGAACAAATAATCAAATTGCAAGCAATATCACAAATTAATACAACAGAACAAACATATAGGCCTACAAATTAAATAAACAGTTATTTTCAGGTTTTTCATGTGGTCTAAACTAGATTTTCAGATACGGAAATAGTAATCAAATGTAAAATATCACTGCATAGTATTTACTGTATAAATATAGATGAACCCTTATTACAGTTATTCTGTCAAGAGCAGTGAGCTATTTTTTTATTCTGTCTTTCGTTTGATTTACATAAAAACAGACAGCAGCAGGAATATTAGGTTGCTGTCACTTTAAGAGTTGCTCAGGAAGATTAAAGAGTATTCGGATGTGCAAACGGGTACTTTGCGTCTACTTGCGCTTGAATGTTTAAGTTAGCAAGACTTAAAAACACACAAATTATCAACTTCTGCGATGATGCAGCACTGGCTCCAGGCCATAAGGCAGTCCTTATTATCGAGCCCTGCAAATGAAAATATTTTTCATGAAACTTGATAGATTTGGCATTCCACCAAAACTTTGATGCTTCAAAAAGTTGGTAAAGACATCGTTAGGGTTAGTTATGCAAAAGGAAGACTTTAGGTTTAGTTTTGCATAAAAAAAATAATAGCATACAGTTTTGAAATGACATAAATAATGACAGTTTTCGTTTTTGGATGATCCATCCTTTAAAAGCGGTGCTCTGCAAACTTTTTACCAAACGCCCTACAAGTTCTGGGAACTGAGCCATTACAGTTTATTTGTGTTTTCTTTAACTCTGAAGCTAGTTACACACCCCTATCATTCTACACTCCTCAACATTCTTCCTCTGTTGCTATCTTGCGAGTGAGACCTTACAGTCGATTCTTTCATCTTCAACATCAATCAGGACAGAAATAGAGAAATTGCACAAAGACCAAAAACGGTGACAGTAAAAGGCACCTGAAATAGCCAGACAAGCACACAGGATAAATGTGTGTGTGCCTATATCCCCGACCACTCTTGAGGATGTGGTGTAGACAATATAACCCAGGGAGCGCAAACTACAGCCTGTTTATTAGCTTCCCTGTTTCTTCTGATCTAATTTCAGCTGCTGTGTTTGCGTAGAGTATTGGCAGTAGGGACTATTTTTTGACCTTGCTTGCGAGTTTTGATACTAAAGGAGAGAGTGTGTGTTTGAGTCTGTTGGTGTGTGTCTGTTGAGTTAATTACCCTCATTACCCCCTGCTCGTACCCCTGTGACTGGCAGCACTAATGAGAGAAATGACTAATCCAGGATGAACTGAAATAAGAATCTAAAATGAGATGAAGGGGGATTAAAGAAAGAAAGATGCTGTTTCGTTTCCCCTCAGCATGTCATGTTTCTTAATCTATAAAAGATTCGGTCACAATTTATGATTGATGTGAGCGATAATGTTCTGTGACACAGGGCGGCTTTTCCAGCTG
The DNA here is from genome assembly GCF_949357685.1 of Gobio gobio. Taxonomy (NCBI): domain Eukaryota; kingdom Metazoa; phylum Chordata; class Actinopteri; order Cypriniformes; family Gobionidae; genus Gobio; species Gobio gobio. Next base: position 24,571,657 of record NC_137101.1, on the reverse strand, counting down.
CCAATAGAAAATTGGTTTTATGGATCATAGAGACACAAATACTTGTAGAATGCTAAGAGACAATGGAGCATTTTATATTATAAATTCAGAATGTTCTTATGATGATTGTGTTGTGTTTTTAACATCCTTCTAATTAGCCAGTGTTCAGCATCCGATTAACATTTAATTATGAATCATTGACAAGGACATAATGCTGTTTTCCTACTTGTTGACATTTGTAGATAAGCTATAAATATGTTGTTGTTGCAGAAAGTGCTCCAAATTTTTATGTCTAGGGGATTTTTACCAGTTTTATTGTATGCCAGGCAAAAATGAAGTCAGTTTGCTGAGAAAAGTTAAAAAAAAAACATACCTCTTTTAAACAAACAGGTGCATTATTGAGGTATCATTCAGGTTTGTAGCTCAAAAAGTGATGCAGGGCTTGACGGTTGCTTTTTTCCCAAGGAGCACCTGTGCTCCTAAGTTGAAAAATTTAGGAGCGCATTTAGAAACTTCAGGGGCACGACTATTTTTGCATTTATATATATAAAACACAATGTAACATATTTTTGCCATAGTGTTATTTTAGAGATACTATTATAGTTTTTTAAAAATATTTTTAATTTAATTTAATTCTGCTTTCGATTAAATTTTAGCTAAAAGTTTTTGAAATTGTGTTGTTTTGTCATTGTTAGTTTTTGTTATTCTTTAAAAATGTATGTATTGTTTTTAATAATTTTTATTTCTGTTTTAGTTTTGTACATCAGGTTAATGAAAATAAATAAGTGGTTCATTTCAACTAAATGAAAATAAGAAAAGTTTAATTTTTTTATATTTTATTTTATGTCAGTTAACATTTATTTTTGTTACCAAAAAAAAAATTGTTAGTTAAAATAACACTGAAACTAGTAAAATCTATTATAATATGTGTTAAATAATGAATCTTTCCTTCCTGTTATGGGGCATTCCAGACAGAAGCTACCAAATAGTAAAGTGTCCAATTTTGTTTATTTAAAAGTTTGTTTATTTAATAAACAAGCCCGAAATACAAAGGCGATTCTTATTTTGTCTTTGCTTTATTAATGTAGCTGCTCATGGAGATGAAATATGTGTTCTTACTGCTTCACCGCTGTTGTGTGATCTACAGGCTCGTGCATCTATTTCATGAAATCATTAAATATATTGTAATATTATTATTTTAAAGTTTTTGTTGAATATTTATTGTTAATAAATAATTAAATAGTAGCTACTAGGCAAATATTAAAGGTGACATTAAAAAAGAAAAATGCATAAAGAGCGGTCATGTGACTTTTACCCAGATGCCCATGTTGAGATTGTGGGTGTGTTTGCATAGCTAACTATGATCATAGGAAGGAAGTCACTCGGGAATGTGATTACATTTCATGGTAAACAGTGGAACATGAGGAAATGGATCCTGTGCCCTTTTGCTGTGTACACACGCACACACAAACTCACACACACGCACACACGGAGAGAGCCTGCCCGGATTCGCGCCCTAACCTTGACAAGTGACAGCAGTATTTTTTTTTTCAGGTAGAATGAGACCGTCACATAAGCTCTATTTCAAACCCAAGCTTTTTAAGGCATCTCTCCTGATGCAGAGGATCTTCTGGAGATTTGCTCCTTATGAAGAACGATCTTAATCGACCACTTATAATATTATGAGGTCACTTACTGGAACAGAGCTAAAGACTTATTCCTGAAACAGCTCTTTGTCTGCAAAACCAGCCTTGTCTGTTTTTTTAACTGCTGGTTTATATATTTTTAATTGCTGATAAGTTGTTTTATTAACAAAGTTTGGGAGGAACATGTTCAAATGATCTATCCAATAAGCACGAGAGGAGGCCTTTATATATATATATATATATATATATATATATATATATATATATATATATATATATATATATATATATATATATATATATATATATATATATATATATATATATACAGTGGGGAAAATAAGTATTTGAACACCCTGCTATTTTGCAAGTTCTCCCACTTGGAAATCATGGAAGGGTCTGAAATTGTCATCGTAGGTGCATGTCCACTGTGAGAGACATAATCTAAAAAAAAAAAAATCCAGAAATCACAATGTATGATTTTTTAACTATTTATTTGTATGATACAGCTGCAAATAAGTATTTGAACACCTGTTTATCAGCTAGAATTCTGACCCTCAAAGACCTGTTAGTCTGCCTTTAAAATGTCCACCTCCACTCCATTTATTATCCTAAATTAGATGCACCTGTTTGAGGTTGTTAGCTGCATAAAGACACCTGTCCACCCCATACAATCAGTAAGAATCCAACTACTTATATGGCCAAGACCAAAGAGCTGTCCAAAGACACTAGAGACAAAATTGTACACCACCACAAGGCTGGAAAGGGCTACGGGGAAATTACCAAGCAGCTTAGTGAAAAAAGGTCCACTGTTGGAGCAATCATTAGAAAATGGAAGAAGCTAAACATGACTGTCAATCTCCCTCGGACTGGGGCTCCATGCAAGATCTCACCTCGTGGGGTCTCAATGATCCTAAGAAAGGTGAGAAATCAGCCCAGAACTACACGGGAGGAGCTGGTCAATGACCTGAAAAGAGCTGGGACCACCGTTTCCAAGGTTACTGTTGGTAATACACTAAGACGTCATGGTTTGAAATCATGCATGGCACGGAAGGTTCCCCTGCTTAAACCAGCACATGTCCAGGCCCGTCTTAAGTTTGCCAATGACCATTTGGATGATCCAGAGGAGTCATGGGAGAAAGTCATGTGGTCAGATGAGACCAAAATAGAACTTTTTGCTCATAATTCCAATAAACGTGTTTGGAGGAAGAAGAATGATGAGTACCATCCCAAGAACACCATCCTTACTGTGAAGCATGGGGGTGGTAGCATCATGCTTTGGGGGTGTTTTTCTGCACATGGGACAGGGCGACTGCACTGTATTAAGGAGAGGATGACCAGGGCCATGTATTGCGAGATTTTGGGGAACAACCTCGTTCCCTCAGTTAGAGCATTGAAGATGGGTCGAGGCTGGGTCTTCCAACATGACAATGACCCAAAGCACACAGCCAGGATAACCAAGGAGTGGCTCTGTAAGAAGCATATCAAGGTTCTGGCGTGGCCTAGCCAGTCTCCAGACCTAAACCCAATAGAGAATCTTTGGAGGGAGCTCAAACTCCGTGTTTCTCAGCGACAGGCCAGAAACCTGACTGATCTAGAGAAGATCTGTGTGGAGGAGTGGGCCAAAATCCCTCCTGCAGTGTGTGCAAACCTGGTGAAAAACTACTGGAAACGTTTGACCTCTGTAATTGCAAACAAAGGCTACTGTACCAAATATTAACATTGATTTTCTCAGGTGTTCAAATACTTATTTGCAGCTGTATCATACAAATAAATAGTCTGGATTTTTTAGATTACCGTAAAACTTCAAATAATAGCCGAGTCCCAAATAGACGCCTGTCTCTTTTAAACGCCTGGTGTGACGACAGGTTTGGGTAAATAAAGGCCGGTCTCAAATAGACGCCGGGTCTGTTTTTTAGTATCGGGCTGTATTTGATCTTCTCAAACCCGTCAGATCGTCTGTTCAATGTTTTGAATAGATTTCACGTGACAGACGGAACTGTTCATGAACGACTCATCACTTTGGCAACATAACAAAGAGGTTAACGAACTTTCAGTCTTCAGTTTTTCTTAATTCTCTCAATACCACCATGGAGAAAAGTATAATTTGACATTTAAGCTGACAGTTGTCAAATTTCAAGCGTGGGTAAAGCTGGATACGGAGTGGCTGAAAAATTCCTTTAATGCTTGCGCGCAGACGTGCGTGTGTGTTTGTGTGTGTGTGAGGGAGAAGGAGGAGATATATTTCATTAACTTCTGGATGTTATCCTTGGGTATGTGGCCTGACAGTAGCTTCTGATGGAAGCGAGGATCACCTTATCCGTTGTTTCAAAGAGGGAGAGCCGTGCGCATCTGGGCGGGATCTGTTAGTGCGAGCAAGGCAGGCAGAGTTAGCGGAGGCTGGAGAGGGAGAAGTGGAGGAGAACCGCGGGGATGATGATAGAAAATTACTCTATTCATCACTATCACATGATTGCAGTTGTTTTACAGGGTAGCCTTCATTCTTTCTTGTTGATGTGTTTCGGGCAACAAGTTCACACGCTCAATGGATTTAAGCGGTAACTTATATTGTTCTGCCCATTGTTGTCACATCGTTTCGTTTTTTGTGCTGCCAATAATCTAAGACATTTCTTACATTAAATGATTTGTTAAACACATTCGAATTAATTATAAATAAAACGTAATATAATGTGGTAACCTCCTACCGTCATGCTTGAACATCTCAACACTAAATTAAAGGCCTGTCTCTTATAGACGCCTGTTTCAAATACAAGCCGGTGCAGTTCGGTGATTTGGGTAAATAGAAGCCCGGGCTATTATTTGAAGTTTTACGTTATGTCTCTCACAGTGGACATGCACCTACGATGACAATTTCAGACCCCTTCATGATTTCCAAGTGGGAGAACTTGCAAAATAGCAGGGTGTTCAAATACTTATTTTATATATATATATATATATATATATATATATATATACATAGCCGACTCACCTATGTTCCTCGACAGTTTTCTGCATCCCTCCGCCACCCCAACTCCTCACTATCGGCTGGTTCCTATCCCAGCCAAGAATATCGGGGAATACTCTGGGTTTGGCTCGGAGCCCTCCCCTCAGACAGCACACCAAAATTTGCATACTCTTTTACTTTACTGATTATTTGTAAGTGTGATTTTTATTTATTTATTTTTACTTTGCTGCACATGTCTGGTTTAAGTGTGTGTGTGTGTGTGTGTGTGTGTGTGTGTGTGTGTGTGTGTGTGTGTGTGTGTGTGTGTGTGTGTGTGTGTGTGTGTGTGTGTGTGTGTGTGTGTGTGTGTGTGTGTGTGTGTGTGTGTGTGTGTGTGTGTGTGTGTGTGTGTGTGTGTGTGTGTGTGTGTGTGTGTGTGTGTGTGTGTGTGTGTGTGTGTGTGTGTGTGTGTGTGTGTGTGTGTGTGTGTGTGAGTGACATACACACACAAACTCGTGGGTGCATGATAGTGATTTGTAAAAAGGCACTTGTAAATTCCGCTTTACATGTAGTCACTTCCCCAGATGCATAGAGCATAGTTTGCACTTCCCTATACAGGGATACTCAAACCTGTCCTGGTGACCCCCCAACACGGCACATTTTAGATGTCATTTGAACATTTTTAAGAGATTTATTTATTTAAGAAAAACAAAAAACATGCTGGTTTCCATTTTGGCTGATTCATAAGTAAAAAATTGTCTCTTTACCAGTTTACAGTAGCCTGACGTCGTCATACTCAATTCTAGTCAGAATATGAGTCTGAGACCGCTCCGTTGGGCTGTGATTATGGGGCGTGTTTCAACCGAACCAGGAAAGACCACAATTGGATAGACCTACAACCAATCAGAGCAACGGAGCGACGCATAACGTTAGTTATCAAATGTCAACAGAACTCAACTGCACTGTGTTGCCATGTCCGCGGGTTGAAGCAACCCCAATTATGTGATATACAGACCCAGGAATGCGATTTTTAGCTGCCAGCCCTGCCAAAATAACACATATTTTACCCCCCAAATGCCTTTTTTTCCCGGAGAACCCCCCCTGGAAAGCTATCGGGCTTGTTTTTGGCTAGTTTTGAGGAATGTTAGCAATTGGGCGGGTTTTGTTGTAAAAACTTGGCAACCCTGTCTGCACGCACGCTGGAATAATGCTGCCTTCACGTGCTCTCGGAATTATCGTGAATACGAGTTTCCTGGGTAAACATTGCACATGAACGCCCTCACATTTTGAAACTTGAATGCAATGCGCTCGTAATCACGACTTCAGAAGTCAGAATCATCACATTTCCGATAGCACGTGAAGGCAGCATAAGTAGCCTAACGTTAGAAGAAAAATATGAGTGTAAACGATCTTTGCCGGTTTTGTAAAAAAAAGGATACACATAGTTTACTTACCAACACGATCATCATTTCTGAGAGAAATAGTAAAGTCGAATGTGCATATACGAACAAGTTCTCCATTTAGGATTAGAACAAACTCAACCCAAGCGCCTTTGATGACGTAGATGATTACGTTACTGTTTATCATCTGTCCATCATCGTCTAAAGCCCGCCCTGACAATTTCATTGGTCCGAACAGTTTCTGTTCGGGCATAATTACTCCTCTATGGAGAAAGTCCAGACCGAACTGCCCGAGTAAAAATGTTGTGGGCGGGGCTAAGTTCGGCTGGCATCCAGGCAAAGTTTACAGGGAAGCAAACGTGTGTTTACAATGTAATGGGTTTAATAAAATTAGCACTTTTGAGGAAGAGCTAATCAATGTGAGCAACATGGTTTCAAATGTTGAAAAAAAAGTTTAGTTTAAGGTACTTAGCAAGTTAACTAGACATCCACAAGCAGAACTGTTTTCAGCTCTTGAAGTTATGTCTGTGAAAGGATAGTTTATTAGGATAGATAGACATTCTGATTACAAAGTCTACACACATATTCCACACATTTTTACAACCATCTGCAGAGACTCCCTTAGCCTAAAGGTTTTATTTTTATTTATTTATATTATTGATTTTAGATAAACCCTCCTCTAAAGTATGGTTGGTCACTTTACATCATGCCAGTCAAATGGTCTCTTCCTATCTCATAGCTAGATTAAGTTGCAATGAGGATCAAACTTAAAGGGATAGTTCACCCAAAAATGAAAATGTGATGTTTATCTGCTTACCCCTAAGGCATCCAAGATGTAGGTGTCTTTATTTCTTCAGTAGAACACAAATGAATATATATTTTTTTAAATTCCGGCCGGGTCATAGATATGTATACGTAGATCCTCATTCGAGCGATCCACGCAGGCACTAATGAGGTATCTATGTATATATCTATGACCCGGCGGAATTTTGACCTCACTCACAGGAAGTGATGGCAGTCTGGAGAGCTGAAGCGTTCGTCTGATATGAGGTGATATATTTGCCTAGATACCGTTCGGTTTCTCTCAGAAACCGATCATTTCGTGTCTTAAGACATCAATGTGTCGTCACGAGCCGCAGGGTTTAATTTGAAGTTGCCTGTCCATATTTTTTTTACTCTAATAGAATTAGACCCCATAGACAAGCATTATATGAGTGACACACAGCAACGGTTGGAGTTAAAAATATTCATTTTTGTTTAAGCAGATAAACATCAAATTTTCATTTTTGGGTGAATTATCCCTTTAATACTGATAGTCATAGTCTATCTATCTGTCTAGTCTGTCTAATAAATGTGATAGTACACTAAACTGTTTTTGCACATACTATATACCAATTTTATATTTCACCTCCTATAACCCAGCAATTACTTCAGACCTCTCAACAAACAATAAATAAATGCATCAGTTAAATAGAATAAACAAAATTAAACAACCATTACATTGCATGTGAAACATAACAACGGGGATGAGAGAGTGGCAAACAGGATGTGACAGACTGTTTTTTTCGAATCCACTATCCCCCGCTCTCTCACTGGCATTTGTCCAGCAGTAGAAAGTGAATAAAAGAGGGGAAATTCATGCTGGGCATTTTGAGAGGTGCATTATGATCCGTCTCCATCACACGCACTGATCACAGTGCGGTGCAGTGGGATGTTACTGTGCCTCTGCATATCTGAATCAAATGAATCCAGGCTTCAGCATGCATTATTAAAGCTCAGCTGAGCCATGCACTTGCAATCCATTCAGCTTCTACAATTCCAGTTCTGTCAACACATCAACATAACACTCCATCATGCCCGTTAATTCTGACACACTGAGGGTCTGGACCGCAAGCTTTGCTGTAGAAAGGCTGATTTCCACACTGATCAGTGCAACTGACCCCCACAACTCAGACCAATACCAGATCCCTATGATTCTGACCAACACCAGTCCTCTCAAGGCCCAAACACAGTGCCCAAATCCTGGTTCTGATCTGGCCCCAAAACTTTGCTGGTCTTGAACAAGGGAACTTGTGATGTTGGTGGGCAGAACTTGCACAGCTCCCAAGTCAGTGGAAACTTGATCTAGTTCTGAGCGAGTACCATCGCCAGGCAAGCACCAGCTTTATGACTCAGACCAATGATAGACCCCTCAAGGACCAGATATAGACCAGGCAGACCCCCTAAGACTCAAACCAATACTTGATCCCTCTAGGCTCAGATATGGAGAATTTTCAGGCCCCCTAAAGACCAGACCAATTAGAGCCCCTCTTAGACCCATTTTAAAAAGGATCCAATAAGATTGAGACCAATCCCAGGCCCCATAAAACCCAAACTCAAACCAACACTAGAGCCCCTAAACTTTAAGGCAGATTCCAGACCCCCCCCCCCCACACCCATACAGTACATATCCTCTAAAGGGACCCATCAAACCGACACCAAAGAACTAGCGCTGATGAAATCTGACTGTGTTGTTGCCTCGCGTCGCATGCATCAGGGAAAAATTGCACTGAACACACGAGAGAACTACAGCCGACTGTCAGCTATCACACGCGTTCTGCGTCTGCGTGTAAATGAGACGACAGTCTATTTCTGCAGATATATTTGTCTATATTCGTCATTCATAAAGAGAAATCTGCGCTGTAGGCTGCAGATACACAAACAATAAACAAAACAGCGTGTGCTTACCGGTTTGAATATCAATCTTGCTATCACTTTCTTTATTCCACTCCGCTCATGTAAAAGATTTCCACAGGAACACATGTATGACCCATAACCAAACCAACACCAAAGCCCCTTATGGCTCGTTTCCACTGAACGGTACATTATGCAAATTTTTGCCATTTCCATTGTCAGAAGTTGTGAATGGTACTCTAATTCCGAACCATACTATACCACATTTTTGGCACCCTTCCGTTGGAGTACCTTGAACAGTAGTCTGGTACTAAAGGGTGGAGCTAGATTCACTGCAGAGCGTTGATTGGTTGACAGAGAATTGTCACTTGTGCATGCTTTTGGGCTGTGTTTTTCCTTGCAGCCTGCAGCCTTGGCTCAAACAAAGCGTGTTTACTTCTTGTGACAAACAGACTCATGCCGAGAAGCAAGAACAAGATCTGTGCACCTTTCTTCTTTGCGCGGGAATAACGTTGATGGACGTCGAATGCTACACCACGCCTATCATAAGGGTTGGCGGGGGAAACGTAAGCCGGATCAAGGTTTAGTGTTCCGAATCGTACAGAACTACTGAACCGTACCGCACCGCTCAGTGGAAACAAGCCATATGACTCTAGACCTCCCTACATCCATAAAATACAGATCCACCTTAGATCCAGACCAATGCCAGCCCCAGATATAGACCAACTCTATAACGACCAGACTAAATAGTGAGCCAAATAGTGAGACTAAATATAGACCAAATCTTAAATCCTCAAGGCCCAGATACAGACAACAACCTAACAACAAGACCCAACGCTTGTCGTGTGTCATGGAAATTCCCACCACTATATAACTATGTTTTATAGTTGTCGGAGGCCAAAAGCAAAGACCATGATCCAAACCAAGACCTAGTTTTTATTCCCAATCCAAGACCAGGTTTATGTGATATTAATACGTTTCAAGACCAAAACTCTTCCAATAAATTGAAGGTTGTCAGCTGCTACTGATGACTAACATGAATCTCAGCTTCAAACTTCGATGGAAAATGGTTGACAAGCTAAAAGTGGGTTATTGGAATCCTATAGTTTCTGTCTTTTCTTTATGTTGTCTCTCTCTCTCTCTCTCTCTCTCTCTCTCTCTCTCTCTCTCTCTCTCGTTCTCTCTCTCACTGAAAGTTCAGTATTTTTAAGTTAGAAAGTCTGGAAGTCAAAGCCATCAATTTTCTGTGTTGGGGAGGAAAATCTTTTTTTAAACCACACTAAATTATCAGGTATACCAAAGTGTCTGTCTGTCTATCTATCTGTATATCCCCTGTTGAAAAAAACAGCATATGCTGGTTAGGTATGTTTTGAAGCATGGCAGCTGGTTTTTGCTGGTCCTTAGTTGGTCATGAGCTGGACCTAGTTTCTTAGGACCAGCTAAGGGCCAGAACTTGACCAGCTTAAACCAGCTCATGACCAGATGCAATGCTTCAAAACATACCTAACCAGTATATGCTGTTTTTTTCAGCAGGGTCTTCACCCCTGAGCAGTACTGAATAAGATTAACACACTCTGTTTCGTTTAGAGTCCTGTTCCTGCACAGGTTACAGAAATTCGAAACATTCCAGGAACATTGTGACAGTATTATTTACTGGTTGCAGTAATGCTGAAGTTGCACTGCAGTTTGGTTAGCACAGCTCAGCTACAGTCCCATGATAGCTGTGGTTAAATCCAGTCACACGGTTCTCATGGTTTAAACATGGTTCACTGGTGTGTGTGTTTTTGGTGAGCAGTGGTGATGTAATGATAACGGTGATGTAATGGTGTCAGGCTGTTTTGTGTTTTTGATGCTTTCAGCACATTTCAGGAAAGTAGGTGGGTAATTAGATCCAAATGAGGCCATTATGTAGATATTGATTACAGCGGAGGTTACATGCACTGCTAGATGTCTGCACAAGACACATACACACTACTTCAGCGAGCCATGATAACACTGTCCTTGAGCAAGATCAGGCACTGTGGAAGGTAAAGGTAGATGAATAGCATGCTTGGAGGTGTGTGTGTGTGTGTAATCATTTATACATGCATGTGTGATTTACCTCTGGGGTTTGGCATATGATTAGTGTTTTGCAGATTTGCTGTGGGAGCATGTGTGTTGTGTGTGAAAAGAAAACAAGACAAAAAACAGACCCTCAGCGTTTTATTTCACTTTATATTGTGGGTTGTTGCGTGCGGTACAGGAATGACTCTTATGAGAACTATTAAAAAGAGGGACAAATGGCTACATTTCTACAATCACAATTAAGCCTTTTGCGATTATGTGATCGCAATAATTGTGCACTTTAAATTCCAATATAATAATTACATCCGTTTTTATTATATAAAAATGTTTATAAGTCTCGCTTGGACCTTCTCAGATGGTGCTCTGAAGACATATATTTGTTAATTTTGAATGCACACAATATATCTGTTTGTCTATCGGTCTGTCTGGTTGTCGATGTATTTATCGGTTAGCCTGTCTGTCTTTCTTGTTGTCTGTCTATAATCTTTCTGTCTGGTTGCCTCTGCCTGTATATTTTTTTTGGCTATCTGTCTTTCTTTCTGTCTGTCGAAAGATTTTTACGTTTTTTTCAGTTCTGTTAATGTTTCTAAAATGTCTCCATTTCTCTACCAATACAGACAACTGGCCTCTCTCTCATTGTTTCTTCAAAATTGCAAAAATGATAATTAACGGGAGTGAGGCATCAGAATCGTTTTCTTATAATTCCAATACATACCATCTGTCCTTGATTGAAGGGTTCCACATTTACAATCCCAAGTGTATGGTATTTTGGATATGTGGATATGATATATTCACATTACATTCTGAAACAGGAGGAATAGAGGAGAGAAATGTGAGAGAGAGAAAGAAAGAGGGAGAGAGAGTTGAGGGGAGGGGCTGTTGTAACAGATGCTCTCTAATTTAAAGCTGGAACGTGTGTGTCAGTGGCGAGCTGGGCTGTGAAGAATAAACGAGGGAGAGAGAGAGAGAAGAGATAGAGTAGAGCTGTGTTATACAGCTTGCCCTGGCTGTATTGATTTGGATGCCAGAGACTGCGATAGAGAGACAGGAGTACAGCCACTTCTCTCACCTAACACACAAACATTCTGCGGGAACAGCAGAGAGAACTGGCCAGCGTCTATCTGCGAAAGAGTGAAATAACCAAGAGAAGAACTGCAGAAGCCAACTCTGATTGGAAGAAGAGTGTTTGTGTGAGACAGAGGCAAGCAGCGAAAAATGATGTGAGCGATGAAGAAGACAGACACGGACCCTCATGTTTGGACCGGTGGGACCTGGAGTGCAGAAAGCGAATTCTGCTGGATGTGTTGCTGTTTTTAACCCTCGATGCTGCTTCTGAACGGATTTGATGTGGTTTATGAAGTACAGAAGAAGACAGAAACTGGACCAAAGCTGCCTTTTGGATTCGTTTTGAACACAAAATGAAAGGAAGAAACTTGAAATTATTGTAAAACACAAGAGACTGAGGGGAGGAGACGGTTCGTGATAAAATGAATGGAAGAATTCGCTACGCTCAGTAGAAATGGAAATCCCGCCTTTCATTTAGAGGAACCAATCATCTTTTTGATGATCATCTTTACTCTTGAATATGCATCAGCTGGACCAGCCTGAAAAATACAGTTTTTAGTGTGATTGGAGCTAAATATTTATTTTAGTTTGTTAAATTATAGTTTGCAATTTTCACAATTTAGCTTTTTCCTGTATTCAAATCGATATGAGGTTTAATAACCAGAGGTGTTACCAAGATGGCCGACACGTGAACCGGAGTGATTTTGTAGTTAAATTCAGCCGAGCAATGCTATTTTCTGTCATTTTTGTGTGGGGGTGGCGAGAATGAAGGTCATTGTCCTTTGCCCTGCACTTGTCCCGCCCCCAACCACACCTATCCGCACCTTGACCCCGCCCTCTTCTGATCATGCAAGTGCTGCAGATTGTTAAGGAGCTGGTGTCGCCCTCTCGCCGCCGCGCCTGTGGACGTTTTGCAGGTGTGTATGCGAAACTGAGCAATTATGTTTGTGTGTGTGTGGAGTAATATTGTGGCTTTTAAATGCTCAGTTTGGTTAATAGCTTATCGCTGCTGCAGTTATTGTAGTGATTTGTGTTGTTTTATGTATGTGTAGGCGGTGAGGGAGTGAAGGACAAAGTTAAGAGTTGTTTTTTTGATAAAAGCTGCTTTGTTCTTTCATAATGTACAAAAAAAGAAAAAACAAACTAGCGCTTGACTGATACATCACCAAGGCCGATATATCGGTTGACATTTAGCATATGTTTTTCTGTTTGGCTGATTAGTGTCTGAAGCGGGGAAGAACGTTTGAATTAGGTAGAAATGTTAAACAATGAAAGTAAATGGTATAGGGAAAGTATCATACCATTTGCATTTCTATTATTAGTTATAGAAAGGCAAATGCTTTAATACTTTCTTATATCCTCATATATTATGTTTAATATTTCCTTCCACAAACCTTAAATTTTTTGAAGGCGTAACTTGATGACGCTACGTTTGAGCGCATAATCTTGGGACATGTGGTCTTCACCTAACAGTCAGTGGAGAAGAATCAGGATAGGACTCGGGCAGAAATCATGTTCATGGATGCGATCATTAACGTTACGGTTGTATGAAGCAGAGCAGGACCGAGTGTCTTGGGAGCTGAGCATGGCTGCTGGAGCGATTGTTAATATGAAGAGCAGAACACACGCCTTGCGAGCAGCGGGACTGTTATTATGGCATAGTCGCCGGCGGGATTTTTATTATGCCACAGTCCCCGGCGCCATGTCTGCTTTTCCGGTCATGAGTATGAGGTAACGCAGCTCTGTTTATCATATTAGATACATCTGAGTGTGTTGAAAATGACGTTACTCTGTGCGTTTGCTCGGCGGCTGCTATGACACTTGTTGCACACTGCAGTGAGAGTAAAGCGTTTCCGCAAAATAAAACCAGAAACCGGGGGTAACGGAGATATGACGCCATTGACCAGCAACTTCCTCACACGTCCCGTTTCCTTGGTTAAAATAGCAAAAATAAACCTTGGGAGAAACCAGGCTCAGTGGTGGTACCAGTTCTCCTCTGGCCATCATGCCGTGTCAGTGATGCAATTATTAGGTAGTTATATTCGAAAGATCGGAGTCATCACGTCGGAGACGGTATACTGGGATGTCGTGACGATAAGGCAATTATTAGATAGGAATATTCGAAAAGATCGGAGTCATCACGCCGGGGACGGGTTTATTGAGAATGCCGTGTCGGTGAGGGTTAGGGTTAGTGTTAATCAAAGAACAAAAGAAAAAGAAAATCCCTCACTGCTCTTGACGGAATAACTTTTGTAGCTTAATAAAACTAAATCTATCTTTAATTTATAAATTATGCCATGAAGACTTTAAAATAGACTTGTCTTTATTTAGTTTCTACATTAATTTGAAGATTAAATATATTAAAAACTTTCATGTTAGGTGCGATTAATCACAATTAATTACACAAAAGATTGACTTTTTTTTTGTATCAATTGACCAGCACACAAAAAATACATAATGCATAAAAGTATGTTGTGAACTTTGTTACGGTCCATCCGTGCGAATTGGAAGAAGACGGAATTGGGCTACTTTAACACTGTTGACGTGGGCTGTTTTTCATGTCCGCGGTTTTGAAGTGACCCCAATAATGTGATATAAAGCCCCAGTAATGCAAAATTTAGCGGAACCCCGCTAAAAACCCCCACAGATTTCCCCCCCGGTAGGCATATTTTTACCATGGGACCCCCTTGAAACGCGATTGGGCTAGTTTTGAGTAGCAATTGGGTGAGTTTTGTTGTGAAAACCTGGCAACCCTGGTTTAGCTCCTCACTGGATATGCACAAGCAACAAACCCAACTAAGATGGGATGTATCCAGTTGCCAGTTATGCAATATTCATTGTGTACTGTATGTAATACAGTCGGCTATCAGCCACTCTCGAAGATATCAGCCAACAGGAACGGATCTAAATTTAGTTAATTGTTCATTGAAAATCTTCTCCGCCATAGCTTTCAAAAGAGCATTGTGAACATCATGCAAATTTTCTCCTTTTGTGTTCTATGGAAGACAGAATGGTCAAATAGGTTTGGAGCGACATGATGTAAATGATGACTGAGAATCCCTCTAAGACATGTAGTGCAGCTTTTAAAGAAATGTTTCTATCTGTGTACGTCTATTTATGTGTGTCAGTTGCTTCGAAATGAAGCATCCACTCTTGTGAAACACAGCGACCTTGAATTATCTGAAGCCTGTTTTGCAGTGTTCTGTCTTCAATTTCAAAATGACGTGAAAATTTGTCAATCTAACCCTGAATTTAGCAATCCATGCAAGTCCCCTGCTAGCTGCGCCCATTATAGCTCATGTTTACATACTCGCATATGTTTACCGCAGGGGTTAAGGAAGTATAATGTGACATCTCTAGGTTTGTGTGAAATGAGTTATATCCAATTTGTGTTTGTATCCTATTCAAAAGCTATTTTGACATTTCATATTGTTGTTAACTTCCTCCTCCAGCTTCTCCATTTATCAGCCTTTCTTTGTGTTTGTATGCGTGTGTATGAAACTGGCACCTTTTGTAGACCATTGGATTCACACTGAAAATTCCTGGTTGACAATGTTGACTTATGTTGTTGCATTTCCAAACGTATTTCCTGTCATTTTCCCAGTTGCTTCCTGGCAGTTAGGGGCTGCGTCCTTTGCTTACTGCCTAATCTCACATCTTAGTAGTATGCAAGATGAGAATTAGTGCATCCCAAATCATGGTACATTGAAAATCATATCAATATCATATGCCCCTTGCATTAAGTGTATACTATTTTCGAAGCATGCTTTTTCAGCTAAAATGACCCACAATGCCCTGCATGATGAAAGAGGAAGAGTTTGAAATGGTTCTCTTTTGACTTTTTCAAATTTCAGAAACAAGAATGAATTTTAGTGTCATGAATTTTGCTTGATGGTAATGTGCAAACACTGATATCATGGAATAGATTAAAAGCATATAGCTGATGATTTGATTGGCTGTTCTTAGGTGAAAGAAGCTGATAATTGTATTGATTGAGAAACTCAAGTGGTTAGTCTCAGGTCAGTGGTGTAACAAGGATACGGCAGAGTAAATTATTTATCCTCTGCTTCCCTCTTATTCTATTTCTGGTTCTTTTTCCCCCGTCTCTATCGGTTCTGCTTTTTCATATTCTGCTTTTTTTCTTTTCCTCCCACACTACATTTTTACTACTAAGGAAAGCTCAATCAAAATAAAATATGGTAATAGAGCCAAAAGCTAAAATATGTTGTCATCTCAAAGGAAAACTGTTCAAAGGAAACGTTAATGAGGTCTTAAGATTATAGTTTATTCGTGTATAAACTTTGTCTCGGATGTTTCTCCTACAATTGCTTCGTAGAACTAAAAATAGACAACTGAGACAATCTATGACAGTATAATAGAGCCATAAAAATGTTCATAGCGTATCTCAGGTGATTTGGTATAGGGAGACTTTGAGAAATATTTGAGTCTTCTGATATTGACACTTGCCACACAATTGTAGCAGAAGTAAAAAACATTTAAAGGGATAGTTCACCCAAAAATGAAAATTACCCCATGATTTACTCACCCTCAAGCCATCCTAGGTGTATATGACATTCTTCTTTCAGACAAATACAGTCGGAGTTATATTAAAGAGTTATATTAAAAATGTCCTGGCTAATCCAAGCATTATAATGACAGTGAATGGCAGCCCAAAATTTGAAGCCCAAAAAAGTGCATCCATCCATTATATAAGTACTCCACATTGCTCCGGGGGGTTATTAAATGCCTTCTGAAGTGAATCGTTGGGTTTGTGTGAGAAAAATATCCATATTTATAAAGTAAAATATCTAGCTTCCGGCGGACCACCTTCCGTATTCAACTTATGAAGAAAGTGTAGCGCCTCTCACAGTTACGTCGACAGTTACGCTTTTTCCGTAAGTTGAATACAGAAGGCAGTAATATAATTCCGATTGTATTCGTCTGAAAGAAGAATGTCATATACACCCAGGATGGCTTGATGGTGAGTAAAATCATGGGGTAATTTTCATTTTTGGGTGAACTATCCCTTAAATGTTCCATACAGGGCACACAAAATACAAACCTTAACAAGAAATGTTTTCAGTCAAACTTTATTTGCTAAATATTGACAGACAGCCGGAACATAGCACGTCTTTCTTAACATTAAGCTTACGTTTATAATGTTTATATAACCCAATATCACTAAACACAATCCAAACAACATCAATCTGTTTTGGTTGAGCACTTGAAAATACTGCTTCATTTTCCTATAAATCATTAGAAAGGTCTAAAGTTTTATTTTAAAATATTACATTTTTATGAAAAAAATGTGAGTAGTGAGTACACACATGTGATCTGATGTCTCTTTCATTCATACTCCTAGCCGAAAGGGTGCCCTCACGCAGAAAGTCCACAAGTGAGACTTATAGAGGTCATAAAACATATGACGTTGCAGGAAATCTCTTATTTAGACAAAGGCATCTAGATATCGATGCAGCAGAATAAAACACAGATAGAGATGTTTGGACTGATGAAACATGAAGACAGTAAATATGGTTGCGACAATATATTGTTTATCAGTGTTCTTCTATACATCTTAGTATTTTCATAAGAATAAAGTATATTTATAATGCATTGCTAATCAGCATAGTATTGAATATTATAAAATACTGCCTCATTCTGTGATATGAAGTCACGTCAGAAGGAAGTTATTTCAAACACTTGACTTTAGAAAGTGGGTGTAAAAACCTCATTAAATGTTCTCTTTTGTTGGACAACGGGTTTGTAAACACTTCTCATTACAAGGTCGGAAAGATGTTTGGCGCATGTTGCTTTTTTAAATGCACATTATAAGTGACTCAAACTCACAGGGCTTGCAAATATGGAGCAGAATGCTGCGCTTGAATATGAAACATAATTAAATTAAAACGTTTAATTTCGGTTAATCGTGTAGCCCCAGCCTCGCAAACCCAAACAAGCACACAACAAACTCTCACTTCACACAAACAAGCGGCTCTGTCTCACACACATCCAAAACTGTACTTATGTCACACTGCGCAGCCTTGCTTTGGTATCTTGGCAAATATGCGCACATTTTTAGATATTGTTGAGATCTCTTATGAAACTATCAGAGACGCATGCTGAGATTTACTTAAGTAAGTTTCCATTTGCTCTACAAGATGCAACTGATATATGTAAGATATTTGTGTGTTTTATGTGTGTGTGTGTGTGTGTCTGTGTGTGTGAATAGGAGCTCTTGTTTGTTAGTCAGTCTGGTATGTAGTGTGTGGGTCTGAAGTGTGACGTGTCTCTGAAGTAAACAAACAGCCGTATTGTCAGAGTGTGTCTCGTTGCCTCCTTTCCTCCTTGCTGTCATCTTTTTCCACCATTCCTCTTTCTTTTCTCCATTTATTTATCTTTTCTCCTCGTTCTCTGTCTCTCATTTGTGTCTCATTTCACACAGAGTGATAAGAAACTGGATTTGCTTTAGTTTAGTTGACTTTAACATGGCGAGTTAAGAAAACTCATACGTATGTGAGTATTTGTGTGTGTGTTCGTCACACTCATGCATACCAAAAATCTGAATGGCAATACAGATCATGGAGAGATTGAGCCAGGTAAGATCCGATGACCTCATTCATCTGTCTCTTTAAACAACAACTCTATGGTATCATTACATTTCATTATGATGGCAGCTTTTATTTTATTTTTGAATAAACGAAACCGTTACAAATTGTTACAAACTGTTACAAGGACCGACTGTTGCAAATTGGTTTTTGGACACTTAAAAACAATAGGATCTGGGATTCTAGTTTGTATTTGCTACATAAAGCTGTTCCTTTATCTATTTATTAAATGAGAGTGAAAAATCTGGGTCTGTTCAAATATATGCCATAAAAGATGCAGACTCTACGTCATGTGGCGGGTTCTTGTTTGTTCTCACACGATCTTTATTCTTCAACATCTGCATCTGAAAGAAACATGTCACTGTAGAAGCATAGCTGCAATAACCACATGAGATTGATCTGTCAAATGTTCGAATTGTTTTTCGACTGTGTGCGCCCTTGTTCTCTGCTCCATCTTGTCTTTCATTAAGGATAAAATAAGGATGAAATGATGTATGAGTCAAGAGGAGAGAACAACAGACGGGAAATGAGCGTGTCACCAATCAGGCCTGACATTACAGTCACTCACTTGCACTCTGATGAGAGAGAGAGGGGTTTGAGAAAAAAGATGGAGGGAGGCAGAAAGCGTAATGAGTCTCTGCAGGCTGCAGGCTTCAGCACACACTCAATGTTTAAAATATTTGTTTTTGGCTTAAATAATGCATGTAAGGATTTGCTTTGTCATGATTGAGAACAGAAATACTATTGCAATTTTTTTTGTACACCATTTACTAACAACTAGTGTGAAGTAAATCAAATTTAGCATTATGTTTTGTTGGTTTGGTTGCTTTTTACAAACCAAGGGACAAGTTGAAATCATTTTAAAGAGTGTTGCTTTCTGAGCTTTGATTTGAACAGTACATCTTTTCCACCGTGGGCTGAACCTGACGCTGTGATTTGAATGATGGTTTGGTGTTTGCGGCTACATGCCGCCCATGTATGAGTGTGTCAGTGAGCTGTAATGACAGATGCTATTACAGGGTTGCGTGTGTGTGTGTCTGAGAAGTCTTAAAGATCCAGACCATTCATTGACTGTAAATACCACTCTTGAGTAAGATCTGGGTATTTTCGCAATAAAGAGAGGTGGGAAGATTGAGAAAGGCAGAAGAACATTCTACAGGAAGTGAGGGGAAAAAATAGAAATCAATAAGTTCCTAAAGTGTTGATAAAAATAGCTGGGGAATGTCTGCCTGACTGACTTCCCGTTAGAACTGTATGATTCTTTGTTAAATGGTGTCAGACAGTGTCAGCATTAGTGTGTGACAGAAAGCTGGACAGCTCTTGAATCTGAGTGGAATCGTCTGAAGGCAAGAGTGAAAGAACGGACAGAAGAACATGTGTTACTCTTATAGCGTCTGCACACAAGGGAGACTAGTGTGTGTGTGTGTGTGTGTGTGTGTGTGTGTGTGTGTGTGTGTGTGGTTTACTTAGGCTATGTCCTCAATAGACAACTGTCAGACTACCGAAATTGCTGTACTTCTCTCATTACGCAACATTCTTTCTTGTTATCTGTCATGTTGTTGTTATAGCACACAATGCTATGCCACTTTTTTATGAACACGGTACACTTTGGTTTCTTTGTTTTCTTGACGTTTTATAAATCAGTAGAGGCACAGATCCTTCTTTTCTGTTGTTAGAACTATTACATATGTGCGATACATATCTTTCCAGGGCTCGACATTAAGCCTGTTCACACGCTTTTCCTTCGGACAAGTAAATCTGTCATTCACTTGTCCGAGTAAAACATTTGCTTGTCCGGATTTTTTTTGTAAATATAATCTATACTGAAGCAATATTCTCATCAGTGTTTAATCAGCTTTGACATATTTAAATATGTATATTTGTCATATTTGTACCTTTTTATAAAGGGCATTTTTCCATAATCTTATTAAATATAGGATATGCTTCGGCTTTCCTTTTATATTCTTAAATTTGATCAATAAATTCAATTAGAATAAGACACTATAGACTGTTACCAATCAAATTAAATCATTTGCACTGAAAAATTACAACTGCATTAAATAATGTTATGAGATTTTTAAATATTTTTGAATATACAAATAAGAAATGTTGGAAAGATGAAACTAAACCACCAGTAGGTGGCAGCATGTGACCGTCTTAATGAGCGAGTCATTGAGTCGATTCAGTGAAACGGCTGAATCATTCAAGAATTTGGTGGTTGTTTACGAATAGGCCATTGAATCTTTGATTCAACCGATTCATTAAAACGCTGAATCATTCACTAACACACACTGTTGCTGTGAGATGGGTTACGGTTCTGCTGTGATATTTGTTTGGAACTATTTTCGCTGCTGAAATAGAACAAAAACAGTCCATATTGCTTCTAAAATGTAAGTGACTTAATGTTAAATTGTTTATGGAACTGGCGTATGAAATCAGTGTTATTTTCAGTCGTGATGGTATTCAGGAAAACACTCTTGTTAGTGTAATGTTGCTTAACTGTATCATATATTATAAATATAAAAAACTGCACAATTTTAACTGTGTATGTTAACTAAGTTTCTGTGTGTGAGCGGCGCTCATTTGTTTTCGATTTTCTCGAGAGGCTGCACGAGCCTCAACAGCCCAACCTTGTTAACGTCAGTTCGTTTTATATTATTATCCACTATCGATCTCCACTTACACAAACTAAATGCAGAATCATTATTGCACTTTGGTGATTCCCTAGTTATTTTTTGTTTTGACGTTTTAACCAGGATACTTGTCCGTCGGGCAAGTAAAATTGTTTTTCACTTGCCCCTTCAAAAAAACACTTGTCCCAGTCCGGACAAGCGGACAAGCGTTAATGTCCAGCCCTGCTTTGACTCTTAAAAATAAAGGTTCCAAAACTTTTTGGTTTTCGGAGAAATGCCACGGAAGAACCATTTTGATTCCCCAAAGAACTTTCACTGTACAGTTTCTAAAAAAAAGTTTTGGGAAAGGTTGGAAATGGAAAGGTTCTGTGGATGGAACTATGAGTTTGTTTTTAATTCTTGTGCATCAATTAAAGAAAGTTACAAATGAGTCCATAGAGGAGAAAATGGCCATGTCAAAAAACATTTAAAAAAAATTATATTGGGACTTAAGTTTGGTCTCATTTTAAAGAAGACCCATGGCAGATTATAGTTGAAGTCAAAAAAGTTATAGAGTTTATGAAAATGATTTATGAATAATATTGTATATAAAAATTATATTTTATGAAACCTGTTGAACTCTAAAACTGCTAGAAAATCAAAGCCACGAATCTAAAAAAAGCTGTGTTCCAAATTTAAGGTTGATATCTAAAAGAAATAAAGCCTAGAAATCTTAATTCTAGGCGCATAGCGACTCTCCTTTGGCTTGTGAGCTGGAAAAACCAAACTCTAGTCAGGCCAATCACATCGTGTTTAGAGTCGGTGGGCGTGCTTAACATAATGACGGCAGAGTTGCGACGGTTTCACGTGCTACTTGTAAACAAAGAAGCTGGTGAACAGCGGTCTTTCGAATCGGCTTTGGCCGCGACTCTGGAAGACTTGGAGTTAAGCTTTTCTTTGAGAAAAGAACAAAGAACGACACTGAAGTCATTCTTAAAAAAGGAAGATGTGTTCAGAGTTTTGCCGACCGGATATGACAAGTTTAATCTATCAACTAGCTCCGCTTCACCTTCTTCGTTGCTCTGGTTGATTGTAGCGCTATCCAATTGCGTGCAGAGGGAATTTGAAAGACAACCGTTTATCCCGCCCCTCGGATTGAGCCCTGCCGATGGTGTGTTCCCAGACCCAACATCTTGATGTGGATCTGGCTTGTCAGGCTTAAAGAAATGAGCTTTCAGTAAGATTTTGTTTGGGCGCAGTGCCAAATGTTCCCCATTAGATGCCAGCAAAACTTCACTGGTACACACAGCGGTTTGATTTGTGATTTGCAGTTTAGTTTTTTCTCTCTCAAATATTACAAGCACGCACACCCACACAATTTTTTTATTTTTATTACACACATACACACCACACTCTGATATCCATACCAACACACCCACACAGTTATAGCTGCATAATTTATCCAATTGGCTTTATAATATGCAGAAGCAGAAAACGGGACTAAAGTGAATATTTGCTTTATAGGCCAAACCTGAGAAAATGGTACCATCTGGTCAAAAATTGTCAACAGAATGAAAGCCTATTAACAAAGATTGCAGCATTTTATAGTTAAATGGGATTAAAAATTGCAGTATGCGGCAGTCCTGTGGACGAAAATGCCTTGTTGATGCTAGAGGTCAGAGGAGAATGGGCCGACTGATTCAAGCTGATAGAAGAGCAACTTTGACTGAAATAACCACTCGTTACAACCGAGGTATGCAGCAAAGCATTTGTGATGCCACAACATGCACAACCTTGAGGCGGATGGGCTACAACAGCAGAAGACCCCACCGGGTACCACTCATCTCCACTACAAATAGGAAAAAGAGGCTACAATTTGCACAAGCTCACCAAAATTGGACAGTTGAAGACTGGAAAAATGTTGCCTGGTCTGATGAGTCTGAATTTCTGTTGAGACATTCAGATGGTAGAGTCAGAATTTGGCATAAACAGAATGAGAACATGGATCCATCATGCCTTGTTACCACTGTGCAGGCTGGTGGTGGTGGTGTAATGGTGTGGGGGATGTTTTCTTGGCACACTTTAGGCCCCTTAGTGCCAATTGGGCATGGTTTAAATGCCACAGCCTACCTGAGCATTGTTTCTGACCATGTCCATCCCTTTATGACCACCATGTACCCATCCTCTGATGGCTACTTCCAGCAGGATAATGCACCATGTCACAAAGCTCGAATCATTTCAAATTGGTTTCTTGAACATGACAATGAGTTCACTGTACTAAAATGGCCCCCACAGTCACCAGATCTCAACCCAATAGAGCATCTTTGGGATGTGGTGGAACGGGAGCTTCGTGCCCTGGATGTGCATCCCACAAATCTCCATCAACTGCAAGATGCTATCCTATCAATATGGGCCAACATTTCTAAAGAATGCTTTCAGCACCTTGTTGAATCAATGCCACGTAGAATTAAGGCAGTTCTGAAGGCGAAAGGGGGTCAAACACAGTATTAGTATGGTGTTCCTAATAATCCTTTAGGTGAGTGTAGATAGACATAGAAAATAACATTATAATATTTAAACATAAATATAAAAATAAATACCTTAATGGCTGCAACAATTATAGCACAGAAATGTCATGTCGGAGTGGGATATGAGTGAACGTGAGCGGGTCATGAGTGGAGCATTTTGCTGGATTTTGCCGGAAATGCCATCATTTTTTAATATTTGTAACTCTTTGGTAGATTATACATTTATAATACATTACTACTAGTACTGTTACTACTAATAAAACCGATCTCTGGGGGCCCCAAAAGTGTGTGGGCCCTTAGAATTGTCCTAAATTTCCCCCCCTTAGCGGCGCCCCTGGTACCTAGTGCAATTATTTTTATTTTTTTTAAAGGAAATGTGGGTGAGATAGTAAAATTCCAATACAAATACACACGTGCCAAAATGCATGTAGTTAGCATTAGTGCAGGAAAACTGCTTAAAAAATGTTTACATAAAAAAACACTGAAAAAGACTAAATTGTCCATAAGGATGCACAAGAGTTAAGAGTGTTGATAAATGTGTTTAAATTAAGGATGTGTCACAACTAATTTCACTGTTGTCTAAATGAAAATTTTGTAAACGACAAGTTTAACAAATCCCCAGAGGTCAGTCACAAAAGTCTGTATATGCGATCCAGTTGGATTTAAAATCGCCTCCTTAACCTGTTAACTGTCACCCCCCTTTTTGAAAATATACATGAAAATGCACTATACAAACTTAAACGGTTGCAATTCAAGAATGCTTTGGAATATAGACATAAGTTTGGTCTCATTTTAAAGAAGACAGTCAGCAGATTATGGCTCAAGTGAAAACACTTCAAAAAATAAAAGTATGAAAAAGTTATGAAAGTTTAAATTTACTGTTAATCAAATGTACTGTACTAAATATTTTATATTTTATGTAAAATATATATGTTACAAAATAATTTGTACTCTAAAATTACTATCACATAAAAGCCAAATGTCTAACCAATTTGTGTTCCAAATTGGAAGTTGATATCACAAAAATTGAAGTTCCCATGAGATTTTGTTTAGGCGCTGTACCACAAATAGCCACCGGGTGTCATTGAAATTCCATAGATTTTTTTTACGCAATCTCCTGTAACAAATGTATATATTTTTGTCCAAATATCATAAAACAGTGGGCAGATATAGAACTGTGAGACTCAGACCTTTCCGACAATATGTGTTTTGTCAAGATTAGAAAAGGTTTTTATTATAAAGTTTTTAAAATAAATGTTGTAATATGAAACATGATGACGCCCACTAGGGGAGGAGCCGCTAGAAGAATTTAGAGTACCGTTTCCATGGTAACGCAAAATCCGACTTCAAAACAGTTTTCACAGGATGAATCTTGAGTTCGTAAGCTTTCGAAAGATATATAGTTTGTCAACATTAGATCAGGATAAATATAGGATATAATTGTTTTAAACATGCAGTGGCAAATGGGCCCACCGGTGGGCCAGTGACAGTTAACAGGTTAATCTATGAATCAAACAGTCACATCCCATACTGAATGGCGCTGGGAAATATATGCAATGTGCTTGACTTGCATTATTATCATTGTAGGTTAAACTTAAGCGTTTGCTTAATCAATGTTAACCAATATAGACACATTCTTAGCAGTCTTACCTCCGTTTGTTGACAGTTATCAGTCCCTCCCACTTACACACAGGGGGGTGCTCTGGGTTCGGGCCAAATTCCGAGCTTGAAACCCTTCCCCCGGACAGTACACCAAATACGCATTTAAATGTACTCTCTATAAATTATATGTAAGTGTGAACTCGTGAAGAAACTATTTCCAATGTCATCTAGCACCAGCAGTATCGTTCATTCGAACATTTTCATGCATGCACAAGAATCAGAACTTCTGCGTGGGAAACAGAAAACTATACACATATCTGGAAATATCTCCTATTCTCACAGGGATGTTCTTTGACCTGCTAGTAGCAACCTCAAAAATGATTTTACTCGAGTGTTGTTAAACAAGAGCAATTTGAGCATGAGGAACAACTTGCTTGGCACCTGTAGCACTAAGGAGTTGCTCAGCTCAGACTATTCAGCCAGCCTTTTAAAACTGATGGTTCTTCAGCTCCCCTCTGCCTCATGGGATATTAAAATATCCATTGGACGTACACTTGAGAAGAATCCCAGTGGAAGTAGTACATCCTCCATGTTTTTCGCTTACCGTTTCAACATTAATACTACATATTTGCCATACTGCTACTGTGTAGTACGCATACCCGGACATGGGGAATGAGCCCTGCTGTTAACATTGAAGTTCCTCATGCATGTGTTTGTGAGCATTTAATAATATTAGCTGTGACGGGTCCCATTTTAAAAATGTTAAAAAGCTTCTGTTTTTCCTTCATAATTCACATTAATTGCATCTCTAGTCAGCTTGTTGCAGGATCTGTGTTCAACAGTGCGGCTCTGTAAATTGTCAGGGAAGATGAGCTGTGATTTCTTCACTCTTATCCATGTGAAATGAGCTCCGTTAATCTGACAAATGACCATTAAGAGGGATTGAAACGGTTCTCATTCTTGTGTACGACGTCTCTGCCTCAGAGAACATTCGCTCATCTCTAAATACGCTTGTGCTCACATGCGCTCAGCGTGAGCTGTCAGACTGATGTATGGAGCACGAAAGAGAGAGTACTGAGCTGAAACATGGTGCTGAGTGAATGCTAATATGCCATGAAGGTCCCAGAGCTTTAAGACCACCAGCCATGTAAACTACCATCTCCTTTACTGGTCTCTTCTCATCTTTTCTCGATTTGTCTCTTACATTGCTCTTTCATATACTCTTTTCTCGATATCTTCTCTAACATCTCCTCGTGTCTCATCTAGTCTCTTGTATATTCGTCCTTTCTCATCTCAACTCATATCTCACATGGTCTTGTCTTGTCTCATTTTGTCTCCCACATAGTTAATCTTGTCTCTTTCATATACTCTTTTTTTTTTCATTTAGTCTCATTTTGTCTCACATGCTTATCTCTCATAGTATTGTCTCATTTTGTCTCACACATAGCCTACTATCGTGTCTCTTCTTCCCTTATCTCCATTTCTCACATAATCTCATCTCGTCTCATCTCGTCTCTCATATATTCTTCCTTTCTCATCTCATTTCTCACATAGTCTCATCTTGTCTCTTCTCATCTCTACTTGACTGTTTTTGTCTCGTCTCGCATAATACCGTCTCTTGCAAGTTCTCCTTTTTTTTCTTGTCTCGTATCTTCTTCTCTTCTCAGTTCTTCTCTTGAGTTCTCTTCTTGCTTTGTCTTTCAAATACATGTTTCCCTCACACGATTTAGTCTTTTCTTGTCTTGTTTCTTTTCTCACACACTTTCTTCTTTTCTCATCTTGTTTTGCCTTGTCATCACACATTCTCTCTTCTCACATAATCTCAACTCCTCATGTTTTGTCTCTTCTCTCACATTCTGTTTTTTTTTTCTCATCTTGTCTCTTACATAATCTCTTGTCTCTACTTGTCTCATCTCCTCTCTCACTGACTCTTCATTTCTCATGTATGCTCTTCTTGTCTCTTCTCATCTCATCTCTCCTGTTCTTGTCTCTCTTGCATGCTCTCTACTTTTCTGTCTCATCTCACCTTTTCTTGTCTTCCATCTTGTCTCATCGTTCATATGCATCTTTTCCCTCCCATGATCTTGTCATGTTTATTTTCTCACATAAATCTCTTCTCGTTTTGTCTCATCTCATATTCTGTCTCCTCTTCCATGCGTTCTTCTTTTCTCATATTTTCTCTCATGTTCACTCTTCTCGCATATTATTTTCGTTCATACTCTTCGTTTTTTCACGTACTCTTCCTTTCTCATCTTGGCTCATTTCTCACGGTCTTTGTCTTTTCTCGTCTTAGTGTTCTTTTCTCATTACACATTTCTATTACATGCTTTCTTCTCGTATTATGGGAGAGAAGAACATCATTAGTGCCGACGTGAATAATAATCTTAGAGAATTTACGATTAGCATTTGCCAGCACTTTTCAATTTGCTTTGATGTCAGGCGCTCTGGCTCCAGGTAAACATGTGACTATGGTGGCTGGTGTTTCTATTTTTTTACGTTCCGTGTAATAGAATCGCCAATAACTAGGGCACTTTCAACAGGATTCTCAGTGGGTGCGTCACTGAGTGGGGAGAACCTGTTTGATGTTCTAATGTGAACGGAATATTGTTTTTTTGATCCGCGACTATGCCGTCTCAGTCACCCATTTGCCCTGCTGAATGGGCTCTACAGCCGGAAAACGAACAATGTACAGAGTACACTAAGCTAGTCGCATCCAAAGCAGTGTCTAAAGCCCTTGCATTCTCTCTATTCTCAATAAAAGTTTGGATGCGTGTCTCTACTTCTGAAATCTTCTCTGTCAGCCTGACTCCCTGCATTTATCACATATGAAGCCCTCTTCGCCGACAGAGAAGGTAATGCTAAACATGTAACAGGCAGCGCAAGTGACAATAACAGGAGAAGATCACATGGCTTACCGTGTTTGTTGACAAGAAGACCCGAATGCACAGATGGCAGGCTAACAGGCCATTGTGATAGTGATTTTGATTAAAAGCTAGCGATGTCAGATTTTAATGTGATAGGCAATATTAGACAATATATGGTGATGAGTAAGTTATAGCAGTATAAATAACTATAAATTATATCAATTAGAGATTCAAAAGCAAAGAGGAGCAGACAGGAGCAATCCCTCTCATCTTGTCTTCTCATCACATGTTCTATGTCTCATATTTACATAGATTTTCTCTTCTCTCTCACATAATCTCTCATTTTGTCTCTTGTTTTGTTTTTTCTTTCACATACTCTTCTCTTCTCTTATATACTCTTTTCTATTCTTACAATGTCTTCTCGTCTTGCCTTGTGTATTCTCTCTTCTCATCTAGTCTAATCTTAACTCTTCTTGTCTAATCTCATTCACTGTCTCTTCTTATCTCTTATCTCATTTTGTCTCATCACATCTCATCTGCTCCATGTGCTTCTTCTATTTATTTATTTTTTTACTCTACTTGCATCTGTTAAATACACACGCACACACACACACACACACGCGCGCACACACACACACACACACACACACACACACACACACACACACACACTCACACACAAACACCATCCTTTCATAAAAATTCCATTGGCTTTAAAAGCCTATTCATTTAGCATTGAGAATCTGTCTGGCTCTGACCCAAGGGCTGAAAGCTGATGGAAGCCTGTGTAAGGAAGTGTTGCCTGCAAAATACACTCTGAAAGGGAACCAAGCCAAACAGGAAGTGGCAACGTTAACCTAATTCCTGGAGAGGAAATGATTGGCCACTCCGTGTGATTGGCTGTAATTTCATTGGCCGGCTGCATGTGAAAAATAGATGTGCTTGTGCACTAGCAGCATGGCACATTGGATACACAGTAAACCCAATCCTACATCAACAACCCCACAGCAGAGCTCTTCACAGGAGAATGTTTCCATCTGAGTGTGTGTCTACACACTTCATAGACAACATCAAAGTCTAGGCTGGGATCCAGTAGGGTGCTTTATTGCCCTCAAGCACACACTATTCTCTTATCTCACTCTGTTTCTCGTTCTGTGCTGCTTTTTATCGGAAAGTCCTAGTTTCGATTAAAAGTTAAGCTCTGTCAACAGCGTCTGTAACATGCTGTCAAATGCCTCAGAAAGTCATCTCAACTTGTCCCTCAGTTTGTAAAAATAAACACAATTGCTTTTAGTTTAATGCTTTTGGTGCATATGCAATTCGGTATCATTGGAATTCTTTGGGACAGTATGTTCTGGAGAGTATAAAAAAATATACCATTTCTCCAAACCAATGTGGGTTATTCAAGGGATAGTTCACCCAAAAATGGGTGTCATTATGTTCTCACCCTCATGTTGTTTTAAACCTGTAGGGCTTCTTCTACGGATCACAATAAATCTGTTTTGAAGAATGTTGGTAACCAAGAACATTTAGTGACCATTGACTTTGACACTGAGAGATTTCTTCTTTTGTGTGACATGAGGGTGAGTAAATGATGACAAATTAAATTTCTTCACTTTTCAAGGCTTTCGTCATCCTTTTAGTTCTGTTCTGTTCTTTTATTTAACAGTATTTTGCAGATAATTGTATCAAATCCCCTTTTGTTATACAAAAAGAACGTTACCAGGTTTACATGGTCATGACAGGAGTTGAAAGACTGGATGTTTGCACAGACCGGCTTATTATACTAAAATCATATTAGCACATATAATATTTACATCTTGTGGCTATGCTTTCGACTTTTGACATTTATCGTGTTGCTCTTTTTATTTGTGTTACAGTAAACATGTTTGTTGCATGACTTTGTATGCGGCTAAAGCTCTTTTAATCCTATCAAATGTTAGGTTGCATATTCCTGGCTTTCTCCTTTTATTAGATTGTATTATTTTACTGCTCACACAAAGTGAAAGGACTTGTGCTCTGTCTTTAATGATCAACTTAATGAACAACATCCTATGATGTCCAGTTTTTTTCCCCACTTGATTCTCCATAAATACTTAGTTATGTCTCGCACCTGATCTCTTATTTTTATTAGAAGCGTTTTAAATCCTTATTTTATTCCTTTCTCACTTTGAATCTTTTTAATGTGGAACGTTTTCTTAAGCAGGCAAACAGTTGAATATTTTTATCTATCAAGATGATAGATAGCATTGAATTGAATTTGTTACAGCATCCGATTTTGCATGTTTTTCTCTATATTGTTTTCTCTGCATAATACAGATGTGCTGTCCATAGAGCTTGTATTGAACATGGAACCTTCCTATAAAAGAAGACCCACGTTGTTTGCTTTAGATGTGAATGACGCAGTTTGCCCTTGAGAGCCACATACTGGCTCAGACCTATTTGAACAGCCACTTGTTGCTACGCTCTAGCCGATAGAAGAGAGAGAATGTGTGTGTGTGTGTGTGTGTGTGTTTCACAAAGTGCAAAGAAGTCCAACATCTTTTCTTTTCCTTTCTGTCAGCCAGGCTTATTAGTGAGATGATTCACGTACTGGACGGTGAAAATTGCAGCTAATTGGTCTATTTTTCTGTTTCTCTTTCCAGCGTCTAATTCAGAGCTGGATGCTGCAGTGAAGTTGGAACAGGAGCGAGCTGAGATACTCGCCAAATATGACAAGGTGAGAGAAAACAGCCGTCATTCACTCACCAGCCAAATAACCTCCAATACACTTCCAAGAAAAACAGAAACACAACAAACACATACTCTGATCCATCCAGACACCTCCTTCCATCATAGTTCACAACCTGCGCACATCACATCCGATATACATATTTTCATCGGGAAGATTATCTTTATTTTCATATGAGACACTTTGCTGAAACGTTGTCTGTCTGATGATAGACATTTTCAGCAAATTTAGAATGCCACAGAGAATTATCTTAGAGAGAGAGATCTACATTCTGGTCTTGCATGCTGATTGGTCAAAAGAGTACCCTAGACGTGCAAAATATGTAACGGGCATGATGTGAAACACCTGTTCACCAGCTGCTATGTATATCACTTATGTTGGGAGGCTAACTTTTATCCAAAGTTCACATCTGGCATTGTATCTTCAACCATGCTTTCCAGAAGATACACTCGTCAACAGACATATTGGTGAAGTATGGCTTACATGGAGGGAAGTGAGACCTTACACTACATTGATGCAATAATGATTATGTGTTAATAAATATTAAGAATATTATGGGGTTATAAATATTAAGAGCATTATGACTTAACCCGCCACCTTTTAATGATAAATGTGTGTTTTCACTGAAAGCACATGCACCAAGTAAGGTATCTTGATTTTTGTCATGAAATCTCTCAAGCATGTCCGGTTTGTAAACTGATAGTTTAAATCGAGTGTAATCTGAGCTCTCATTAGGGAGCTGCAATTCCGTAATGTGTCTGTTAATTGGATTGTAATAAACTCCCTTACGCTGGGATTCTCCTGTCAACTCAGAGAGCACAACATGTATACTCTAATGTTACATTTGTTTGTTTATCTTCTAAAGTGTTAGTTTTAACATGTTTACCCCCTGATTTTTTGCATTTTTGCACTTCTTGCTCCTAATCCACTAATATTTAAAACTGATACTAGTTTTGTTTTGTTTGGTTTTGTTTTGTTTTCAAAGTAAAAGAGGACTGGTTCCAGAATGACTAAAACACCATAAAAGTAGTGCATTTTTCAGAAGCCATATAACAGGGAGAAACAGATGGAAATTTAAGTCTATAAATGCATAGTACACACAAAGTATTGAAAATATGTATTTATTTATTTTATTTAAATGGTAATATTGGCCATTTATCGGTTATCAGTCATATTATTAAAATAAAAACCGGCTTATCATGATTGGCCAGAATGCTCTGGTTGTGCAGGGCAGTTAGGTTTTTGCATTTTTGCTTTACTTGCTCCTAATGCACTAATATATACAAATAAAAAAAAAAACTGATACTAGTTCACCTAGTCCACACCTTGTTTTGTTTTGTTGTTTGATAATGAAAGTAAAAGAGGACTGATTTCAAAATTACCAAAAAAAACATGAGGCAGAGCGCGTTTTTCAGGTTTGAAAACGCAAGACACAGCGCGGTTTTTTGGTTGCCATTTTTTTATTTAGAAAAGAGCAGTGTGCTGCGTTTTATTTTTATGTTGCTAGGCAACCCCCGAATCAGCTGTCCTGTCAGTCTAATCAAGGTAACCGTCACCACAATGGAAGGCCCGCCTCTCCATACATTCAATTGGACAATGGAAAAAAACACAATGCTGTCGTGTGATTTTTTTAAAGCTTGAGGCTCTCAGAGCGCTGCTTCAAAAAACGCGAGGCGCAGCAAACAGCTAAAACGTGAGGCACCCAGGGCGCATAAACAGCGCGCAAAACTCTCACAGCCAATAGAAAACTATTTAAAAAAGCATTCCGTCTGATCGGGGCCTAAAGCTTGGTGCAAACAAAGAAATTTGTTCGTTTTCTCGAGGTAGCAAGAACAAAAACAAAGTTCGTTCTGGCCAGGACATTCCATACTTTGCGAGAAAATAACTTCAGGCACCGAACAGTTCCATTTCTCCTCATTAACCTCGCCCACTTTAAATTTCGGGCCATTCACACAATAGTTCTCAGACACCTACAAGAAAAAAAGTTCTGCTCAGATGATGTGTCGAGAACAAGCTACGAGAACTCCCAAACCAGGGCTGCGAGAACAAAAGGACGTCATTTTGTTCTCGCAGCCCTCGGAGCGAGAACTTTTTTTCTCTGTTCTTGCGGAGTATGTAATGGCCTTAAGAGTAGTGCATGAATGATTCATGTACTATATTTTTCAGAAGCCATACAACAGGAAGAAACAGACTAAAATTTAAGTCGTTATTCATTGAAAATCTTGACATCGGACCTAGATCTCTCGTGAGTCGTGAACTCTCATGGAGAAGTTTGATTTGTGAAGAAATGGATTCAGTCAGTCTGATTTTTGGTTTTATAAATTAGTTGATCCAGTTCACAAAAACGGCCTGGGCTGTGTTTCCCAAAAGCACTGTAAGCCTAAATTGATCGTAGAGACCATTGGTGGCAATTCTACGGTCAACTTAGGCTTACGATGCTTTTGGGAAATGCAACCCTGAATGATTTGTTCACGCACTGATTCATCCTTACAGCAGTGTGTTAAAGGGGAAGAATTAAGAGCCCAAATTCCTTAAGAGGGTTTGTTGTGTCCAACAGTAACAGTAAACACAATAAATCACTCGTCCTAAATCCATCCCCTCCAAAGCATCGTCTTTACAGCCATCAAAGCATCGCATCTACAACAGACTCTATATTATGTATATTACGGAACTCATTGTTTAGGCTCTAGTTTGGGGTGTTGTCACATTTTACAGAAGTAACAGAAGGGAAGTGTGAATGCCACTGAGCCAGGTAGTCATGCCATTTAATGGTCACTCATTTTTTAAATGTCAAATACCGCAAAATTCAAATGTAAACATGCTATTGCGTGTAATATTGTTTTTGTGAGGTCATTCTCTCAGGTCTAGAGGGATGAATAGATGCAGCAAGACATGAGAAAACAGTGGAGGAGGGGTGCGCCCTTGACGTGTTTCGCAGGCCGAAATATTTCCCATAGCCCTGCGTGTTACTGTGACATGCTATCAGATTATCATATCCAACTGTAGATTTATGCCTGTGACACACACGAGAGGGTGAGACCGAGATAAACGAGTGTGCGTGTGCCCTTGATATGGCTTCTCTCTGTACCAGATTGTATTTTGTCTTTGATTTTCGATCATACTCTTTCTTTTTTATCGCTCCCACTCTTGTTCTCGCTCCTGCCGATTGATTCCTCCCATTCTTTTCTCGTTCTCCAGGCCTCCCAGATCTATTAACACCTTCACATTTCCTTTACATTTAAATTAGCATACATTTATGTTGTCAAAGTGACAAAGTGCACATATTGCATAGTTAGTCATTAGCGTGACAGTTCAATGGCCTTTGGGATGAAATGATTTTGTCAGTGGGTAGCATGTTTCACCTTTCTTTTCATATAATTTAGTGGCGCATTTCAAATGAAACATTGCCATTAGTCAAACTAGACATCCATAGTGCACAGAAAGTATTGAAAATACTTATTAATTTAAAATTTTTATATTGGCAATTTATCGGTTATCAGTCATATTATTAAAATAAATATCGGCTTATTGTGATTGGCTAGAATGCTCTGGTTTTGCAGGTCAGTTTTTTTTTCTTTTTTCTGTGGCAAACGAAAATAGCTCTAAAAAAAGCCATAGACTGGAACTAAGAGTGGAGTGGAGAGTTTTCCGTCCTCGCCCAAAGTGTGGGGTAATCAATCCACACCAGCTCCTCTACAGGATTTTTTATTTCCTGCTCCCTAAAGACTGAAAATAGCTAAAATATATATATATATATATATTTAAATGAAGTCTCTATGTTAAGTGGCCCTGAATTAACTTTACTATACAAAAAAGTTTAAGTTTAGAAAAAAATGTAGTATGTGTGGTCAGAACACGGACCATGTATCATTCTCTCTCCTTTCGTAAACACACTGTTCTTACTCAAGAATGATCTGTTACTGCCCCAGGCGCCTCTCTCTTTATTTCTGCTCTTTGTATTGTTTATTTGTGCTGTACTGAACCTGTCCACATTCTGCACACCCCTCATTACCTGCCTAAAATATGTATGAACAGCAAATTCTCAGATCAGTGGAGCCATACGCTTTGAGAACTCAAGCCTTGAGCAACTCGGCACACACACACATACACACTAAAACTATGTCTCAACTGATGTGTACTCACTGCTTTGTGTTATTTGTGCTTTCAGGGTAAAGAAAGTGCGGAGGTGGAGCCGTGGGAGGAGGCCAATTTTGATCTGTATAAAGCGGTGGACCGCTTTGGATTCCTGCAGTAAGCAATGTGCATTATTCTGTTCTGTGAGATCTTATACACATGAGTGAGGAGATGCAGGTAGTAGACCCAGCAGAGTCTGAAGCCTTTATCTTGATGTTTGTCTGCTCCTTTGGCCTCTCCTCTCTTCTCGCCCTGGCAGGGAGTTTTGTGGCTTACCCAGGCCCCTTAAACAGCAGTGCACTATGCGATATTTATAGGGTGCCACATGTGTCTGGCAGATGAGGACTCTGTAATTGCAGGGGTGGAAAAAAAACTGGAAAAGTACAAGGAAGTAAAAGCAAACTGGGAGATAGATAGACCTGGCTCAGCAACACATGCCAGTGTTTCTTAGAATTTTGTTTTTTTGTTTTGTTTTTTTGTCTTTTGTTTTCTGCTTGTTCTGTATTTTAAGTTTTTTGTTTTTGTTTGTTTTCTGTTCTGTATTTTAATTTTTTTGTTTGCTTTCTGTTCTGTATTTTTAATTTGTGTTTTTTGTTTGCTTTCTGTTCTGTATTTTAAGTTTTAGTTTTTTGTTTGCTTTCTGTTCTGTATTTTAAGTTTTAGTTTTTTGTTTGCTTTCTGTTCTGTATTTTAAATTTTAGTTTTTTGTTTGCTCTCTGTTCTGTGTTTTAAGTTTTTGTTTTTTGTTTGCTTTCTGTTCTGTATTTTAAGTTTTAGTTTTTTGTTTGCTTTCTTCTGTGTTTTAAGTTTTTGTTTTTTGTTTGCTTTCTGTTCTGTATTTTAAGTTTTTGTTTTTTTGTTGGCTTTTTTATTCCTTTATTTTGTTTGCTCTGTATCTTACGCTTTTGTTCTGCTCTTTTGTTGTTCTCTTTTTTTGTTTTCTTTAAGTATTGTTTTGTTTTTGCTTTTTGTTTTTCTAAAGATCTCAATGTTTGTTTAAAGTCCCCCTGTAGTCAATAATTATATCCCTTATAACTCGTCTTTGATCACCAAAATTACTTTTTTCCTGTGAAAAAGACAGTCATGCCATAAAATAGCTTGAGCTACACTCTTGCTTCATTTAGTATATGCAGTATATGCATATCCTTAGAAACACTTTGAACAACTTAGAACGTCAATGGAGAAAGGCATATAGTTCATCATAACATCGTAATCATATACATAATTCACCCGCTATATTGCTAAATGATACATGATTTTTCATATCAACAGAAAAATATACCGGGGTAACCTGGCTTCTCTTGAGACTCCTCTGCTTCAGAGGTGTCATAGTTAATGGTATACTAAAGCCCGCCGGCTTGTTGACGTGTGATTGGATCGTTTGTGACGTAAGAAACACTGTCGATTTCCAACCAAGTTTTTGAGACTCAGAAAATACTCAGCAATGGTGTTGACTTATGAATTTGCACATTGTTTATAAACATAGACATATAAACAACATTAAAAACTTGATTTTCACCACGGGGGGTCTTTAAAAAAAATACAATACAAATTCACAACATTTATTTTGACTGCAGTAGAAGGTTGCTGCCTATGTAGAAAGAAAGGAAGCTCTCTAGGGTTTGGAACAGAGCCATATGTCGTGACTTCCCTTGGTTTCCTCATGAATATCCCAGATCAGATCCAAAATGGCTGCCATGGAAACAGTCATTTCCTGTTTGTGTATCTTGCACTTTGAACAGTTTCAGGGGTGGAGGTCATGAAGGCATCATTACCAATAGTGATGTTTATTTATCCAGCGAGTACACTTCCTGTGGAACAAAGTAATTCCTTTTACAGTAATACATGCAAGGATCCAAGATTTGACGTCAGCAGCATAAACCAGTGTATGATTTGTTGGTTTTCTGTCCCTGTATGGCTATCTTGTTATGTGAACAGTGGACGGACATTATCTGAGATATATAATCTGAGAGTCCAGTGTAGTCTGACTAAAACACTTGATTTGATTCATCACAAAAAAAAGAGTTTAGTCCAACTGTGTGTATTTCCCTTTTGTAATAAGGTGCGTTTTGTCTTTCACAGTGAGGATGAGCTTCCAATGTATGACGTAGTGGAGGAAAAGGTGAGTCCAGTGCTCTGTTTGTATCCATGGCATCAAAACTGGTAAAGTTAAGCCAACCTGATATATTCATTCTGCATCTGTGAAAACAACAAAAGTGCAGAAAATTTGTGTTTTATGTAGATTAATTGCCTTTTGGATTCAAGTATGATTCCCATTCCCATGTAAATTAGATTTCACATAAATCCAGTTTGTTGTAATTTTCCATATCAGCTTCCAAAACCTTTTTGTAATTTATCACAGTTAAAAATAAATACTCGCTATAGTAACCCAAAAACCATGGCATTTCCTGTGTAGAGATGCAGAATACATAATATATAACCTGTCCTATAGGAATGTCATTGGATTAAGAAACGAAATATAAAAGCAAGTGTCATTCATTTTAAAGAAAGCTAGATACCTTTGAGGGAAATTGTCTTTCATTAAAAATCCCCTTCACCACCTGGTTAAAATGAGTGTAAAAATGACTCAGACAAGTCATTCGGATTCAAAATTTGATTTCTTTATCACACATTTATCATGCAAAAAGCACTTTAAGTGTCAGGTTATAAAGTGATAATGAGCTCTAAATTGGAGAAACAAAGTAGCATTGCTTCCTCAGAAGCAATTATGTGCTTGTAGAAGAAAAGGTAGAAAAAACATTTGAAATGTCTCTGGAGTTTTTTATGGGTGGCCTCCAAAATTGTAATAATGCTGCTAATTTAATACTGCTTTCTAGAAACTCACTGAAATACATTTTCGTTAAAGTCCTCTTAGTGTTGCCTTAGATTAAACTTTAAGGTTTATTTATTTATTTATTGTAATATGTTTGCATTTTATCTGTTTAGCACAAACATCTGGAAATAGAGAGAACGACAAAATGGCTGAAAATGTTGAAAAGCTGGGATAAATACAAGAACAGCGACAAGGTGCGTGTCCTTCATAAACAGACCATAACTCTCTGAAGGACTTTGAGAAAGTCAGTTTCTCAGTCTTTCATTTTTTGCATGTGAATGGCTAAAGTTCCCTTTGGCTGTCTCTGTCCTGTGTATTGGGCGACATTGGACCGTTCCCCTAAGAAAGCCACTGTCCTGCTTCAGCGGCACAAAATCTGTCAGTATCTGTTTGGACATCTTCAGGCAGCTCTTGGTGTGTTAAATTGTATTTCTGTCCACTAACAGTGTCTGGTGTGAAATGAGAAAACGTCATACTGCCTGAGGTGGAGCGTGACAGTTGTGCAGTTTATTACTCTGTAGAGCTAATCATTACTTCTTATTATTAGTCCAATTAGTCCAATTAGACTGTCACACAGTGTCTACACCAAACAAGCATTAGCAACACGGCACAATGCATCAAAAACACAACGAAACGAAGCATTCCTGTATTTGTTGCACTGCAAAGCTACTCCATCCACTCACTCTCAAAAAGGATGTGTTAATTCTTAGCACATTATTTTTGTTACGACTATTTTAAAACATTTGTCATTTTGTAATAAATGTGTTAAAAAGAAAAAATGCTCATCATCCAATCACTTTGCTTCTTGCGTCACTTTGTGAGCCGTTATTCTTCTCACAAGCAAGTTTCCCCACGCTCATCTTCATCATCGGTGGATATCTTCCATTAGTGGAGGTAAGAAAAATGTCTGTATTTTGCATTAGATGTTTTCTGAAATGTATTTTGTGATAATTCGTAGACGGTCGTTGAGGGGCATTTTACACATACATGCATACATACAGGCATAACATGATGACCACTGACAGGTGAAGTGAATAACACTGATGATCTCTTCATCACGGCACCTGTTAGTGGGTGTGTATATTAGGCAGCAAGTGAACATTTTGTCCTCAAAGTGTGTTAGAAGCAGGAAAAATGGACAAATTGTGATGGCTAGACGACTGGGTCAGAGCATCTCCAAAACTGCAGCTCTTGTGGGGTGTTTCCAGTCTGCAGTGGTCAGTATCTATCAAAAGTGGTCCAAGGAAGGCACAGTGGTGAACCGGCGTCAGGGTAATGGGCGGCCAAGGTTCATTGATGCACGTGGAGAGCAAAGGTTGGCCCGTGTGGTCCAATCAAACAGATGAGCTACTGTAATTGCTCGAGAAGTTAATGTTGGTTCTGATAGAAAGGTGTCAGAATACACAATGCATCACAGTTTGTTGTGTTTGGGGCTGCATAGCTGCAGACCAGTCAGAGTGCCCATACTGACCCCTGTCCACCGCCGAAAGCGCCAACAGTGGGCACGCGAGCATCAGAACTGGACCACGTAGCAATTGAAGAAGTTATCCTGGTCTGATAAATCACGTTTTCTTTTCCACCACGTGGATGGCCGGGTACGTGTGCATTGCTTACCTGCACTATGGGAAAAAGGCAAGCAGACGGAGGCCATGTGATGCTGGGAAACCTTGGGTCCTGCCATCCATGTGGATGTTACTTTGACACTTACCACCTACCTAAGCATTGTTGCAGACCATGTACACCCTTTCATGGAAACGATATTCCCTGGTAGCTGTGGCCTCTTTCAGCAGAAAATGGTTCAGGAATGGTTTGAGGAGCACAACAATGAGTTTGAGGTTTTGACTTGGCCTCCAAATTCCCCAGATCTCAATCCAATCGAGCATCTGTGGGATGTGCTGAACAAACAAGTCCGATACATGGAGGCCCCACCCTCGCAACTTACAGGACTTAAAGGATCTGCCGCTAACATCTTGGTGCCAGATACCACAGCACACCTTCAGGGGTCAAGTGGAGTCCATGCCTCGACAGGTCAGGGCTGTTTTGGCAGCAAAAGGGGGAGTAACACAATATTAGGAAGGTGGTCATAATGTTATGCCTGATCGGTGTATTGGGGTGTGAGCCGCGCATGTGTCAACGCTACACAATTTCAGTGGTGGGAACTCATTTTAACAAGCTTTATGATTTCCTTTGTTTATTGTGCATGGAATAGCTTCTAATTACACGTTGTAGCCATTTTGTGATTTGCATGAGGGAATGTCACGTTGCCGATAACCCTCTCTCTCTCTCTCATTGAAAACTAACTGAGCTCACGATTGCAACATATTGTGTAAAATGCCCTAAGTTAACATTATCTCTGTGGCTTAAGTTTTTCTTGGCTTTCTAGCTAATGTCAGCTTGCCATATTCGTCATGTGCATAAAAAACAAATGTCTTTATTTGCAGCTTTAAAGGAAAAATGCCCCTTGAAGAACTTGAAGCTGTTACTGAAGGTGACTGGCAGACATGCAAGAGGCTTCATCTCGCCGACCCTGACCATCGCTTGTATGCTCTGCACTCGAAAATATATTTAAATAAAAATGTTTAATGTTTAAGATGCCATCAAACACCACTTTTTTCATTTAAAAAAAGTACCAACTTTGTTAACTGTTAACTCTTCAGAAAATTTTCATTTGTTAATGTTTAAATTACTATATTTTAATTGTTGATTTATTTATTTTTTAATTGTGACTATTTTTGAATGTTGACCATTTTTTATGTAAATGTTGCAGGTTTAATACATTGTATATAAACTACATTTATGTTTTTTTGTTTTTATTACATACGAGTTTTGTTCAGTTGGATAAAAAAACAACATTTTGACGCAATTTGTGTAACTATTACCTAAGTATTTAATACTTTAATACTTACTTAAAGGGTTAGTTCACCCAAAAATGAAAATTCTGTCATTAATTACTCAACTCACCCTCATGTCGTTGGACACCCGTAAGACCTCCGTTCATCTTCAGAACACAAATGAAGATATTTTAGTTGAAAGCTGATGGCTGAGAAAGGCTTCAGATAGGCCTCTATGGCATTCAGTACATTGACACTTCCAAGATCCATGAAAGGCACTTAAAACGTTGTTACAAAGTCCATCTCACCACAGTGACTCTACAATAATTTTACGATGCGACGCAAAAAAAAATCAAAATAACACCTTTATCCAACTTGTTCTCGACTTTCGTGTATGCCTCCACGACGCATGCGCAAGAATATGACGTAGCGCCAGCGTTCGGGAATCCATGAAATACACACTTAAGCCCCATTTTGAGCACTACGCCAAGACCTAAAGCACGATCAATGTAGAATCCAACAGCTTAGACACGCGCGTCTTCCTCTGCTCGTAAACAAATCGCTTCTGGGTCATGTGTCCGAACGCCGGATCGGCGTCATATTCTCGCGCATGCGTCGTGGAGGCATACACTGAAGACAAGAACAAGTTGGATAAAGGTGTTATTTTGATTTTTTTTTGTGCACAAAAACTATTGTCGTCGCATCGTAAAATTATTGTAGAGTCACTGTGGTGAGATGGACTTTGTAACGACGTTTTAAGTGCCTTTCATGGATCTTGGAAGTGTCAATGTACTGAATGCCAATGGAGGCCTGTCTGAAGCCTTTCTCAGCCATCAGCTTTCAACTAAAATATCTTCATTTGTGTTCTGAAGATGAACGGAGGTCTTACGGGTGTCCAACGACATGAGGGTGAGTAATTAATGACAGAATTTTCATTTTTGGGTGAACTAACTCTTTAAGTATTTGACATAACAAGTCCACGCACAATTGCAGTTTTTAATATTTTTGCCCCACTTGTTTCAAAAACATTTTGTGATTGTTTTTTGTTGTTGTTGTAATTGTAATTACAGTTTAATTATTAAATAAAATGTAATATGGTATATAATAAAATTAGCTTGATTATATATATATTTTTTAAATTTGTTTTAAATAGAATATAAAATCTCTTATTGTAGAACGTCAACCTCAAATATATATGTCAACTACCCATACACAGCTGTAGCAATGCTACTGTAACATGTATACAATTGTTGCGCTGTTCTATAGAAACCTATGTTACAGTATGTATTTTATTATATATATATATTTATATATAGTCTGAAATTTTATTTCCCATGATCTGAGGTGCAAGGTCAGTACCCAGTGCATGCAGGATAGATCGGGATGACATCCACTCTCTTTAATCACCAAGTGTCAGGTGTATTATTCCAGACAAGTCCCACCCGGTTCACGTCCTGTTTGATCTCCAGCCACCTAGCTCACGCTATCATTCACATTCTTTGCACAATTTCTTTTTTTAAAGTTGTTTGGCTGTTTTTCCGTATCTGTCCCGTGCCATGATTCTTGCATTTTTAAGATTTAAAATGTACAACTGATTTTCTTAAATTGTTGATATAAATATTGCTTCATCGTGTGTATAAATATTGCTTCATCGTGTGTAAGTATTTTATGTTTAGTTGTGTTATTAAAGGGATAGTTCACCCAAAAATAAAAAATGACCCCATGATTTACTCACCCTCAAGCCATCCTATAGGTGTATATAACATTCTTCTTTCAGACGAATACAATTGGAGTTATATTAAAAACTGTCGTGGCTAATCCAAGCATTATAATGGCAGTGAATGACAACCCCAAAATTTGAAGCCCAAAAAAGTGCATCCATCCATTATAAACGTAACCCACACGACTCTGGGGGTTAATAAAGGCCTTCTGAAGCGAAGCGATGCATTTGTGTAAGAAAAATATCCACATTTAACACGTTATAAAGTAAAATATCTATCTTCCGCCAGTCCGCCTTCTGTATTCAACTTACGGAAAAAGCGTTACTGGTGTTACACTTTCTTACACTTTCTTTCAAGTTGAATACCGAAGACGGTGTTACAGCGGAATACAAAGGGGAAAAAGAAAATAATAATAATAAGGAAAAGAATGCAGCGACTGAGAAGAGCTCTTGCCATAGATATTCTTCGTATAACATATCATATAATCATAACGTACTTTCAACACGTCAAAATACCAAGCATTAGGGTGAATTCAGGTTGACAGGGACACTTTTTCCAAGTCATCTCAATGGCAAAAAGTGTCCCAATCACCCTGAATTCACACTACATTATTCTCATGATGTCTGAAAATAAAACGTGAAGGAAAATTGACAGCTCATTCAGTCAAACTGGTGGATAAGCTTTATTTGTTGCGGAACCTTATGATTTGAAATGACTCGTTTCAGTCTTTTTGAATGGAAGTTCCCCAAACCGGAAGTGCCACCCATAATTCAAAACGTAGTAGGCTCGTCAGGAATAAGGTGGCTATACAGTAGCAGGGATTCCCAAACATTTTTGTCAGCCGAACCCATTTGACCTAAAATCTGTGAGATTTTACAATAAAGCTAAGGTAGGCAATGTTTTTCATCGTGGCGAGGTTGACGAGCGAGAGA
Source organism: Gobio gobio (assembly GCF_949357685.1). Lineage (NCBI taxonomy): Eukaryota > Metazoa > Chordata > Actinopteri > Cypriniformes > Gobionidae > Gobio > Gobio gobio. Next base: position 24,528,493 of record NC_137101.1, on the reverse strand, counting down.
CGTGGGAGGAGCGAGCGAGACCGGTGCGGGATTGGGAATTATCGTCACCTGCGAGACACACCGTTCTCGAGTCCTCTCATGAGGGAGCCCGGAGGCATATAAGGGCGAGCAACACTAGTGAAGGACGAGAGAGGACCAGGCCTGGACTTTACGTTGTGTTTCGTTATGTGTGTGCGCAGCAGTCGTCCGTGAGGGGCCCGCGCTTTTACTTTCAGTTTGTGTTTATTTTGAATTAAAGTTGTTGAACGTTCGCCGGTTCCCTGAACATAAGAATTCCGTTACATTCATAAACACTTTTTGTCAAACTGGTTGCAACTCTCTTCACATCCTGATAGCAGTCAATAATAGAAGTGGTCTAAATATTATTGTAATGTTATGTGCTTTGAGATATGAGGTAATTTAACGCCGCCTCTCGTCTCGTGGCGCTTTGCAGACTCTGCTGTGTGTGTTCATGTGTTTTGGAGGTCTTTGGAGACACTCTGAATGGAGGGTGGGATCGTATGCTTTCAAAGCTAGCTTGCTATTCCTAGCCGCTCCAAAATATTCATGGTTGTTTATTTGAACACATTTGCATAATTTAATCATATTTTTTAATCAGTCCACTTTAGGAAACCCTGCTATATAGTATCGATCTGCGTGTTTGTTTTGGTTCTGATTTCCTCGTTCCGCACTCACTCTAAGGAGACATCTTGTTCATAGTGTTTTTTTTTTTTTTTGAACAGATGGAGTCATCGACTTCATCCGCAATTACAACGCCAGTCCCCCGTCAACAGACACTTAAAGACATAATCAAACACACACAGACACCTGCCGATTTGTAATGTCTTGTTTTATTCAAATAAACAAACAGCCTTGATCGCCTCATTTCGCCGAGATTAGAGGCAGGAACCCACACACTCACACTCGTCAGGTTTGTGGCTGTGGGATATGTGCCCACTGCTGTCTGTCAATAATCAGCTCCTCAAGAGCCTCCTGAAGATGATTAATATCGTCGTTACCATTATTGTAAGTGAACTACTCAGCAGCCATCAGTTCAAACACACACACACATGGATGGGCCCTTAGGGCGGAAGAGACGTTCAGGAAATCACTTAGCGGCAGTAATGTGGACAGATGAGTGCAGGAAACTAAAGAGCGTTCATTCCTCTCTTTCACCTCTCAACCCCACCACAGTCTCTCTCTCGCTCTCTGTCTCTGTTCCAGCGGGTGAGTTTAATTGTTGCTGTGAGACGATTCACGCCGGCCATTAGCTTTTGTGGTTTCAGCATTTTGCTTTTGAGCTTTTAATCTGCACTCTGATGGGAGTTTAATCTTTACTGACTGCACAATTACCTGTGAGAGACAGATGTGTTCTATTACACTGGCATTGAATGTGTTTAGACAGCGGGATTATGGTTATTGAGGGTGTCCTAATAACCAGGCCAGCAGTATTTGTGTCCACATCGTTTTATATACTATATACCTTTCCCCCCCTTTGTTTGTTTTTCCAAAGTTTTTCATAATTTTTTGCATGCTTTCTGCTAAAACTCCCTGTTCAATTAACTTATTTCACCATAATTAAATCTTCATTCCGATACCTAAAATTCTCCCAAAATCAAGCACAGAATATGTGGAAAGTCTGCAGATTCCGTCTGGGTCTACAGCTGACCATGAAAATGAAACAAAGTCATCGGTTTCTGATAGAATTGTCTATATTCCATATTCCAGAGAGTCAATGACATTACACTTTTCTTCAAAAAATGTAATTCATGTTTGCAATGATTATTTTATTTTTAGAAATCAAATTAATTGTGATATTTTGTGAGGGGTATAAACTCAAAAACAGGTGGTAAAACTGGCGTGACATCATAATCGAGGAAAAGCATTATGCTTTTTAAGCATTTTATTACTATTTCTTTAAAGCTGAAGCTTTTTAAATATTATAAATATTTGAAAGATTTTTGTCTGACTATGCAAAATAATGCTGAAAAGGTGAACTTATTTGCATGAAAAAAAATATGTATCATGGTTTCCACAAAATATTAAGCAGCACAACTGTTTTAAACATTGATAATAAACATGTTTCTTGAACAGCAAATTTTTATTTAAAATGATTTCTGAAGGATCATCAGGAGTATTGATGCTGAAAATTCAGCTTTGCCGTCACATTACATTTCAAAATATAAATTCAAAAAGAAAAGTGTTACTTTAAATGTTATTAATATTTCACAATATTGCTTTTTTACTGTATTTTTGAAAAAATAAATGCAGCGTTGATGGGCATCAGAGTCTTTGTCAAAAATCTTACTAACCTCAAACTTCTGAATGGTCGTGATATTTTTAACCATTATGAAAATAACATGTATTTATTTATTTAATTGGTTTGTTTGTTTGTTTGAATGATTGATTGATTGATTGATTGATTGGTTGGTTGATGTTGAAAACGTCTACAACGTGTCCACTTCCATATTTGAGGTTTAGAGATTTTTTTACATTCTAATCTTGTTTGTGTGTGTGTGTGTGTGTGTGTGTGTGTAGTTGGCGAGAAGGATCTATAAGGGAATTCCACTGCAGCTCAGAGGTCAGGTTTGGTGTCTGCTGCTCGACGTCCCCAAAATCAAGGAGGAGAAGAAGGACTTCTATGAGGTAAACACAATTTCGCCATTCCAGCATATTCATGAACACACAGACATGTGTGTGTAAGAGAGAGGCAATCACAAACTCTTTGCTTAAATATGCCTTTTTAAAATAGCCAGCCCATGAGGTTTGCAATGTAACACTTATGTGGTTTGACACACTCGCACCGCAGAGGGAAACATCACCCCAAATGGACAATAGCAGCTTTACTAAAGCCCTGCAGCATCCAAGCAGACAGAAAACATGATTTGCAGGCTGTATTCTCCTTTAACTGGAGGTGTTTGTGTGTGTGGCAGAAATCATGCTGTGGTCTCTGCAGAGTGTTGGCTATAATTCACTGCTAGTTAATATGCCTGTTCATATGAACTCAATGCCCTGTCTCTTTCTTTCTCCAGAAACTGAAGATCAGAGCGAGGGGTTTGTCTCCAGATGTCCGTCAGATTGATCTGGATGTCAATCGTACATATAGAGATCACATCATGTTCATGCACCGTTATGATGTCAAGTGAGCATCCAAACACACATCAACAGAAATACACACACAAATACACAGGAAGTATTAATGCGTCATGCTAATGATGGGCCCTCAATTCATGTACAGTAATTCCAGCTGACCATCAAGGGCCCTTGGCCTATCTGTGAATATAGCAAGAGCTGACCACTAATTCCTCCAGGCCCCTCAATACACTGTAAAAGCTGACCCACTGACCACTAGGCAATCTAGGCCCCTTCACACATACAGTGCAAGCTGCCCACTATCAGATACTTAGGCCCTTCTACAAGCTGACCACTGAGGCTCCCAGGCCCATTGGCACATAAAGCTCACTAGACTTAAGTGTGATTATCTTAAGAGAAACATGCATGATACAATTTAATTGAATTTAATTTAATTTGCATCTCTAAGCTCCTTCACACCATATATATTTAGGGGTTAGGTTATTTATTTATTTTAATGTGTTTGTTATATTCCAAACAAGTTTTCCATGAATCCAAAAATGTGGTTTTGTTTTGTGTTATCGTTTATTCAAGTGTTTATAATTTATATGTATTATACACATTTTATTGCCACCATTGCATACAAGTTCAAGTTATTCCAGTATCTAAGTATCTAAGGCTATGTTCACACTGTCAGTCCAAATCTGATCTAAATTATTGACTGTCCGCATTCCGTATCGCAACTGTTGAGATTTGTGTGTCCCGTGCCGCTCTTTTTAATTTTCCGGAATATCTGCATTGGTTTCTGTGGTAATGACGTTGTGTTAGTAGTCATACGCTAAAAACAGCAACAGCAACATGAAGGGGTTTGCAATAAAGGTGTTTGACAATGTATAGCCGCCACGCTGGACTACTGCGTCTTCTGAGGTAGTGGCAGGAGGCTGGTATGCGTGGCTTTATTCCGTGCTGTCATCTCCGCTGGTATCAAAATTCAACATTATATTGGAATTTTCTGCTTGACCGACACTTTGCAATAAAACAACCTTGTTTCTGCATTGTTTCCTATAACAACGTTTGACATGTTTACATTTTAAGTGCCGTGAGAAAGTGACACACAAAATCCGATCAGATTCCAAACGGATATGCACAAAAATCGGATTTGAACTGACAGTCTGTACATAGCCTAAATGTTTTTTTTGTTTTTTTGTTTGTGTGTTTTTGTTTTTTATTCTGAACAAATTAATCAATTATCTAAACATTTTGTGTGTTTTTTTATTTTGCTTTGCTTCTAAACAATTTTTTTAAGTAGTTTTGTTTTAGTTATTTTATTTTCATGCAATCAAGTATTATTTAATTATAATTTGTATTATTTTATATTTATTTTATTTTATTTTTTCTGAACAATTAATTCAAGTAGCCAACCATTGTATTGCAAATATTGCATACATTGTGGTGTTTTAGCAGGCTTTCATACTGAATCACTTTGCTGATGGAGACTTTTTTTTATATATATAGGGCTTTAATCTGCCTGTGTAAAATACATTTTTTATTTCTCCTCTGCGGTGCTTCCATTTCTCATGGCCATAAAGCTGCTACATTTAACCAGCATGTGAAATGGAAAAGTTGAGAGCGCAATGGAGCGAGAGAGAGACGCCCACACCCCACCGTTTCTCTTCGAGTTATTGGTGTATTGAATTGTGACAGGGCTAAAGCGCTCATATTGATTGATGTGACATTTACCTGTGGAGATTTGAAAGGGTCAGATCATTCTCACAGTGTGGCCTTAGACATCCACAAGACAGAAAAGAGGGGGGAGGGAAATGAGACAATGAGAGAGGGAAAGAACAGAACATGCCGAAATGTGCTAAAACGTAATGATCCATGGCATATAAGATTGAAAAGCAGAATGGAGGAGGTGTACATGATTGTTTTGTGTGTTCTGTGTTTCAGACAGCAGGATCTGTTTCATGTGCTCACAGCATACTCCGTTTATAACACGGTGAGTCAAATATACCCACAAATGCCCTTTTTAAAAGTAGCCATGTTGTTTTCAGTTTACGTCCTAATATTGAATTAAATTGATGTCTCAGCAATAATTTTTGAGTACGTGTTTGTACTTGATTTATGTGTGGAAGAAAGCTGCACTGGATTCTCTCTCTTACTGTATGTGTGTGTGTGTGTGTGTGTGTGTGTGTGTGTGTGTGTGTGTGTGTGTGTGTAGGAGGTGGGCTATTGTCAGGGCATGAGTCAGATCACTGCTCTGTTACTCATCTATATGAATGAGGAAGATGCTTTCTGGGCACTGGTTAAGCTCCTGTCTGGACAGAGACATGCCATGCACGGTACATGCACACACTTTAACCCACTCTAGAACACATAATACAATTTTTGTAATGGAAGAGAAAATGCTTAACATTATTATTATTATTGTTACGTTTTTTAAACTGTGTCCACTTAGATTCAAGATAATCCAAACAGCCAGCAATTATAAAATTGTATAAATATTTAAAATCAATACATTAATACTACTACTATTAATAATAATATTGTTATTATTTATTAAAATTTGTATTTATGTATTTTTTCAAAGAGCTGTGAATCCACTTAAATTCAAGATAATCCAAACAGCCAGCAATTACACTGATCAGGCAGTAAACATTATGACCAGGTGAAGTAAATAACACTAATCAACTCTTCATCTGTTAGTGGGTGGGATACATTAGGCTGCAATTTTGTCCTCAAAGTTAATACGTTAGAAGCAGAAAAAATGGGCAAGTGTACGGATTTGAGTGAGTTTGACAAGGGCCAAATTGTGATGGCTAGACGACTGGGTCAGAGCATCTCCAAAACTGCAGCTTTTGTGGGGTGTTCCTGGTCTGCAATGGTCAGTATCTATCAAAAGTGGTCCAAGGAAGGCACAGTGGTGAGCTGGCTCATTGATGGGGATCGAAGGCTGGCCAGTGTGTTCCGATCAAACAGACGAGCTATTGTAGCTCAAATTGCTCAAGAAGTTAATGCTGGTTCTGATAGAAAGGTGTCAGAATACACAATGCATCACAGTTTGTTGAGTATGGGGCTGCATAGCTGCAGACCAGTCAGGGTGCCCATACTGACCCCTGTCCACCGCCGAAAGCGCCAACAGTGGGCACGCGAGCATCAGACCTGGACCACGGAGCAATGGAAGGTGGTGGCCTGGTCTGATGAATCACGTGAACACATGGCACCAGGATGCACTATGGGAAGAAGGCAAGCCGGCGGAGGCAGTGTGATACTTTGGGCAATGTTCTGCTGGGAAACCTTGGGTCCTGCCATCCATGTGGATGTTACTTTGACACGTACCTACCTATTCATTGTTGCAGACCATGTCACATTTTCTTGGAAACGGTATTGGCTGTGGCCTCTTTCAGCAGGATAATGCGCCCTGCCACAAAACAAAAATGGTTCAGGAATGATTTTAGGAGCACAACAACAACAAGTTTGAGGTGTTGACTTGGCCTCTAAATTCCCCAGATCTCAATCCAATCGAGCATCTGTAGGATGTGCTGAACAAACAAGTCCAATCTATGGAGGCACCACCTCGCAACTTACAGGACTTAAAGGATCTGCTCCTAACATCTTGGTGCCAGATACCACAGCACACCTTCAGGGGTCTAGAGGAGTCCATGCCTCGACAGGTCAGGGCTGTTTTGGCAGCAAAAAGGGGACCAACACAATATTAGTTATATTGTGTAATGTGACCAACACATTATAGTCATAATGTTATGCCTGATCTGTGTATAAAATTAAATAAATATCTAAAATAAATAAATTAATTAATTAATGTATAATAATAGTAATAATAATAATATTTATTTAAATGTTTATGTATTTTTTTAAAGAACTGTACATCCACTTGAATTCAAGATAATCCAAACAGCCAGCATTTATAAAATTAAATAAATATCTAAAATAAATAAATCAAATCTTAAGAATTCATTTAGGCTTATCTAATTCATTATAACATTCATTTTTTTTTTTTCCTATTATTCGATTTCGGTACTGTGTTCAGCCACCACTTGATGTCCGATGTAAAATCTCTGCCCTGAAGCAAAATATTTGTTGAGAACCACCGAGCTACAACACTCCGTTTTAATTTATTCAATACTGTATATTGTAAACTTGCACTTAACATACAATTTCTGTTCCTAATTGAAAAATGTTGTTGTGTTCTTCTAGGTTTCTTTATACCAGGGTTTCCTAAACTCATGCGTTTCCAGGAGCATCATGACCGTATCCTGCAGAAGATGATGCCTAAGCTCAAACAACATCTAGTAAGATACAGAAAAAACACCTCCAAAACATCATGTACTGCATTCAAAAAGTGACTGTTGAACCTGGGGCCACTTCACCTGAAGAAAAAAAAGTTACATGTCAAGCTGTTTTGTCAGTGTAGATATTTATTTTATCCCGATTAATGCTGCGTGTCCTAAATTAACTTTTCACAATGGCTGAAAAGCTTCATATGCAGTCTTGGCCTATATTGTCAGTGAATTGGTGCTTTTTCGGAAGTTAACCCAAGCATCTGGCCAACCCTGAGTGCTCATGTAGCAGATAATTCACAAAGAAATGCCAGCGGGGATTCATTAAAGGGCAGAGTAATTAATAAAAGGCAATATTAATTAATAAAGAGATGGATGGAGTGATGAATTAATCAATTATTTGTGTGAGAAGTCTGCCTTTGATGTGTGGGTGGATTAGAAAGAGGATAAAAGAGAAGGATAAGCTTAACTTTTATTGTGTGTGTGTGTGTGTGTGTGTGTGTGTGTGTGTGTGTGTGTGTGTGTGTGTGTGTGTGTGTGTGTGTGTGTGTGTGTGTGTGTGTGTGTGTGTGTGTGTTTGTGTTTGTGTTTGTGTTTGTGTTTGTGTGTGTGTGTGTGTGTGTGTGTGTGTGTGTGTGTGTGTGTGTGTGTGTGTGTGTGTGTGTGTGTGTGTGTGTGTGTGTGTGTGTGTGCACAATATTTGAATCTTCAATATAAATGCGATGCATGTACCTGGATGACCTACATTCTAGGAATACAAATGGTGCACGAAAACAACCAAAGATCACACACAATGTGTGATGTATGTGCAATGCAAAGACTTGACCTTCCAGTTCTAGAGTGAAGAAACAGTAGCATTTTTTTTCTTCTCTTAATTATGTAATCAGATTAATATTTTTAATAGTATTATTATTATTTTTACAAAGTAGGATTCTAGGAAAAAGAAAAAGAAACAAACATAAAAAATGTGTAACTCACTCATTTTTTAAACTTTCTCCCATACAATTTAAAGACGTATACACTGTGCAGTGTGTAATACACCAGTATGTTGCTTGCGTGTGCATGCATGAATCTTTTGTTGCCATTCACTTAACAATAACTGTAACTTTGCTGCCCTCTACAGGATAACCAAGAGGTGTTCACCAGCTTGTACACTATGAAATGGTTCTTTCAGTGTTTCTTGGATCGGGTATGGACACTTTAAATCAGACCGTTTTATTTATTTCTGTCGTAATATTATTTGTGAATCCTCACTGATTTGAGTGCATTTATATGTGTTTTGAATAGACTCCGTTCACGCTCACGCTGAGAATATGGGACATTTATATTTTGGAAGGAGAGCGAGTTCTGACAACAATGTCCTACACCATCCTCAAACTTCACAAAAGTAATGACTCTGTGTTGTGTATTTTTATGTCTTTACTTAGCTTTGTATGTACACCATGCACATATTTCATACTGTACAACACTCTGTATTACAGATTGAAAAAACAAGACACTTTTCATAATAGACTAGAGCGGCACGATTCTGGATAGATTGAGAATCACAATTTTTTGGGGTGTAAAATGGAGATTGCGATTCTCCCACGATTCTGAAGGGGGACAAAATAACATGCAAACTAGATGTTCTGACAAAATGGCCATTGCTTTATATATATATTAATTTGAACAAAATAAGAAATAATTTGATGTCTCATTCATCACGACTTTCGTTTTTGTATAAATCCATATTTGATAATTTTTAAACACTCACTTGTCGCCACCTTCTGGAGGAACGATAAGCAATACAACACATACAAGTGTCCCCTCTTCTTTAAATGTTTGTAACACATACATTTTTTTTCTGAAGCTGCTTCGTACATGGCAGCTGCTCTCTCTGGATCAGCGGCAGTGCGAATGCAGATTTGAATGTTGCAGTGCGATGATCGTGCTTTCAAAGGTTAACCAAAGTCTTTGGTTTATGGCAGGGGTCTCCAAACTCAGTCACTGTCCAGCAGAGTTTAGCTCCAACCCCAAATAAACACACCTGAACTGGCTAATCAGTGGCTGAATCCGAAATCGCCCCACCATTTTCCAACGTTAGTCCACTAATACAGTTCACTTGAAGGAGAAAACGAGTGAGTGAATTCATACAGCTGTTGAGTGTACATCGGCTGTGCACTCGTTATTGTGGTGCAATGTGGGATAGAATGAGTGCACTCAATAACGTCCACTATGGTTTCGGACACAACACAACTACAACTACAAATGGCTGTCCCCTCAAATAGTGCTCTATTTAAGGGTACAGGGGGGCGATTTCGGATTCAGCCAGTGTCTTACAAGGTCCTAGTTAGACACTGATTAGCCAGTTCAGGTGTGTTTAATTGGGGTTGGAGCTAAACTCTGCAGGACAGCGTCCCTCCAGTGCTGCGTTCCACTCATGACATCACCCATAGTATTATGAGGAGCAGTTTTGAAGTGTAAAGTTGGGACGAGCTGGCCGTTGCCATCTTGGCAGCTCGTCACTCCCGGATAATAGAAAATGGGCAAAGAGGTGGGACGTGGGTGGAGCTGAGGAACAGACAGCAGATAAATGGCTATTCACCTGTCACTCAAAGTGACCACGCCCTTAATTATGCAGAACTTTAAGGCTTTATATAATGTAAATGAATGAGTTATTCAAAAATTCACCCCCTCACAGTTGTCATGAAGGGCAAAATGAGATCTATAGACCGAAACCGCAATTAGTTTTTTTTCTGCTGTAATGTTGGGCATTTTAACATGGGGCTCAATGAGAGTCTCTAGCGGCCAGTCGATGATTTGCAGTTTAAGTCACTTCCGTATTGGCTCACTTAATTTTGAGTTATTTTTTCCCAAAACAAGACAATAACTTTTGCTTGTCTATTAAATGCTTCTTAAGTGTAAGATTTTTTTGATATTTGGACTGGAAACAAGACAAAAATACGAAGTAAGAAAACTATTTTTTGCATTGAATTGGAAATGCTCGCTCTGCTCCGCTTACTTCATGCCAGTGGACCGCCGGCATTCATTAATTGTGGCAAAATACGTGCTGTTCACGCTCCGCTGATGCTTGCGATCTGAAACGGGCATAAAAGATAGCAGAATCGTGGTCATTTAGGAATAAGATTGTGTGGGTGTTTGAATCGAGATCGCGATTTCGCGATCCACAATTAATCGTGCACCTCTAATAGACTGTATAGTTATTATAATTAGTGTGTGATTCTTCTAAGGATTCAAAGACTTTGAACGTCACATTCTAGTTGTAACCTTTTGTGTTTTCTCTGCTTTGTGTGTGTGTGTGTGTGTGTGTTTGTATGTTAGAGACCCTCTTGAAGTTGTCTATGGAGGATCTGGTGAAATTCCTGCAGGTGACTCTGTCAAAGGATTTCTTTTTTGAGGACGACTTTGTGATAGAGCAGCTTCAAAACTCCATGTCTGAGCTCAGACGATCTAAACTGGAGCTGCCACCTCCAGGTACTTTAAACACACACACTCGCACACATATTGAAATCATGGCAAATCATAAAATGTACGGCTGTGTGTCACCACCCATAGAGGGAAACTTCCTGCTGCACACACTGTCTCCTGGTAATCTCTCTCTGACTCTATCTACTTTATCTTTTCCTTTATCTCTTGCACATAAACACTCATTCACTGCTGCTATGTACTGTTTGTCTAATCTGCGTTCTCTCCCTTTCGCTTCAAACATAGCCTCTGCTTACACTAGTGGGTCTGGGAAAGGAGGGCGCCAACCCTCCTACAAAACCAACCGGTGGGCAAAAACACACTGACTACTTTATCTGTCAATCAACCAACCATTCGTTCGTCTACCCCTATACACACACGTCCCTCTCCCCTCGTTTGTTTCTCTGTCTCACACAAAACCTGGGTTCTTCAGGAAACATTTTTTTTGGGGGGGCGGGGGGTTTCGTTTAACCAAAACCTTTGTTTCGGGAATGTCGGAAAGATTTGTTTTTACGTACTGTATGTTAGAAAAATGGGCATTTATAAAGAATACAGTTAACTTAAATGGAGACAAAACACCAGTTTTTATGTCATACATAGAGAAAAAAATATTTCTTTTTTTCTTTTATTATTTTTGTCCGCTTTTTTTGTTTGGAGAGGGAAAAAAGATGATTCTGCACTGCAGATAAAAAGTGTCCAAAATTAACTTTTTGCCACACCTGCCAATGGCAAACGAATTAAGAAAATACATAATGTGGATTGAGAACCATATAGATATTCCTTACTGGCCTTGAAACTATATTTTAAAATATATATTATGAGCTGCCTGCCTCATCATAGTTGCACTCCCAACACTAAGATACCTAATTTTGGCTAAATTCTTAAGCATTTGGCCTTCATGGAGAAGTCCCAGAATGGATCGCAACAAGCTGAGTTATAAAATTCAGTTGACAGAAAATGCTTATAATAAATGCTCTTAGATTAATTCACTACCAAATATTAGCAGTAAAAATATGTGACCCGTGCTGGCAAAGTGAGTCGGGATGCGCACAGGCTAATTTCGAGCTACAGGCAAAACAAGTGAAAATTGTCCATTTTGGTCAAATTTGAGTTTTCACAAAAATGTGTTCATTAAGTCCTCGTCTAGCGATCCCACTGCTCCAAATAGCAATTAAACATCTAAAAGTATCTTTATTCGTAAGTTTTCTTTGTCCATGAAAACTGCTGTTTTTTTCTGTGCTCACTTCTGGACGACTGCTGCTTCCTTTCAGCACAAGTTTGGTATTGTTGTAAAGCGCAGCATTCCAACTTTTTGAATATTCATAGCGAACAAACAAAACAATCTTACTCACGCTGACTGACAGATCTGAAGCTCGCGCACAAAGACGCCTTGACACACAATTACAGTATTTCAAAATATCTGTCTTGGCGAGTACTCTTGTTTCATTGTTCATTCATTTCGGTCTTTACAGACAATTTTCCATAATAAATAAAACAAAAAACTAAAATATATCAAAAAATATAACCAAAGAAATATAACAAAAAAAAACTAAGAAAAATAACAAAAAAATATATATACATAACCGAAAAAGGTGTAGGCAGAAGCCACTTGCTAATTATACCTACACTTTATACATATTTATATAATGAGCGTTTTTTTTTTCTAATGGATTAGATTAGTACAAGATAAACAATAGCATTACATAAGACATTCCCCAAAATGTACAATGATTCATGCAAACATTATCTGTTATGTCTTAAATGAACGTTTTGTTAACTGTTGGGGGAAAACATTAATAACAGTAGATCCGTGCGGTACAGTAGGTCTTAATATATAAGCTGTCTGTTTCATAAAAGGATCAGTTCACTTTAAAATGAAAATTACCCCATGATTTACTTGCCCTCAAGCCATCCTAGGTGTATATGACTTTCTTCTTTCTGATGAACACAATCAGAGTTATATTAATAAATATCCTGTCGCTTCCAAGCTATATAATGGCAGTGACAGGGTCCATTGTGTTTGAAGCTAAAAAAGTGCATCCATCCATCATAAACGTACTCCACACAGCTCCGGGGGGTTAATAAAGGCCTGTGATGTGTTTGTGTAAGAAAAATATCTATATTTAAAACTTTATAAAGTAAAATATCTAGCTTCCGCCTTCTGTATTCAACTTGCGCAGAAAGTGTTTAAAATGCTTCGCTGTTCAAAATGCTTGCGCTACGTCCGACGTCACGTCGCGCCAGTTACGCTTTTTCCGTAAGTTGAATTTGAATTGAATTAGATTTTTTTTTTAATACCTAATGAGGCAAAAGAGAGAAAATAACTCATTTTTGAAAACATGCTTATTTCGACTGCACGGGCCACATATGTTTAACCTTTGTATTTTTGAGTAATTCCTCATTACCTGCTAACACCAAACTAGAATCAATTCCGAGTCTCCCAGCTAACAGGGAACATTCCTGACTTTCAGAAATAATGTTTTCATAACTTAATGAGAACATTAGCAAAGCATTTTTCAAATATTTATATTTTTTTTAGCTGGGCTCATGTTCGATTTCATGAGAAACCATTTAAACAATACATGCCATTTGGCCTGTGACCTGTAACCTTTTGGTGCTTGGCAAATCTTAATTTTGGAACCAAAATATGATAAACTAGCACCTTTGGAGGTGTTCACAGGTTTGTTTGTATTTGACGTTTCCGTTCCTCACAGCCCCTTCTCAACGCACACCAAGAACCGCCCCAACCATCAGTATCTGTGTGTACACGTTCATCATTCCCTTGAAGTTTTCTTCAGTTTCCTTCACTGCGAACTTGAATATCGTGCACATGCTGTGTGTTTCAAAACGTACCTAACACATCCTTTCTCCACATGGTTTGTATGTTCACAGTCAGGCTTGAACTGTAAGTGTTGTGTTAATATTTTTATTTGTATTTTTTAGCTTCTTGAATCCTCAGTGTTCCCAATATGAGCTTTGATTTTGACACCAGCCGTGGATGTTTGTGGTTTGTTTTCCTTTGAATGAAGTGTCAACTGTAACTCTTGTTTTATTTGGCAGTTTGGTTCTTCTAAAAGACATTCAGCTGCATGACTGTTGCACTTCAGTGTTTTTTTTATTGTCATGGTTTAAAGACTCCATGAAATGCAGTTTGCTTTCCAGCGGCTCCATTCTCATTCTCATTTTATTGTTCATAAATTTGTAGATGCCCCCGAGTGCAAGAGTTTTCTTCAATATTTTGATCTGTGTCCTAGGTAGAGAGAGACTGCTTATAAAGTTTTGCTTTCATGGGGTCTTTAATAACTGGCATTTCTGTGTTGATGTCGGCTCTGATTGGCTACTCTGCATGTCACCCGTGCAGGTAAGGAGGATGAGTATCCTAAGAAACCATTAGGTCAACTTCCCCCTGAGCCTCCAGGATTGGCGACAGCAGCAACCAATCATATGGCTAACGGGCAGCCTGTTGGACAGACAGGTTTGGGTCTACCCCCTCGTGGACCGAGCCCTGCCGCAAGCATCAGTAAACGAGCGGAGTCTGGTCCCATCACTGATGGAACACCAGAGAGGTACCAAGAGAGTCGTCCACCCAGCTCACTAGACAAGGTGTCTCATCAAGACAAGCACGAGAGGGATGGACGGGGTGTGGACACCCAAAAGGAAAGGGTCCCAACTCACACGCCCAACAGCAGTGCAACAGTTGGTGGGAAGGCGTTGACCCAGAACCAGACAAATCACAACTCCAATGCTAGATCCAGCATGCGCAGGGAGATTGCACCACGCTGGGTCAAGCCTTCCGAGGGCAAACTGGAAGCAGTTAAGGCTGCGGCACTTCGGGAAAGCCAGTTGAGTCTAACTATGAGTGTTCCACCCTCGTCCAGCTCCCCAACTCCAGAGGAAGCCACCGGGGCACAGCGGCGACCCCATTCTCGCGCATTTGTTCCAGGCTCCAACCGCACTTCCAATGCCTCGCAATACGACAATGTCCCGGGACCGGACGGAGAGGTTTTGGAAATCATAGAGCTGGAGAAACCACCATCTCGCCCCCCATCCCGACCATACGTTGGACCTTCTTTAAGACAAGGCAGTCCCACCCGTCCTCCTAGTGGTGGAACTGGTGTTTCTCCCTTTAGAATGCCCAAACAGAGCATGATGCAATCCAAACCAGAACCTCGTGCCCCTCTGCACTATCCACCTGGCATGACACCTGTCTACACTTCCTACCTTTCGGAGTCTCGGCCAGAGGACAGACTATACAGCCAGCCGTACGCTGAGCAAATTTACGCGACTACAGGACGGGGCTCATCTAACCCTTCGCCTGAGAAAACTCAGATGAACAACAGCTACTTAACCTACCGACGGCCACCGCCAAACATGCCCCCTCTCAGAGTTGCCCCGGCTGAGCTTTCTTCCCAGATAGACAGTGTTGGCGAGGGCGGGTATTACATGAGACAGCCCACTCGACTTGTGGGGTCTCCTGCTTACCCGCCCACAGAACTGCGTTATGACGGACACAGACAGAGAGAGGGCTGGTATGGGGACATGGAGGCAGGGCCTCCGCGATCTCCTATGGGACTTCCTCGATCTCCCAGCTTCCAGAAGGCTCAACTGTCTCCGGTTCACCCAGTTCAGGAGTTTAATTTCCCCCCAGCAAATATCTCGGACTCTATGCTCCATTTCAGAGGACACTACCAAGAGCACTCCAGCAGGCAACAGCTCACCCCGCTGTTCGGAGGAGCACACTACAGGCAGGCACAGGAGGCCTTCGCACTGCAGGAGTCCATGCTGCTCTGAGAGGGACAGATAGAGACCGAAATAGAGGGATACACTGTATGTGAGTGATGGCTAGCAAGCAGTTTTGTGTTGGTTTAATGTTTTTGCATTCTGTTTTGTTTTGTTTGTCTGGCAAGTCTTACCAAGCAAATAGTTGCCAGTTTCAGGCATTTGTACCGATCAAAGACTGACTGAAGAATTTAACTTTTTGTTTTTGTCTGTAAAATAATCATTAACTGCCGATGTGAGTTATATAACAGAGCTTATGTCTGTGCAAAGAGAGGTTTTTGCTGTTTGTTTAAATAGTACACTGAGATATTTAAATGGAGAGTTATGGACAAACTCGGTTACTGATCTATTATCATCTATTTTTTTAATGCATTTCAGACATAAACACATACTTTATTCCTTGATTGTGAATATATATTTTTAAGAACAAAGATTTGTGTAGGTTAGATACAGTATGTGTAATTATGAAAACAGTGAACATAATTGCTGTTAGACAGAATATTTCAATGCGTCACTACAGTGTTTAAATGAAAGTAAAAACCTTGTTTGAAAGGCTTGTTTTTGAGGTTATATATAAAAATGCAGATATTTAATTTGAAGTTGAAAGGGAAGTTTAGGGGGAATGTGCACTCGCAAAATCTGTTAGGCACTGACCAGCAAGTAGATCTTATATTATCAGTTCATCAAGGTTAAAACTGATCAAACCGATTGATACTAGAGTTTGTTTAAATTCACTAGCAGATAGCGCTGTAACATAGGGTGAAATACAAGTACATTGGGCCACTTTTGGCAGTCAAAGTTGCCCAATTTACCCCAATTCATCCAATAAATGTCTGTGATGCCCAGTAAAAGTTATGTTACTGAAAACCTATGTTAGAATTCAACAATATGGCTGCTAGTTTGTTGTAGCATGCAGCTGCTGTGTTAAGTTGGTTGTACCTGTGCTGTTACTCAGTGGAATTCTTCTAAGAACAGACCTTTTTTTATAGCAGCAAGATTATCACATTTCAATTTCACAAAAAGCACAGGTTTAACACATTACACAATCAACACATTGAATCTCTACAGATCTATTTATCAATTTTTCAGTCCGTGCCATTTCCTAATCTTATTTAGGAAACTAGATTAAGCTCCTAACCCACTAACCTGTTTTTCAGTGAAACTTTTTGTATCGGCCTACTTGACATGATTATATGGCATGACAACACAACTCATTCGACACATTCATTTTAATATTACACACGACACCAGTATATTTGCTACTGATTATGTACCAGATGAATTAATTTCATAATGTACCCTAACGACCGGCCCAAAAAGCTTTCAGAACACTCCACTCAACACACATTCCTAATGTATCCCTTTTCGACGCCAGCACCACAGCAAAAAATATATATATATTCACTTTGTCTTATTCATGGACAAGCAAACTAATTTATTCTCTGCTCTAGCCCCAATTGTTTCCTTCCATGCTTGTCATTTCAGTATATAAACTGGTTTAGCTCACTTCATTTTGACAGCATTCCAGTTGAGATTGTTGGATTGAACATTGTCTTTGTTAAACTACTAAATGCAACTTGATTATCAGATTTCCCCTTCTCTAATAAAACAACATGGGGTGATTTAAAAAAAAGAAAGAAATGTGGCCGCTGTTTTGTTTGTGTGTGTGACAGTATGAAATGTGCCATTGTGTTCTGCCATCTCAAATTGTTTAATGAATGTAATATGCAAGATCTCAATTCTAGAGACTGCAAAATATTTGAATGTGCGTACTTATTCCAACCACCAGATGTCTCCATCTGCTTGAACGCATTGTGCAATTTGATACAAGAGATCACTTTCAAACTTAACCATTCATGAAGCTATAGGTATGGGCGGTGTGGGTCCAAAAAAGACGCTCAGAATAAATGTTTAGTCTTCATTTTATATATTACTATTGACTTAATTATAATAAATGCCAGAAAAGACATTAAAATGCAGGCCCTGATGACAATTGTAATTTATTTAAAACCTTTAAGATTTAAAAAAAGGTTTTAAACTGCTCAAAATGTAGAGTAGGGTGCTATAAAGCGTTTTAGTTCCTAAACTTTAATATTGAAACTTCTTATGATTATTTCCAAAACACTGTATTGTGTTGAAATTTAACAATAGACAACATTTGTAACCTGAGCTAATGCTACTTTGACAATAAGAGTGGTTTATGTTTATTATCTCATGATCAAGACCGTTGTTTTCAAACCTCTTTGTCTCAGCCAAATATAGATGTGGTAAATGTTTGAGTTCGTTCTCCATCTGTGCATCTCATTTAGTATGAAAGCAGTCTACAGCCACCTCTTGAAAAGCTAGAAAGTCTCATATCACTATGTCAAAACAACCGAAACAATTGCCTGGTGTTGAAATGTAACTGTATGTGTGTAAAGCATACCTTTTTTCTGGAACAAACATGACGACTAGAGGAGCCTTCAGGTCACTGGAAACTATTTGTTGTTGAGTGTTTAAGATGACATATTTATGGGAGTCCTATCAGCGTTGACTTGAGGCTTGATCTGTTGATTTATGCAGTCAAGTTTGTTTAGGCCAAATAAGGAGAAAGACCCAACTGAAAGAAACCACTTTCAATCAGCCTAAGGTGGTTTGTTGGTCTGATGTGGTTTAAGCTGGTCTCAACTAGACTTAAGCTAGTTTTGAAACAAATGTGACAGTTTGAATAATTTTCTTCAAGGTCTTAAACAAAAATGATAGTTCTGTATTGAAGTAAATGACAGAGTTGGGCTTCATTTACTTATTTGGCTATTTGTCCCATTGTATATACACGCATACCTAGAAACCTCTCATCAATTGTGGATGTGTACTGGCACATACCAGTGAACACCTTCAGACGTCAAAGCGATATCCACATGCATGAACACACTCTCTCAGTGTTTCATACATGAAGCACAATATGAGACTAGATTGGAGCTGTCATGACTAATGCTGAAGAGCTATTATACAGGGTTTTACATTGAGACTAGAATTATGGGCTTAAATGGAGACAGTCTATCGAAGGCGAGTTGACTTGAACCCATTTACAGTTTATTCCAAAATCAATAGTGGCACAAATCAATAACTTGAAACAAACATGAGCATACATTTGACTAAACTCACCAAACAGCAGTTACAGGGAACAAAGCAAGACGAGAGACAGTAAGATGAGGGAATGTATATTAAGAACTAAGCAATGAATGAGAACATGGCACATGAAACAAGAGAACCAATCAGAACCTTATTATAAGACTAGGGAGACACAAAACACATCACATGAGGGCAAGGAAGTCACATGACTGAAAACTACAAAATAAAAGACAAGAAAACATGGACATGAAACAAAACCACAACCAATTGTGACAGACAGATGTCCTCTTTACATTATTTTAAGGTGGTGCAAACAAACAAGTAGGGATGGGCTTTTCGAAGCTTCAAATCAATAGAACCAATTGCGTCGCAAAAGGATTCACTGTTGAAGCGTTCAAAACGCCTGCTGGTCAAAACAGTGGAAATGCAACAAAAACTCAGGCCAAACATGCATAAAAACATCTTTTACAAATACATTACAAATGTTTTATTGAAAGTTAAATCTATCAAATGCTATTAACTAATCATCTAATTAGATTAAATATTTAGCTTCTGTGTAATACACTGAACAAAACGACTTTGGAGACGCTTATGGTAGAGAAATGGACATTCAATTCACAGGCAACAGCTCTGGTGGACATTCCTGCAGTCAGCGTGTCAATCGCACGCTCCCTCAAAACATCTGTGGCATGTGCTGTGTGATAAAACTGCACATTTTAGAGTGGCCTTTTATTGTGGCCAGCCTAAGGGTGCGGATCCACTTGTCCGTGCGACACTTTATTCCAATGGGTGGCGTCAAGCGACTTTAACGCACCCGCAAAGGATTCCTGGAAGGCGGCGCTGCATTTGAACAAATGCCGCGCGTCAAAAAAGGTGGCCGTAGCCCATTTTTATGCAAATTAATCTGTTGAACGTGACGCGACTATCCAATAAAAGTAGAGCGCATGGAGACTGGGGGAAGTCTCTCGCTGGTCCTTTGTTTTTCTCTCGCTGGTCCTTTGTTTTTCATTCCCCGCTGCCTCGAAAACACGCCCATAGCGGTAAACTTGAGGAATGCCCAACAACATACACATGAGGGGAAGTGTAAAAGTGGATCTGTACCGTCAGGCACACCTGTGCAATAATCCTGCTGTGTAATCAGCATCTTGATATGCCACACCTGTGAGGTGGATGGATTATCTCGGCAAAGGAGAAGTGCTCACTAACACAGATTTAGACAGATTTGTGAACAATATTTGAGAGAAATGAGCCTTTTGTGTACAAAGAAAAAGTCTTAGGTCTTTGAGTTCAGCTCATGAAAAATGGGGGCAAAAACAAAAGTGTTGCATTTATAATTTTGGTCAGTGTATGTGTTCTTTTAGTCATTTTCAGGGCTTGGTTCCATGGATTGCTTAGCTAAACAGGCCAATAAGAGACTATTAACTACTATCATTCCTTTTATTTATACTAATATCTAATCAAAATGTGTACAAATGTTTAAAGCTGATCAGAGATCAGGTAAAACCCATAGACACTTGTTCAATGGTTTGCTGGGTGGGGGGGGGATCTCAGTGAATCTGCATGATTTATGGGTTCAAAGATCATCGCCCCAAGCAGCGAACCATTTAAATTTTGAAACATTTATAAAACGCTATGACGCAACGAAACCTTCTTTACTGGAACCACATGACTTTGACAGTTTGATACACGCTCTGAACCACCGATTTGAAACCTACGATTCATTAAGGTTTTGAAGCTTGATGAAGCAGTGTTTCGAAACCGCCCATCACTACAAACAAGTGACTCAAGAATCATCTGAAACGACACCTTAAGCTGCAGTTAAACTCATGAGTTCAAACCCAAGGAGCAAATCAAGGATGAATCCGAAATTGCCCCCTGTACCCTTAAATAGGGCACAAATGGACAGCCATTTGTAGTGGTGTCCGATGACATAGTGGACGTTATTGAGTGCACTCATTCAATCCCACAGTGCTCCGCAATAACGAGTGCACAGCCAATGTACACACAATGGCTGTCCGAATTCACTCACTCGTTTTCATTCACTCCTGGACTAATGTAGGGAATAGTGAAAGAGGGTTTTGGGGTCAATTTCGGATTCAGCCTATATCTAGACACCCAACATCTGAGCAACAGCTTAGCAACGCCCTAACAACCACCCAGAACACAACCTAGTTTCCTGACAGCATATCTATATGTGTAATTAGTATTACTAAGAGTAAAGGTGCAAACATTTTGTGAAGAGAGGATACAACATGTTCTTTGATCTATATCTTTGTTGATCCTGGAACAACATTCCAATCAACCAGTCAGATTTGAGAGACAAGTTATATCAGTTTACAGTTTATGCTTATATCAAGTTTAGGTTTATAACCAGGTTCTACATCAGTGTTATACACTGATTGATTTTAGGGATAACTTATGAGTAGGGGTAGGAATGTAGTTAGGACAACATTTTCAGGCAGGAATGTTGTTCCAAGATCAACAAAATATGACCCATACTTGGCAAAATCACGGCGAACATATTCGCCACAGTTCACACAGAAGTCAAACCAAGCAGATTTCTGTTGGTCAACGCGGCACATTTGCGTGGCCTACGTTGCGAAATTTTCATGGGGAATTATTTCACCCTCACACAAAATTCCCAATCATCATCTAATTGAAATGGCCCGCAAAAATTTGCTGAAAGGTGTGGTCACATTTACTTTTGTGTGCGAATCTTCATGGTTTAATTTCAATAGGAATTCACGCGTAAATTCTTGCAAATGGCCAAGCAAATGTGGTGCATTGACCAAAAAGTGTCTTCTGTTTGAGCTGTGCTTCAAACATCACTGCACTACTAAGAATAGGTAGTGAATTTTTTGGCCAGCGGAATTTCATTAATGTGACCTTACCTGAACAACGGTACATGACATCACCTTACTGGTAAGTGTCTATTAACCATTTTTGGAGTGCTTTTAGAGGACAGTAATCCTACCTTAGACATGACTCACGTATGAAAACGTGTTTACGTTCACTTATGTAATCAAGTTTGTGTATAGGACAGTAAAAGAGCATGCAATGCAGGCCACCTTTTGTTACTGGTAAATACTTTTTGAAATCGGATAGGTTTAGGTTTTTTGGGAAATTACCTTTTTTCTTCCAGAGAGCTCTTGAGACCTTCAGAGTTTGTTATCCAAGAAACCTGAACTGGACCAAGCTAAAGCAGCTTTTTAGATTATTATAAAGAACAATGAAGAAATGCAAATATGTCTTAGTTTATTTGCAACTACTTTGTGATCGATTTATGTGATCTTTTGGACAATAGTACGCATGTATTTTTCAGTAATCTACTCTATGCATAATTATACAGTAGGTAAGGGTACACTCAGCAGTAAAGAATGTGCTTGCAGAAACAGGTATTCCATTTATCCTGCTGTACTGTCGCCCTGAGGGACTCTGCTACACCTTGAATTTGACAGCAAAATTCAAGAGCTCTTCTTGTAGTGTTGATGAATAAGTTCAACATAAATTAAACAAAATTATATGGTTGCAAGTCATTTTATTTTATTTCGTCTTTGTGTTGCTCCCTTAAACGGTATCGGCATAATATGGAATTGGTCATAACAATGGATACATCAATGTTCAATTTTCTTTGGCATTGTTTGTTAACCCTTTGATGATGTCCATGTCTTTAAAACTCATTTTTAACCATGCAGATTTTAGATCCAAACTGTGGATCAGCACCTTTAACTATTTCCCATAATTTATAAGTCTGCGATCTGTCATTTTTTAATTAAATGTGTTAAAAAATAAATAAATAATTGTGTGTGTGTATATATATATATATATATATAAAACATTACTTTAAAAATTAAAAGTTAATGTATTTTGGTAACACAAAAGATTTGTATTAACTGGAAAAAACAAAGATTAATTACGGATTAATTAATTAACCTTAACAAATGTATTGATCAATGTTAGTTAATGTTTGTTAATACATCAACTAATGTTAACAAATGAGGCCTTATTGTAAAGTGTTAGGCTACCTGTTTGTAGAACATGCAAATATATCAAGAATCCTGATTGGTCAAAATGCCAAGTGATAATGAAATATGCAAAGTGATCTTGAGTTAATGTCTGTCTCTGTACCGACTGCTGAATTATACATGTACAATGTACATTTTAAATAGATACAGTAGTTTACTGAACACCATGTGTGAGTATGTTTTACAAACACACCAGATAAGTTAGGTAAGTGTCAATGATCCAGTGTGTGTTTGCGCGCGCGCGCGCGCGTGTGTGTGCGCTCCGCCTCCACTCATTACACCAAACACACGAGGCTTGAGGCAGTGTATCTCACTGCGGTATGGAACAAGACACCTTCATTTTATCAATGACACGAACAGGAGGAGTACATATGAACTGTATTATGACAGCGGAGTAACTAAACAAACAGGACACGGTCTTAAACGGTGCCGGAGAACAACCCACAAGAGGTAAAGCTGCTAATTTACTCATATTAAGTACAACGTGTACACTTTTGTCAGTGTATTCCTTTATGGAGTACAGCAGTTTGTTTCTTTTTTTTAGAAAACCATTTTATTTGGGTGCATTACTTGTTAATTTGTTAAGTGCTCTTTTAGTTGTTTGTTGATAGTTCATTATGTTAACTTACTCATACTTAGGCTACTGTTTATGAATTAAATGGGAGATTTGTATCAAACAACTAACGAACCAGAAATCAACATGCACAGTACAATGGTAATACGATGATATTCTTTTAAAATATTATGATATGTGAAATATTATGTGTATGCCATCACGGTATTATGGTCCCACCACAGTACATTTTTGTAAGATATTGCTACCTAGGCGACATTTACTGGTATAATTGGTGCTGGTTTTGGCCGCAGCAATATTTCTGTTTATTCAGTGCCCCACTGGAAATGGCAAACATAAATATCTAAACACTAACAAACACAGCCTGTGACTTAACAGAGTTTAAAGCATGATATTATTACATTACTGTTGATCTGTCGATCTATCTGTCTGACTGTCAATTGATAGCTCTATCTATCTCTGTCTGTCTGTTTATCTGTATGACATGTCTGTATGTCTATCTGTCCCTAACTGACTGTCTGTCTGTCTGTCTGTCTGTCTGTCTATCTGTGTCTTATTTGTCTGTCTCTCTGTCTGACTGTCTAGTTGTCTGTCAGTTGATATGTCTGTCTGTCTATCTCTATCTGTCTTTGTCTGACTGTCTATTTGTCTGTCAATTAAAATGTCTGTCTGTCTGTCTCTATCTATCTACCTGACTGTCTCTGTCAATTGATATGTATGTATGTCTGTCTCTTAATCTGTCTGTCAATTGATAGGTCTATCTATCTATCTATCTATCTATCTATCTATCTATCTATCTATCTATCTATCTATCTATCTATCTATCTATCTATCTATCTATCTATCTATCTATCTATCTATCTATCTATCTGACTGTCTATCAATTGACATGTCCCTGTCTGTCTATATGTCTCTGTCTGACTGACTATCTATTTGTCTGTCTATTTTTCTGTCTTATTTGTCTGTCTCTCTGTCTGACTGTCTATTTGTCTGCCAGTTGATATGTCTGTCTGTCTGTCTATCTCTATCTGTCTGTCTGTCTATCTGTGTCTGACTGTCTATTTGTCAGTTGATATGTCTGTCTGTCTATCTCTTATCTGTATGACTATTTGTCTGTCAATTAAAATGTCTGTCTGTCTCTCCATCTGTCTGTCTGACTGTCTATTTGTCTGGCCATCTATTTGTCTGTCTGTCTGTCTGTCTGTCTGTCTATCTATCTATCTATCTATCTATCTATCTATCTATCTATCTATCTATCTATCTATCTATCTATCTATCTATCTATCTATCTATCTATCTATCTATCTATCTATCTATCTATCTATCTATCTATCTATCTATCTATCTATCTATCATGCAATGAATAAATGCCCTTACAAAAAGTTATGTGGTGGTTCTATGGTATAAGTATATTTGTAATGCTTTAGTACTGAATTTACTGCATTTAAATAGTAGATAAATTATATCGATTGAGTGTTTGACAGACAATGGGATAATAAGGGCACATCAACTCACTGTCATCTCTATTTTTTGTTTCTGGAAGTGTTTCCCGCACGTTTCTATTGTGTTGGCTCAAAGGATGATCGTCTTCACGCTCTGCCTGTACTTGTGGTCCTGGCTGTCATCCATTCACTGTCTGGAGTTTCGCTATCATAACAGTGTGGAAATGGAGCAGTACTTGAAAGACATCAACAGGAGGTATCCTGAGATCACACATCTACACAGCATCGGCCAGTCTATTGAAGGTAACACAGCTGTGGTGCAGCATTAAACACAATCATGGCAATGTTTTGCTATATTTGTCTTCTGTGAGTTAAGTTCCTCTCTGTCTGCATGTATTCCTGCAGAAGAGCACTCAGTGTTGTACAGTTTGAGGGCCGGCAAATACTGACAGATGCATGCAACTGGTTCAAACGTATTGCCTGTCCGTTCATTAGAGAGCTTATTGTGCAACAAATATTTTTATGAGTCTGCAAACAGCAGCAGCAGTAAAGTGAGCCCAATTTGTATATGTATGTATGCATGCATAAAACATTTATTTGATTGGCCTGATATACAGTCACTCACCACTGGGATTTTTCACTGTTTGCAGGTTCAAGACAGGGAATGCCAGTCTGTTTATTTTGCTGTGGTCACGTTAAAAATGTGGCACGCTTTAATTTTTTTACGATTTAGATTTACAAATATAACCAGGAGGTACATTAGGATAAATTATTAAAATAGTAATAATAAGAAGAATACAAATAATAATAAATAAATAAGATACAAATAAATCAAAACATTACAAATGTTTGCAATAAATAAAACATTTTAAAATATTAGCATATTTACATATTTTATTTATTAATATTGATTCAGGTATTGTCGAACTGCCTGTAAAATTAAAAACATTAATTCCCCCATACATTTTGTGTGAATTTCGCTAATAGAAGTTGCAGATGAATTTAGACAAGACATGGCATAAGTGAAATAACCAAATTTACGAGACACAGTTGAAAGCTGGGCAAGAAGATGTGATCCTTAAAGGGATAGTTCAGCCAAAAATGAAAATTACCCCATGATTTACTCACCCTCAAGCCATCCTAGGTGTATATGACATTCTTCTTTCAGACGAATACAATCATGTCCTGGCTAATCTAAGCATTATAATGGCAGTGAATGGCAGCCCAAAATTTGAAGCCAGAAAAAGTGCATCCATCCACTTTATAAGTAATCCACACGACTCCAGGGGGTTAATAAAGGCCTTCTGAAGCAAATCGTTGGGTTTTTGTAAGAAAATATCCATATTTAACATATTATAATGTAACATATCTAGCTTCTAGGGCTGTAATCTCGCAGTCGATTATTAGTCGATACGACCAAAAATCGACCAATCAGAATTTTTGCCACGTTCATTTAATTAGTTTTGCCGCTTTCATTTCATCAGGTGGAAAGCACTAACTGCTAATGGGGGTGTTTTCAGAGCATCCCTGTTTCACAGGTAACAGTCTGTCTTCAGGACACCCCCCTTGTTTTCACTTCTTTTGGATTAGCCCAACCCACTGGAGAAGAGAGACAGATTGAAGTAGGCTACTTTGCTGTATATTATTTATTTAATTGTGAGAGCGTTTTCCTAGTCAGTCCTCTTCTACCATGTCAACAAAGACATCAGCAGTGTGGCAGCATTTAAAAAAAATAGAAAATGGGAAAAAAGTCGAATGCACATTTTGCAACCAACAGTTTGCATATCACAGCTCGACGACAAACATGTCATATTACCTAAAGACGGTAAGCTAACTTGTCTACGTTAGGTTGCCTAGTCTGTTTTGAATTGCCCCGTCCCTTTTATTATTGTGCAAACTGCAAATTTATTTCTAGTATTATTTATTGGATTTGGGCACTTTATTATTATATTTTTTATTTGGAGCCTATAATGCGCGATGCGCTGTGCCCACTGTTTGTATTAGTTTTGAGCCTATGCTTTATTTTTTCAGTTATGCACTTTATTTTGTTTCTGCTCTTGGTCTGGCTTGTTTAATAAATATTCCTTTTTTATTAAAGTGGACGTCCCTTTTGTGTTTAAAATCCGCACCCGACCCGCTTAAAATAGAACCGACACCCGACCTGCACCCGAAATAAAATCAGTTTAGCATATCACATTATAGACACACTTACAAAAATGTTTATTGCCAGCATACAGAAGTTATTACACGACCATTAACACAAGGACAACTTCAGCCGAAGCTGTCAGTTATTATAATACATATCACAAAAACAATTGTCTAAATTATGTTGCATATTCCTCAAAAGTTCTTGTGATGATATCACTAGTTGACAACATAGTACTATATTTTCGGAAATCATAGGCTATGATATTGCGCAGGTGCACGTGATGCAACGCTGACAGACTCGTGTGTCAGACTCATTTCAGTGCAAAATAATCAGGTCAAAACCGATTTAATATACTGCAAATAGCCTACTAGTTTTTTATGTTTATTTATAATTCATTTAGGCAGACAACAAGGCCAACAATTACTACGCACAGTGCGCAGCTAATTAATTTAAAGTTTTTTTCCTAACGTCATTTTTAGTCTAAAATTTCAGGACTTCAGTCGACCAAGATTTTCTGTGGTTGATTACAGCCCTACTAGCTTCATATCCGCCTTCTGTATTCAACTTGCGAAAAAAGCGTAACTGGCACAGCAATTACGTTGGAAGTAGCATAAGCATTTTGAACTGCGAGAAGCGTTACACTTTCTTCGTAAGTTGAATATGGAAGGCGGTATGCTGGAAGCTAGATATTTTACTTTAAAAAGTTTTGAATATGGATATTTTTCTTACACACACCCATTGATTTGCTTCAGAAGGCCTTTATTAACCCAAAAAACACACTTCTTTAGTGACATTGTTTATTTTGTGCTCTAAAAACAGGTTGAAAGCGCTGCCGACAGCTTCCGTAACCCGAACGAAGCTCGTTGATGGACGTGCCCTTGCTCTCGCTCTGTTTGATGTGTGCACGCGCTCATCCGGGAGAAGTGCCCATACAAGCAATTCCCTCCTTTATTACATCATACAGGGCCATACTCGAAAAAAACTTCCCAAAACTTGTTAGAATCCTGAAGGAGTGTATTTGGCACAGAAATAGTCAAGTCAAGTCAACTTTATTTATATAGCGCTTTTAACAATGTAGATTGTTTGTTTCAAAGCAGCTTTACAGTGTTAAACAGGAAAATAATGCAGCATAATTTTATTCAGCTGTATAGCCATTCTGGAAAAAACGCTGATGTCATCAGTTCATTTACTCCATCATTCAAATTTTGACCATGTTTAGCATGAGAATTCAACTCTTTTAAGAGTGTAAACAAGTCAGAATGTATGAAATGGCATTAGACCCCACTTTTAAGGCCAAAAAGTATCTGGATCCTTTCTGCTGGTCAAATGTTGGTGTCTAACTCCTGTGGTTAACATTAGGGCATTGATATGCATCCACTGAATATTAGTCCTGAGAAATGCTCTAGCAGCATTTGTTTGCTTATGAGGGGATGATATTAATGATCTAAAGCAATGACATTCATATAAAAGTGCTGCTTAAATGTCCAAATACAATTTAGGGTCACTTGTTAACCCCTTACCTGTCACCCCCCTTTTTGAGAATACACATGAAAATGCACTATCCAAACTTAAAGGGCTGTAATTCAAGAATGCTTTGGAATATAGACCTAAGTTTGGTCTTGTTTTAAAGCAGACACTCGGCAGATTATTGCTGAAGTGAACACAATTCAAAATATGAAAGTATGAAAAAGTTATGGAAATTTAAATTTACTGTAAATAAAAAATACTGTACTAAATATTTTTATTTTACATAAAATATATATTTTACAACAATGTTTTAATCTAAAATTATTATAAAATCAAAGCCATATGTCTAACCAAGTTGTGTTCCAAATTTGAAGTTGATATCACAAAAATTGAAGTTCCCATGAGATTTTGTTTAGGCGCCACAAATAGCCACCGGGTGTCACACATATTCCATTGATTGTTTTTTTTGAAGCATTTTTCTGTAAATTTCTGTCCAAATATCCCTTCCATCACAAAATGGTCACCAAATATGGAACCCTGAGACTCAGACCTTTCCGACGATATGTGTTTTGTCAAGATTAGAAAAGATTTTTATTATAAAGTAGTTAAAATAAATGTTGTAATATAAAACATGACGATGCCCACTAGGGGAGGAGCCCGCTAGAATAATTTAAAGTACCGTTTCCATGGTAACGCAATGTCCAATTTCAAAACGGTTTTCACAGGATGAATTTTGAGTTCGTAAGCTTTCGAATGATACCTAATTTATGATAATTACTCAAATATATGATACAAAAAAAGCCGATCAAAAAAAGAGTGCCAGGTGTCCCGCCAGCGGGACGGTGACAGGGAAGAGGTTAAGGAATATTAGAAACTTCTATAGCAATCTTCATTGTGTATCTCTTACTATCTGATGTAACCGGGAAAATTCATCAGTATCTCTCTGAATGTGTTGTTTTGCTCAAATACAGTACATAAAAGTACAGGTTCCCCTTGAAACGTCCTGTGTAAAGGTGTTGGATTCAATCCCATCAGCCCTTTATGTACTGTTACATGTTGATCATAGTTATGAAAACATCATTACTTACTTTGAGTGAAGCCCTACTAGTTTTATTGCAATTCTAGGAGTATTCATGCATATTGACACCAAAATAGGGCTTGGGCGCCGCGTTGCATTCGTGGCGGCCATGTTGATGGCCTCGCTAATGTAAACATACAGCTAATAGAACGGGGAGAAGCAGAGTTGGGAGATAGTTTTTCTATGTTAAAATCCCGAAAAGGATGTGGAATTTACCGGGATACGTTAAATAGGGAAGCCAGGGACCGGTATATGGACAAAAGCGGAACTATTAACGGTTTGGATCCATATGAAATGTGCAGTTCACAAATGGATGGGTTCAGGAGTTGCAGATCATGAAGCCTATGTAACGTTAACCTTTTACCTTGAAGCATTCCAACTTCACTGCACCGTTCTGTGTTCTCGGGTTGCACTACTTGCAAATAAACACTGAAAAACATCTAATTGTGTGGCACTTCTTGCTTTTGCACTTTATACTGTTATTGCGTCTTGTTTATAAGACACATGCATTTAATTTAAGTATATTTATTGTGAAGATTGTGGGTATGGACGCAACAGACACTTATGGCTGTATTTAATGCACATTTATTTCAGCACAACACTAGGGCTCATGTTTGTCAGAGCACAACATACATACACAAGCTTATCGAGGAATGTCATGTCTTCGTCCTTGCTTGGCAACACCATGTGAATCGGTACTTTATCTGACAAAATAGTGTACTTGTTGCGGACGGTTCCAATCACCCTTTCCACGTTAATTCGGAGGTGGGCATTTTTTCTTGTGCTCTCCACATCTCTTGCATCCAGCTGACAGCGTCCTTGTGAAAGCAAAACGACTCTTTGTTACCTCGGATACTTGGTCTCCATGGTTGCACCTCCAAGCAGGAAAGCGGTGGAAAGTTAATCCATTTCCGACGCCAAATTAATCAAATTAAGACACACGACTGAGAGGGAGTACGTCTATAAACAGTGCGTAGTAGTCCGAGGAGCAGTAAAGGAGGCCATCAACATGGCCGCCACGCCAAGTAATGACGTCACGACGCCCAAGCCCTATGGCCTACTTGTATTTGAATAATGTTAACATTTGTTTAATCTCTCTTTCACCTCAGAGAAACTGTTTTGTTAATTTAGTGACTTAGACACAATGTTTGATAAGGATCTTGACCTCTGACCGAACTTCATGTCTTGTAGTTTCTAAGCTGCAAATACCAAAGTGGTTGAAGTGTAGCAAAGTAGTTCATATCAGCAGCAAAATCCAGTGAGATAACACAACTCGCTTGAACACTAGTTTCCCATGGTTCTACTCAGGTGCTTGGAAAGACCAGCCAGTTTTACTCTATTACCCCAACAAAAGGATCCTGGGTAACTTCAGTGCCATGCTTCAAAGGTCTTTCTCTACGCTTATATGGCCATACTGAAAGAACGTTTTGAAACAGGCTGTTTTGTCTGGGGATGTTTGAAAGGATAGTTTGCTCATCCCGTTTGTTATTTGAAAGGGAAATCAGTGCAGCTAAAGATTTGCCGTTTTTTCCACAGACGGTCAATCTGACAGTGTTAAACAGAGCCGGTAAATACAGCCCGCACAGGAGCACAATGCAGCTCCTGTGCTGAGAGATTGGTTTAACAAATAAAGCTGACCTTGGATTTGCATTTGGGTGACAGACAAGACAGTAGTTTTTACAATGAAATAACGCGATTTCCCGGCATCCTTAAGGCTTTAGGCTTTTTCTTATATTAGTGTTGCTGATCATGGTCCTATATGACAGCGATTCCCAACCAGAGTATTTGGAAATGGCATATCCTTTCGACCTATTTAAAGTATAAAACTTTACCACTTTTAGAATATTAGCCTAATATTAAAAATATTAGGCTAATATAAAAGAAAAAATAAATAACATTACCATTTAAGTTAATGTTTTTGAAAAGTCATGCTTACCGAGGATGTATTTATTTGATCAAAAATACAGTAAAAAAAATTTTTTGTTTTTTTTTGTGAATTCAGCAACCATTACTTATATTATTATAATCTGCTGATTTGTTGCTAAAAGATTACTTATTATCAATGTAGAAAACAAGTGTGCTGCTTAATATTTTTTTTCCAGGATTCTTTGATGAATAGGAAGTTCAAAAGAACAGCATTTGTTTTAAATGGATATATTTTTGTAAAAATGTAAAAACGTTTAAAATAAAAGCCATTACTATCACTTTTGATGTAAATGCGACCTTGCAGTATAAAAGTATTATTCTTACTGACCCCAAACCTTTTAACAGTAATGTATGTGTATAGGATAGTTTGCTCATCCCATTTATTTATTAATTTATTTATTTATGTAATTTTATTATTTAAGGGGGGGGGGGGGGGGGTTGAAACACAGTTTCAGTCACTCATGTCAATCTTGAGTGCCTGTAGAGTAGTATTGCATCCTTCATATCTCCGAAAAGTCTTTAGTTTTATTATATTTATATCTGAAAAAAAAACGAGCGGCTGGAGGCGTATCGTGTGGGCAGAGCTAAAGAATGTCGAGTGCGCGCAGCTATTGCGTTGAGAGCGTCTGAAAGCTCTGATATCCTTAAACGTGGAGAGAGAAAAAACATTTATCCTAAATAAACCATGGAGATCAATGAGATTTAGACGAGCTACAAATCCGGAGTTGAACTGGGCCCTTCCGGGAGAAGAGCCCGTATGGCCCATACAAGGACATTCCGCCCTTGTTGATGTCACTTTGGCCCATACTCGGAAAAAAAATTTGCGAAACTTATGAGAAACCGGAAGGAGTATTTTTGGCACAGAAATACTTAATTTTTGAAACTTTGTCCATGTTTAGCATGGTCTTTAACAGTGTAAAAAGCTCACTATGCATGAAACAGCATTTTCATCATATATATAATTATTTTTATTTTTTTTGGTGATAAAGGATATTTTATTCTTATAAATGAGAATTCTAAATATATCCTGTGTAATACAGGTTTGGTGTTGATTATGTGGTAAGACATAAAAGATGAGAAACTGAGTGATGTATCCACTCCCTGCCATTCATACCCTTTTTTTTCCGTTTAATAATGTAATTTTGTTGAGTTACTGTGGCCACCTAGCTCACGGCTATGGTGTTTACGATTGCAGAGTGATGGAGACATTGGTTTATCTTTGTTGAAGGTGCTGCTAGTCCGAGACATTTTAAGTTAATTCGGTTTGTGGATCAGGTTGCTCTTTTGGCTCAGCACAAAACCATCATTGAGCTGAACACATCCACTGCCAACTCTCTCCCTCTCTCTCTCCTGTCTCTCTCTCTCTGTTTTCTCCATCTGATTTAGATGCTAATATCACGCTGTACACATTCTCTCAACCTTTGTTTTTATAAGGGTGGTCCTCCATACGCTTCAGACCAAATCTCGTTTACTTCATCTCTAGACCAGCGGAGTGCCCCAAGGCTGACCCCTGGGCCCACTTTAGTTGATTAAAACCTAAAGTAAACCTCTGCTTCCCCAGTTAAAGATCTCTACTAATGCAGGTAGTGCCCAAAGCTAATCCAAGGACACTGCGGTACCATACCATTTAATTTAGCTGATGGAGTCGCACTTCAAGAAAGCAACCCTTAATGAAGTTGTTCCCATCTCTTTCATCTCTTGGGAGCCTTTGTTACTGTCCGATTGTAAAGCCCATTTCTCCAATCACTTCAGACCTCAAGGAGATTGTGTAGCCATTGTGCGCTCTTGCCCTGTCAAGCTAACCCCTTGTCCTAATCCCACAGTGTCGCCTATTTAAGGCCAGGAAATAAGAGACCCGAGCTGGCTAGAGGTAATCTAGGACACCAGCTGCTTAGCTTGGAAGACCGTCCTTGTTTGTCGATTGCCCTGTCTCGGCCTAATCAGTGTTACAGTTGCCCACCAGGGTAAGAACGGGGGGTGGAGGCAGACTATGATTATCACTGATGTAATATTATGTTTCATATGCTTGATTAGTTGGGCCTAATTAGCTAAAGCGCTTGTAGGGTGATTATCAACCCAGACAAATGCCAGTTGTCATTTGGCAACATTGTTGGCTTAATCAAGATTACACTACAGAAATCCTTTAAGCATTCATAATGCTGCACATCAATTTTGTCATGTTTGATAAATAGCAGTAATTGGATTTCAGTTCTGGTAGGAAATGGGGGAAAAAAACATTGTTAAATGGAGGAAGTGGCATGTATCGGCTCTTGTGATTTGTGTAAAAGGGTGGTTGACTCTTTGTAGCCTCTGTTGAAGTTGCAATGAAATGGAAGTAGCCACAGATATTTTCTTATCCTAACTACTTCCGAGTGTAACAGATTATCGAAAATAAAAAATTTACTTTGTTCTAGAGGTGGCTGTTATGGCAAAAATATGTCTTATCACGATAAGATAAACCAAGACTACACTCTTAAAAATGCTGTGTTAAAAACAACCCAAGTTGGGTTGAAAATGGACAAACCCAGCGGTTGGGTTAAATGTTTGCCCAACCTGCTAGGTAGTTTTATTTAACTCAACTATTGTTTAAAAATTACTATATGGCTGGCTTAAAATTAACCCAAAATAGGTTGGAAATTGAAAATCAGACACAATTACTAGAGGAAACAATAATCATCAAAAGGTGAACATTTATTAATAAGCAATTTAATAAATGTTTATTGTTTAATTACTATTCATTAAACTTAATGTTAATTTATTAAACGTTTGAATAAACGTTATTTTCCAACATATTTTGGGTTCATTTTAAGTGTAAGGTCGCTAAAATCTTGTTCCAAGGAAGGTAACGAGCTGCAATTGAAGGCTAATAATTAATCATTCCAGAGTTAATCAGAATAGGTCAAAATGTAACAATTTTATTAACAGCCAGGTAAATGTATAATGCCAATTACATAATCAATTCAAAGATAATTCGTACATAACACAAAATATTCCAAAATAGCCTAAAGACTGAAAGATTTCCTGACTTTCTGAATATTGCGTAACACAGAGCATTCACGTGTTACGGGCCAGTCTTATTAAAGTATTGCGCCCCGAACTCACTACTACCTCGCTTTAAGTAACTCAGACCAGACCGTAACCTCTTTCAAATGGAAATGCATGATAACAAAGGGAATTTAAATTGGATCAAGTTCCCATTTGCCTGAATTGAAAGAAGAGACCAAATGGCTCCAAAAGCCACACCCATCATAATATGCAAAATATCTCAAAGCTCTTAAAACTCTTATTAACTTCTTGTATACTTCTGTGGGGACGAGATTGTTGTACCAGTCGCACTGAGACATTTCTAATGATATCAAACACATATAATATTGAACAGTGAGAACCTACATCCAAATTACACAGATTTTGGGTGATCTCTCAGCATGAAGTTGAGTGGGATATGAGAAAAAAGGAGAAGGGAAATGCATATAAATTAAGGCTATTTTCATTTGATTCGCTCTGTGTGACGTCGTCTGCGAAAAAGTGTCCTCTTTGTTTTCCACCAGACAACTTGGCGTTATGCAAGTTTTCTCAGACTTTCATAAGCAAGCCATACAGTCATTTTTAAACAATAGTTGAGTTAAATAAAAAGTTAAATAAAATAAAATAAAAGTTGTTTTGTTTCTGAACAGTACAGTCATTTACAAATAGGGAACTAATGTGCTTTAGGCATGTGCACTCAGAAAACTGTATATCAGAAGTTTGACAAGGTTGTAAAACGCATGCAAATAATAAACTTAGTGGTGTAGCCACTATAGAAAATTAAAAACCATAATAATAATACAATAAAAAAAAACAGCAACTGATAGAATTTGCACTGTATTACAACACTAATGGTCTGTCTGTAAAGGCCGATTATGGAGACATTTTAATCTTTCATCATCTTATATAGTCATGCTGCACACCTTTAACTTGGTTGTTCTATGCTTTGGTTGTTGATTGGATTTTCAGATGTGGACATTGCTCTCAAAAGTGGAGGCAGATAAATAGGGGTGAGGGTGAGGTTAAAGCAGAATAAATGATTGAAGAAGTCCTGCATACATCATCTGTCATTTTCACCGGAAGGTCCAGTTATGACATTTTGAAAAAATGAAACACATGAACAGATTAATTGTTCACAGGAAGATCTATAACTTGCATTTAGAAAATAAATGGGGTGAAATTTCATAGCATGCAGACTTTACGAAGTCAAATTTTAATCTCACACAAAAAAAAAAACACTCCTACTCTTTTATTGCTTTGGGAGTCCAGGTGTGTTAATAACAGGGCTGATTTTATTACAGTATATTGGAGCATATTGGACCAGAAGACCATCAATTTTGCAGATGACATGGAGACTTGGCTGTAAATGTGAAAAAAAAATTTCCCCCTGTTTGGAGGTTGTGTGTGAACAGGACTCGCTGTCAAAATGTCCTCAAATCAGTGCTGGCAATGCCAAAACAAGGTGTTAAAGTTCTCTATCGATGGTATGTGTGAACAAAGCCATAATATCAGCATGCACGTTCGAGCACGTACAAGGTTACGATGCTCTGGCGTACTGCAAGAAGTCTGCTTTCAAAGAGTTTGACCCAGTCAGAGTTTGACACCATTATAGATTTACAAGTAAATTTCATAGACTGTGAGACCTCATGAACAAAACTAATTGCGCATTCCAAATGCATTGTATTCCACCATTATTAGTCATTTTATTTAGCCTACATACCCCCCCCCCCCCCCCCCCCCCCATTTGTTGGTATCCTACTACAATTATTCTACATTTAATGGCATTTTAGTGGTGACTGAAAAGTTAATCCAGTATTATTACAAGACTTTAGTGTAAAAGTAGCTAATCTGTTAGAGGTAGAGAACCTGACACTCTTTCTAACAGTGTCAACAAGACTAAAGAAACTATTGTGGACTTGGAGAGAGGCCCCGTAGTGAGAGTGAAAGGCTTCAAGTATCTTAAGGTCCACACCTCAGAAAGCTTTACATGGACCACACACACCAGAGATTAGTTAGGAGGCCACAATAGAACCCATACCTTTGGTGCCTGGGGATGTCCCGGATGGCCCCCATGAACTTTGTAAAGGTGCACTATTGAAAGCGTCCTCTCAGGTTGACCTACTGACTGGTGTGGAAGTTCCAAGCACAAAATAGATTTAAAATCATGTAAGTCTTTTTATCTTTTGTCTGTGTCAGGGAAGAAAAGTAAACACACATCTGTGAAGAGTAGCATTTGTGTTTGGAATGATGAATTTTTTATATTTAAATTACAATAAATAACAGAATTTTCACTCGGGTAAACTATCCATTTAAAGCAGGGGTGTCCAATCCTGATCCTGGAGACCCACTCTCCTGCAGAGTTTAGCTCCAACCCTAATGAAACACAGCTGAACCAGCTAATCAAGGTCTTTCTAGGCTTACTAGAAACTTTCAGCAGGTGTGTTGAGGCAAGTTGGAGCTGAACTCTGCCGGACAACGGCCCTCCA
This sequence comes from Gobio gobio, assembly GCF_949357685.1. Classification (NCBI taxonomy): domain Eukaryota; kingdom Metazoa; phylum Chordata; class Actinopteri; order Cypriniformes; family Gobionidae; genus Gobio; species Gobio gobio. The sequence goes on along the minus strand of NC_137101.1, from coordinate 24,491,618 downwards.
AGACCAAGTTTGGACACCCCTGATTTAGAGTTTGAGCACCGACCAGCAATGCATGTACTGTATCAATATACAAAAGGTTGTAGCGGTTTCTTGTCAAAAAGGTAAAATATTTTTATTTTTATAAATAGACTAATGCTGCCTCCACGTGCTATCGGAAATTTACTAATTCCCACGCTTGATTACGAGCTTGTTGCATTCAAGTGTTTTGTTGTCGGAATGAACATGAATCATGGAGGACACCAGGTTTATTCTTGCCTATTTATTGGGAAAATCCTATTAAAACCAACATCATATGTGGTGTCCCATGCCCTGACAACAATGTAAACTTTCCACATAGTCCTCTTTCTGCCGATTTTGTTATTTCAGTCAAATGCAGGCTATTTTCGCTGTGTATCAAACATACAATACTCTTCAAATGATTACTCGTACATGTAAATATGCAATACATTAATGTCAAGACAAGACGGCCTAGCTGTTTTGGTTCAAAGACAGATATTTTACCTGTTGTAGTGTAGGTCTATCTATGCATTACAAGTAAATTTACTGAAAGGCTGTCGGGAAAGTGTAATCAAGTTCATCAAATTCATTCACAATATGCACAAATTCATTCTTAATTATGTCTAATATGCTAAAAATGTCTTTAGTTGCGATGTTTGCATCCCTGAATTTTAGGCTACTGCTAGTCGTTTAACATTTCTATTCATAGGCTATTCATAAAACATGTTTTGCTCAATATGCACCAATGCTGCATTTTCTATATATGAATCATTATGTAAACAACTTGTATTAATTTTAGATTGAAACAATGAACTCATTGAAGTAATTATTACAAGTTGTTAGCTAAGTGTGTGATTTGTATATATACATTTCTGAAATGCATTACTTGGATAACCTGATAACAGATTTAACTCTAAATGGTATTGTAGATACATGTATTTTCTGTACAACTGCTTTGAAATTATATGTATTGTGGGAAAGTGCTACACAAATAAATGTGAATTGAATTGAATTAGCTACTTGGATCTTGCATCTCAATTGCAGGATTTAAGTTCAGCTATGCCATCACACGAATACATTTAATTTTAAAACATATTAAAATAGAAAAGTTATATAATCTTTTTGTATTCATGGTTCGGATGACTACATTTCTCTTTTCAAGCTCATCTTGAAGATTTCTTTCTTTTAGTTTATTTTGAAGCAAGCATGCTTAAACTTGCTCAGTGAATGTGAGATCTCCATATTCAGTAGTCCTCTGAGAGACAGAGACCGACAAATAGAGTGAAAAAGAGCTAGACGTAAGATTACACAGGATTGGGTTGCCAGGTGCCTGCCCAAACTGTGCAAAAACATTATTTGAGTATCTGGTCAACTCAAAAAACTGTGAGACGTTTATCATGTGACCGGCAAAAGATCCACAGTACTTAATTCAGTTGCAAATGCACTGATTCACTAATTGAAACATTTGTTTGCAGTCGATTAACATTACGTTTTGTCTTTCTAGGAAGGGAACTTTGGGTCTTAATACTGGGTCAACATCCCAGAGAACACAGAACAGGCATCCCGGAATTCAAATATGTGGGAAACATGCACGGAAACGAGGTAATGCAGCGTTGTTCCTTTGTTATATATTGGAGAACATAGGTACATTTTAACCAGGTCTTGCATTGTAAGCAGTTCAATATTACTGAACCGCTTCTAAAGAACCCCAGTCTTGCATGTCTGTTTTCTTTAGATGGGGCTAAATTAGGAATTGGAGGCTTCTTTAAATAGATCCAGCTCTGCGTTTGTTTAGTTTTTTTTTTTTCCCTCTTTTCTTGTTTGGGCAAGAAGGGGCCAGTGCTGGTCTGAAGGGGCGTATTTGGTAAGGGGTGTGTGGGAAAAACGGTCTGTGCACAAAAGCATTACAGTCCGAGGAACCGGCCGGGACGCCAGTGAGGAGCAGTGGACTGTGACCCTCACTGGGGGAAAAAAAAATCCAAGGTGGGCTGGATAGGGGGGGATCTTTTCACCAATGTACTCCGCCCCCATGCCCACTCAGAACTATTGTGATTTCAGTACTTCCTGTCTTTGTGAGAAGACTAAACCAAATAGGCAAAGCTGGGAAAGCTTTTTTTTTATTATTTAAAAACAAGCAAACTTGACTCTATCCCAGTTAAATTTAGGAGGAACTATCCACCTTTTCCGAACGATTGTACAGCATTTTAAATTATGGGTGGCACTTCTGGTTTGGGGAACGCCGATTCAATTAATCCTATCCATCAGTTTGACTGAATAAGCATACATTTTCCATCATGCTCTGTTTTTATCCATCAGGAAAATGATGTACATCTTGACATTTTAATGTGACACTGGTATCACAAGAATATCTGTGACAAGAGCTCGTTTCAGTCTGTTGTGTTCTGTTCTCCCAGATTAGTTTATTTTTCTTTACCACTGTGGATATGGAAAATACAACAGACACTGCAGTATTGTGGTCTAATCTTCCTATGTGATGGACATATACCATGAATAAGTCACTGGAATGCAGTAAGAATCTCTCATTTTCTCCCCACATACTCATTCATGTCTCTTTGTCTAAGGATAAATTTGCGCTCAACCAATTGAGTTTGAGGCAGAACTACCAGATTATCTGAACACACAGCTGACTGGTGGCAGGACTAATATGTAGCTTTCTAATACTAGAGGTATGTTTCATTAGGCACTGCTCAGACCAATCAGTGCCTGACCTGCAGTTCATTCTGGTTAGAAAGTCATACTTGAGAGTGAGACTGCGCTGATGCTATGTGACTGTGACGTATGCCCTTAAAATACTATGAGAGCGATTCCAGAGCAGTCGGCTGGCACATTCTGCGCAGTTTCTCCAGAACAGCTGCACAAGCTCTGATGACGACACAGCTGTTTAATGATGACAACGATCATGCGTGTTTCGTGTTTGTTCTGACACCTTTAGTTCTGCTAATGCTCACTAAGTTTTTAAAACGGTAAAAACTCTTTTCATATAATATTAATGTTATATTGAGTCATGTTTATAAAAATCAAAATGATACAAAATATATAGACCCTGCTTTATTTAGTGCTGTCAAAATTAGCGCGTTAATGCATGTGATTTAAATTTTTTCAGTTTAACGCGTTACAAATATTTAACTCAATTAATGCAGCATCCATTTATTCTGTCATCTTTTGGCTAGCGTTACATTGTATGATCACGCTCTTATTCATGCAAATGCTTTTAAACCATTCAAGCGCGACAAGACGAACGTGAACGTCTGTGAATGTCCTGTCTATGTCACACAAACACACACACACAACGCACAGAAAGACGTGCACCAGTATCGTGCACACAGACGGGCCAGAATTGAGTTATTTTTCGCGCTTGAACAAACAATAACACAATTATAGCAAAAGCAGCCTAATAAACCAGTTGCTGTGATTCTGTCATTAATGTTAATCAAAGAACAACGGTTACAGAAAATTCTATCTTTTAATAAGGATTAATCTATATTTAATTTATAATTTGTGCAGTTAAGACTGTAAAGTGTTTCATAACTTTATTCTATCTTATAATAGACAGGTTGAAAGGCCACAGGTAAATATGACATTCATCATAATGGTTTTATGTGAAGATTGTTTTAATTTCACTTAAATGTGAATATTTAAAAATATATATTTTTAAAGTCTAATACATTTTGAAATTGATATCTTTCAGTCATACTGTAATGTTTAATATCTAAATATTAATGTTTAAAAAAAGTAGCAGTATTAGTATCAGTGATACTGGACTTCATTCATAAAAGATGCCATTACAACAAATATTTAAAATATACTGTCTTCAAGTTGTTTCTGCATTAATTTGGAGAATAACTAAAATTATTACAATATGAAAAACTCAGAAAAGGTTGTGCGATTTAATTAGGTTTTTTTTTTTTAATTGACAGCACTAATATTTAAATAAATTTGGATTTAGAATTTAAGTTCTTGCACATATGTGCAATGTACATAACGCAGCACATAAAGTACTGAATGAAGTGCTACTGTTGCTACATAAAAACATCTTGTATTTGACATATTTCATCCAATCCACTTAATCTGTAATGAAGTAATCAAACACAGCGCAACCGCAAGAAGCAGAAAGTGTCTGAATTGGCGGCTTCCGTTTTTCAACTCCTCCCCCGATTGCAAGCGGCAAATCTTTCCAACCACCTAGAATACCATAACACATTAAAAACCACTGTGTGATCATCGTCGAAACATCATTTGTCATGCTGCAGTATTCATCGAGTTTTCTTAGTTTTTCTTTTTTGTTCAAAAATAACACCATTCCCCTTTAAAAGATTTCATGTATATCCATAGCTACTGTACATTTGTCTAATGACCTTTAAAATGTAGCCAGTCAAAGCTTTACTTGTCTGACGGCAGCTGCAGCACCATGGTGTCACCTAATGAGACAACATCCTGTCTGATGTTTGAAGTGGACCACTGTCCAAATCACGCAAATGCAAGGAAGCTATTTGAACATCCAGGATGGGAGGTGCATTTCAAAAAACTGTAAACATGTAAACATTACTCAAATTAGTCACATAAGCCAGCATCCGTGAATCATCTCACGGAAAGGTGTGCCAGAACTCTGATACACTTTTTAAAGTGCTCCTATGATGGTCCGAGTCTCTTAATGACCCCATAAGACTGAACATGATCCTTTTGTGTAAACCTGAATAGCAAAAAGTCTCGTTCAAACATCTAGCTAAAGAGAGTGTACAGACTGTAAACACAGACAGGGCTCGTATGGATTACGGAGGGATGAAAGAGGAGAAGAGAGGGGAATTATGCATTACATTAATGCATTACTCAGAATAAAAGTAAATAATTGCATTACTTCAGGCATCATTTATGAAACAAACAGAATGAATCTGTCTGAATCATCTGTGTTTAATTTATTGCAACAATTCCTTGTTTGTTCATGAAGCTCAATTAAAGAGCATAGCTTTGGCAGCATCAAGGTTGTAGGTTTATCAGTTTGTGTGTTTATTGGGAAATGTTTCTTTATGCATTCGGCAGACACTTTTACCCAAAGTGACCTGGAGTGCATTAAAGGCAAATGGTTTTACAAACGATTTGAATTAGTTTGTTCTGCTCATGTTTCATGATTGGCTGTTGGTGGTTGTACACTAACTAGCGTAGCTATGCTGTTGGTAAGGTGTTCTAGAGTGTGCTGGTTTATTGCTTACTGACAGTACATGTTACAGTATTTAAACGTGTTTAACCATTTTCCTTGATTGGCGTAAGGTCATAAGTGGCTTAAAAATACATCAATCAATATCTGCCCATTACCCTTATTTTTCCGGGCATGTAAACACTTTAACCTGCGTTCTTTCAGTTTACTTAAGTGCATCCAACCAGAGTGAATGTTTCACTGAAAGGAGAAAATATGTTGTACACTCCGACTCTTACTGTTGAACTAAACTCTTCAGTTGAAGGGGAAGTGGTCATACATTGACTTCGCAACCTGTAAACTCTTGTTTCTTGGTTTGCTGGGTTATTGATTTGGATGTAAACTGGTAAAACTTTCAGGTTTTCAACTAGTTTTCAGGGTAGTGGTGTGCATATAAACCATAGACTGTAAATAAAATATGGATGTGGTGTCTGTGACGTCACCCATAGGATTAACAAGAGCAGTTTTGAATCGTAAAGTAGGGTCGAGCTGGCCGCGTCACTCCCGGATAACAGAAAATGGGCAAAGAGGTGGGACATGGGTGGAGCTGAGGTGACGTGATGGCTAACAGACAGCAGACAAACGGCAATCCCCCTGTCACTCAAAGTGTTCACACCCTTAATTATGCAGAAATTTAAAGAGATAGTTCACCCAAAAATGAAAATTAGCCCATAATTTACTCACCCTCAAGTCATCCTAGGTGTATATGACATTCTTCTTTCAGACGAATAAAATCTGAGTTATATTACAAAAGTCCAGGCTAATCCAAGCATTAGAATTGGATTCATAGTTGCTCTGTTTTTGAAGTCCATAAAAAGTGCATCTGTCCGTTAAATAACGTGCTCCACACAGCTCCGGGGTGTTAATAAAGGCCTTCTGAAGTGAATCGGCGCGTTTGTGTAAGAAAAATATTCATATTTAAAACTTTATCAAGTAAAGTTCCAGCCGATGGATTTCCTTGGAAAAGTGTTGAATGTTGACAGTGAAACTCAAGATGCGTACGTGACGTCATGGCGAGTGGACCTGGTCGTGTTAGTCTTTCGATCGGCAGGGGAACTTTCAACAATTTTTCCATAAATTGAACAGGGAAGGCGTCGGCCGAAAGTTTACTTCATAAAGTTTTAAATATGGATATTTTTCTTACATAAACGCATCGATTCGCTTCAGAAGGCCTTTATTAACACCCCAGAGCTGTGTGGAGCAGTTATTTGACGGGCAGATGCACTTTTTATGGACTTCAAAAACAGAGCAACTATGAATCCAATGTTAAAGGGGTCATAGAATGACATTTTTGTACAAGTTAATATGATTCTTTAGTGTCTAAATTAAAAGTTTGTAATATACTTTAATTAAAAATTCTCATTAGTATTGTAAGAAAACACTCATTTTACCTGGTCAAAACCAGCTCAGTTTTCAGCAACTCATTTCAGTGTATGTGACTTTAAATGATAATGAGCTTTGCTCACCCCGCCCCCTCTGCTCCGTGGGGCGTTCGGTTCGGCACGACACAACACCACAACACACGTGGAGTGTTGCCTTGACAACATTTGAGGGTATTTTTTCGAGAAATAATGGCAACGGGAGTCTCTGAGGACACATCTGAGCAACCTTATCATTTTGAACCGGAGTCGGACCAGGAACAGATGACGAACGTTTCTGAATGGTTGGTTAACATCATGTCACTTTGATCTATCTTTGTACTGGCAGAGTAGCGTAGTTGCTATGTGTTTCCTGATGTGTTAGTTCATTGACAGATTGATGTTATGTTATAAGATTTTTTTTTTTACATTACTTCTTAATCAGTAACAGACACCGTTATAAACCATGTACAAAAGTAAGCTTAGTGTAGTGTTACCACGTTAACTTTATCACCCGAGTACACAGTTTGTAATAACAAACATAACGCGTTGTTCATTATAAACGTGGGATTATGAATTATATTGAGAACATCATACACAGAAAGCATGCCGTAATGTAATTTACCCTGTAAACTTTAGCCTCATTCATCGTGAAGCGTGCAAGCGATTTGCAAAGATTAATATAAAGGTTAATAAAACGTTACACTCACATCTCCCTGAGGTGCAGCAGGAACACGATCCTTTTTCAAGAGCAGCTTATTAGCAAAACCTGCTTTATACTGACGCTCGTTTATAAAGCAGTCTGCTGAGAAATGATTGCGCAAACATTGACGTTGATCGGGGGGAATATTCCCTTCTAAAACAAAACTCAGCAGCCACTGGGTCTTCAGCAGTTCGGATTTAGGAACATCAAAATGACTGCTGTGTTCGTTATTACACCCAACAACACAACACCACAATCGCTTAGACGCCATTCTGCTCCAGAGTATTAACAATGGCGGACTATGATGACAGCTCGCTCAGGGCGGGTCTGTGTTGAAACGCTGCTGTCAATCAACAATCTTAGGAGGGGCGTACACCGTGTAACGTCACACGGTCAGACGGCTCGATTTGAGACAGGGGAAAATATATAAGGAGATTAAAAAAAAACACTGGATGTATTTTTATCATTATAGGATGGTTGTGTACAGGCACTGCCAACACACATTTCCGTATAATCAACTTGTAAAAGTGCATGTACCATTCTATGACCCCTTTAATGCTTTGATTAGCCTGGACTTTTGTAACATAACTCAGATTGTATTCGTCTGAAAGAAGAATGTCATATACACCTAGGATGACTTGAGGGTGAGTAAATTATGGGCTAATTTTCATTTTTGGGTGAACTATCCCTTTAAGGCTTTATATAATGTAAACAAATGAGTTATAAAAAAAAAATCACCCCCCTAACAGTTGTCATAAAGGGAAAAATAAGATGTATAGACCGAAACCACAATTTTTACCAGGCATTTTAACATGGGGCTTAATGAGATTCTGCTCCCTTTTGGAGCCTGTCTCTAGCGGCCAGTTGTTGAATTGCAGTTTAAGTCACTTCCGTATTGGCTTCAAGAGAAACTGGGGGAGGTTACTGCTTGATATAAACATACTCAATGACCAGATTCGCACTCACTGGTTTTCATTCACAACTTCAAGCACACTACTATTAGTAGACTAATTTAGAGAATAGAAAGTGAAGGTATTGGACGTGATTCCAGATACAGCCTAAATCCGAAAGTATACCTTGTTTTTACGCACAGTCGAATGCCCAGCCTTGCAAAGTATACTTATTTTGACTCGTACGCGTACACAGGAGTTCGACGCATACGCAGTTTTGAGCAATCTCTCGCCACGAGTTACAACCCATGTAAATACTGCAAAAATATTAAATGGTGCACGTTCAGTACATGCATACTCTTCGCTGTTCGCTGACCCTCACGTACACGTATATTAGTGAAGTATACTTTGGCCTTAAGTTTCTATGATATTCTGGTCTCTATGGGTTAGGCCCCTTTTAAAAGTCTATTGGACTTTTCATCCGTTTCATCATCTAAATAAAAACCATATATATATATATTTTTTTTAAATTGCATCCAAACAGTGATCACATTAAGTAACCAACAGTGAGAGGAATTCGTGGGAAGCTGAAGTCTAATGAGTGTAACAGTCAAATGACCTTCGGCCTCAGTGCAGTGTGACTGACTTGTCTTTTTCCAGCTCTGGTTTTACTTCGATCTTAAATTATTCTGCTGCACGCTGCTCCGGCCAGACCGGACTCACCGCCTGCACAAGCTGCACTGCATGAAAGCACGATTGTGAATATACAGACTGATCTTAGTCCTACTGGGGGTTTTAACAGTGGCTCCCTTTTTTCGTTCTCTCTCTCTCTCTCTCTCTCTCTCTCACTCTCACTCTCACACTCTCTCTCACTCTTACTCTTGATTTGACCCTCAAAATGTTCTACAAACAGTAGCATAATCTTATTTATTGTAAAAAAAAAAATGTATTAAGGTTGTGACAAGTCAGAGTTTGAGTCTTGACAAGAAGCTGTGGGTATAATGTTCCTGTGTTTATCTAGGACAAATCTCTTGTTGTCTACATGCCAACTTAAACAAGCAGCCCATGTGCCTCGGTAATCAGAAATAGATCCATAAATATTCTCTCCTGGTTTAGTTATTTCATTCAGGTTTGTCAGTGAAGTTAATGTTTTCTTACAAAGTTTTATAAAGCCCGATTTTTGACCAACAGTATTCAGCATAAAGTCTAGTTTAAGTCTGGTCAAGAACTGCCTACTTAGACATGAAAAGACAATCTGTCCAACATGTAAATGACCAATCACAGTTTTTGTTTTTACAATGAAGAAAAAATTAAGACAAAAGTGTTCATTTTATTAATTGCTTTTCTGTTTTAAGTCTTCTTTTGAATGCAAGTGATATGTAATGTAGATTACTTTAGATAAAATTTTGAAATTGGCATTGGCCGATAATCATGTCTGCTTAGATTTGTATTTATTTGAGCATTGCATATAATCTTTTCATTTGAACAAGTTTGTCTGCAACTGATGTGCTGTACAGTTTTATATATGCCAATTATAGAGGATGACCGATAAAGGATCTTAACAATAACTAAGTCGGGCAGTACCTCCCGATAACCGATTAAATAAACCATTTAAGACACACCTTGGGCTTGAGGTCAATTTGTTTACCATGCTATACTTTTACTATATAGTGATTACCGGTATACATCATTTTAAAGTTCTAAGGGTTTATTGTCAATCTACGGTGTCCGTTTTAAGTTATAGATGCAATAGTAATGTTTTGATTTGTGGGTTTCGGGAGTGCCAACACGCATTAAAATAACGCATTTAAAATATTAAATCCATGAAATTGATATATTGTCCATTTTTTTTTTGTCATATTTCTCCTGAACTATCTGCTCTCCATCATCGTTCTTCAAGAAATTGTAATCTGAGTACCATTTATGTTTTAAAACTGTATACGATCGTACATTAGATTCTCACAAACTAATAAGCCCGCCTCCAAAGTTTATTTTTCAAAACAGTGCAGCAGTTTTACTTATAATATCCAAGCAGTTTTGTGATGTCCTGAGAGGCAAGAGGTTAACTCAATCCAAAATATGATGCAAAATAAATATTCGGTACTGGCGTTCTCTGTCTGTGAAGCGTCTTTCTGTGAACACACACCCGATCAGAAAGCGGGTTCTCAGACAGTCCTCTTTTGCGATTTATTGCATTTGACTTGGAAAAACACACAAAATTGTGTCAATTTTTTGCATGTATCCTCATAAGCATAATCTTAAATGAGTTAAAAAGTCTTAAGGGTAATTCCTTGTTAAATCAACCAAATTTCTGAAGCTTCCCCAGCTCAAATTATTATTATTTTTTCTGAAGAAAGACAAACATAAATAGTGTTGAAAGCCAAAATGTCATGAATTAATATTTATTGAGTAATCCACTCAAAGTTAGCCATAATGTGCAATCATATTTAGATGCCTTTAATACTTCTTGAGTCTCAGACACCGAAAATTATTCAACATAATAAAAAAAAAGTTTAAGAATCGAAAAGAATATTTATATATATCTTTAATACTGCTTGAGTAAGAGGCATGTAAACTTCGGGGGGGAAGCACAAGTGCTTTTTTCCGTTTATGAAATGTCACTATTGGCATATAATGCAACAGAAATGACTAAAGTGGATAGATTTAACTAATAGACATGCCAATCTATATGTAAAAATAATATTGGATTACTTATGTATGTTTTTCACCAGAAAATAAATACTTTTTTAGCCAGGGACCTCTGGTTGAATTGACTATGAATGACCCTTAAAGGAATGTAAAGAGCTGAAACTATTTGTCTTTTCATATTAACAAAAAATTGAATAGCACAAAAGGATAGGTTTCAGGAATCTACAGCCAGATAAGATCACAGCTGTTTAGTATGTCAGCAAAATCCTGTGTGGGTGTGATAAATCCTCCTTAAATTATTAAACCGTCTTCCATTTCTTCTCTCACAGGTGTTTTGTTTCACCAACAAGTGTAAGCTTGGCCTCAAATGTATCACCCCACAGGTGTGAGGGATCTGTCTGTGCCCTCACACACATGCTGAAATGTTTTGGGAGTCGATCTAGAGGTGTTTTTGTGTGTGCATCAGGGCGCCGTATGAAGAACATCGTGTTTGTCAGGCATTGGACTCTGTGATCATGTCTGAGGCGCTGAAGGGACTGAGGGTGTGCCATTTGTGTTTGTCTTTTGAAGGGGAAACGGTACACAGTTCTTGGATCTTGTTGTGTTTTTACATTTTTCACCCACAATAGATGGACACTATGTAAAAACCAAACCACATCAATAAAGTTTCAACCACATCACAGAACGTTTTAACAGAGATATCTAATGACACATATTAACATATAACCACTAAATAAAGCAATTTTCAGTTATGTAAACATGACGTACAATGTTCAGGGACTTTAATATGTGTCAATGAACCGTGAAACCAGACTTTACTGCAGTACAATTGCCACTGGAGCAGATGTGTTTGTTTTGAGATGAGTCAGTGAGTAAGTGCTGATGGGGACAGGGAGAACTAAAGGGCTCAATATATCATCATCAGTGGACGTTTTGAGCTCTCTGTTTTTACAGAATTTGCTCAGAGGTCTTTTGGAACCAGTGGTTGTGTGTTGTATGGACTTGAAATGCCAAATGTCTGACGAAGGAACAGGAAAAAAACACCAAGTCCTCAAATGATTTAAATCATTTTGATATCTCTCAAAATGTATACACTGATACAGTTGAATAGTTTATAAAAGTCCCATTAGGCACAGCAGTAAGCCTTTTCTTATCATATGACGATAAACAGAATGCAACCATTTATAAAAACATTTACATGATTGTATATTTTATCTCTTTAGTTTAGTTTATAAACTCAGCAAAGAAAGAAACTGTATGTATTCAGGATACTGTATGTTAAAGATATTTTTGTCATTTTCCAAAAAAGCTTTCTTTATTAGAAAGGGTTTAAACAATTTTTTATGCTTGTTCAATTAACCAAAAACAATGATTGCACATGCACCTTTGGAGCAGTCCTTAAGACAGTTTACAGGCGATAGACAATTAATGTCACTGTTCCAATAACATGAAACACTACAGAGACCTTCCTACTGACTCTGAAAAACACCAGGAGAAAATTATTTTAAAAAATCTTTAAAATCCTGGGCCGTTTCTCAATATGCATTCTTGTCTGTACTTGTGTTCTTGTGGACTTGTGAAATGTCATCAGTCGCTGCCCAAGTACTGTTCCAATTCAAAGTTCACATTTAGCCAAGTGCAGTTCCCCGGATGTGTCCTTTTATCGTGGATGCATTGAGAGGTGACTTGTGCAGACTTGAGACAGACAGGTATCCCAGAATGCATCTCGCACCAACTGGCAAGCGTCAATAGTGGTGGAGAAAACCCGCGTAATTTAAATATACTACTGTTATTGTGTCATGAAATGTAGTTTTAAGAGTTTTTCAGGTAATGTAGTTGTTTAAAGCTGAAACCTGTGGTTTATTTATAAAGAGAGCACCTATTTGAAAATTTGATCTGCCGTTTTCAGAGTTGTGAGATCCAGTCGACCACGGGCCGATCAACGCTTATGTACCCCGCTGAGAGCAGCCTTTCCTTTGCCGCTGGCTCTGATGTCTCTGTAGTGGTTAAACATGAGATGTAATTCGTCTTGTGTATATCTAACGGGTGATTTTTGGTCTCTATAATTTGTTCCCTGGCAAAGGGCAAAGACAAGTTTCATAACTTTATATATTTAGGCTACTAGAGCACTGACTTTGTGTATTTGACTGAATTGTTTGCTTTATTTCTTATTCTTTTAATTATACATTTTACTTATGCTTTTTGGCTATTATTGATTATTAAAACTGACATTTAACAAAAAGAGACAGGGTTGTGTTTTATGTCATATTTAATTTTATTTCAGTGAAGATAATCAGAGTAGCCTACATATGCTCATTTTGCCTGAACCACATATTAATATGTTTAATATTTTTTAAAGCCACACTGTGTAACTTTTTTAGTTTATTCTTAGCTAAAAACACTTAGGTCTTTCAAAAATATATGTGCTCATTAATGTATATTTACTTCTTTCAAGTAATAAATTATTCTCGTAAGTTTATAATATGCCATTTAAAATACATACGGGTAGGGGTTTGAATGCAGGTCGCCATGTTGCCCCTCCATCTTGAAAGTACATTAGCCAAAGAGGGGCATACCCGCAAATTCAAGCTTCGCCTTTCGCGTTTTAACACTCGATGGCACTGTACAAAATTCCCTGCCTCGCGCATGTGCGCGTCAACTTGTTCAGACTTGTCTGGTGCAGCGCAGAGAGTTTTCATCTCAGCAGCGTCCAGTAACAGAGTTATACGGAGTTTTCCTGGCTTGTTTATTCCTCAAAAGTCTGTTTTTCCTTATGTGGTATTTCTGTGCGTTAATAACTCCATAAGTAATAATAGTTATTGTCATTGTAGATGTGTTTCAGAGTGTGTCATCGCGTTGTCATCAGTTGATGTCACCTCAGAAGTATTTTTGTGTCAACATACAATAGCGTAATGCTCACCTATTTGAATAATCATTCAGTCTGTTTGTTATCAACAATGTATTCGTTTATAGAAAATATTTGCTTGTAATGTATGTTGATGGAAATATGTATCAGGTCTGATCGGCATATTAACAATTGTTATACAGAGCGCACTGCAGTGCTAAAGCTGCGCACACACTTAATCTGACACCGCTTGTTAGCAGCAGCAGCGGCAGCTCCGCTCCTTTTAATGCAGCTGCATTTAGCGCCTATATATGGTACAATAAGCTCTGGTTTACGGTTACATTATACAAATGTAACTTATAAGTATAGTTATACAGTTCTTAACTGTGTATCTTCTGTCATGTCATTATCATGTATATTTACCGTCCTTATTTGTTCTCTCACAGAAACCACATTTATGTACAAATCCACGCAAACCTGTTTATGCCTTGCAATTGGATGACTGAATAAACATTACTATCATCAAAGTTCACTCTGGATTAGCTGCAGTTCTTTCTAGCCGAATAATTAGGCCAGTTGAGTTCCAACCATCCCACTGCGCACAGAATATCCCACAGGCACCGTGTCGAATGTGGACGAGGTCGAACTGGAAGCCATGTTAAACTTGGACTAAATCGGCCACCGTAGGAGTTAAAACGAAATCGGAATTGAGAGGAACAGAAACTAAAATTCACTGGATGGTCATATACCTTTTCACCGCTAGATGGGGGGAAATATCACACAGTGTAGCTTTAAAATGTAAACAAAAAGAGGCAAGGTTGTTTTTTTATATTTTGTTTTGTAATAAATATAGGCCTACATGCAGTGAAGATAACCGATGTATGAATTGCCTGAACCACATTTGTGTGGCTATTAATGTTTATGATTTTTAAAAACAAAACGGGGCAGAGTGGTGTTTCATAACATATTTTGTTTTATTGTAGCCTAAAATATTCATAGCCAGTACGCCAGAACGAGCTGAGTGACATTATCCAGAACGCTACTGTTCCATTTGCAGAATTACCGGAACTTGGCAAGTCCGAAGTTTGCTTACTTGGTATTGAGAAACCGTGCTGGTGTGCTTTTTGGAATTTTAATAAATTAAATCAGTTTGCTTGTAAATGTCTCGTATCCCTTTTATTTAAGGGAAAAAAATATATTTTTATTATTTTATTTTGATTACTTTAGGGACATATCGAAATGTTTTTATTTGCTCTCAAAGCTCTCCTAATTTTTTCAATGTGCTTCTCTGGGATATTAAGCCCTGTTTTATATTGTATCTATAATTTTATACATTTATATTACATGCATGCTTTGTATTTGTTTATGGGTGTTTTATGTCTCTTTTGGAAAGGTGAGTTATCACACCGATGAGCTGATGTGTGCTGTGGTCTGTTTCAGCTGTCACAGATAACTGTGTGTAAACGTACACACCGTGACCCACTGTTAGACACAGACTACAGCACCCCAGGACAGACCGTTTAACCCACAACTCTACTAGTCTGAACTCGTGCTTCATAATCACAGGTCGCACTGTGTCACTGTGTATGACGGTGCACTTTAAACTACCATTCGGATATAGTTTCCTAGAAAATGGGTTGTCCTTAGGACAAATAGAGGCTGTCATTTCTCAGAAAATGTACAGAGACATCCACACCAGACTGATACTATCTATCTGTAGTCTCGATGCATGTTGTCTTATTTGAGCATCTCGGGCATCAGGTTCTGCGAGTAGTTTCTGGTATAGCTGCTCCTGTAAGATGATAGCAGCGCAAACTCTCCTCCAACCACATCAAAGCACACAATGATGTGTCAACAATCCATTCAGTGATCTCTTCCTGCAAGGAATGAAGCAATTCATTTCCTGCTGAAGAATCTGTCATAGTTCTGTTTAAGCATACCAATACTGTTGCCAATTGTGTGGGGTTTTTAACCTTTATTTACCTTCCAGTGTTTTCACTGGCCAAATTAAAGCTACACTATGTAACTTTTCCGTCCACTAGAGGTCGCCTGTTCAAAACAAAGGCGTAGTTTGATGACGGCACGTTTGAGCGCAGAATCTCGGGACATGTGGTCTTCACCTCACAGCCGGTGGGAAACAGTCAGGATAGGACTCGGGCAGAAATCATGTTCATGGATGCGATTATTAACATTACTGTAGTCTGAAGCAGAGCAGGACCGAGTGTTGTGGAGCTGAGCAAGGCCGCAGGAGCGATTGAAGAGCGGGACTGTTATTATGGCATAGTCGCTGGCGGGACTTTTATTATGACACGGTTGCCGGCGCCACTTCCTCTTTTCCAGTCATGAGTTTGAGGTAACGCAACTCTGTTTATCGTATTAGATATATCTGAGTGTGTTGAAAAGGAAGTTATGACGTTCGCTCGGCGGCTGCTATGACACTTGTTCACAATGCAGTGAGAGTAAAGTGTTTCACTGAATAAAACCGGAGACCGAGGGTGACGCAGATATGACGCAATCGACAGGCGACTCCCTCAAACGCATAGCTCACACGTCCCGGTTCCTTGGTTAAAATAGCAATTTTCTCACGATTTACAAATAGTTGAAAACATTTGGAATATTCTAAGTACTCAACTGAACAAAATATATAACACTGGCCTAGTGGTTTCTGGATATTTTACTGCAAAAATCCTACATAGTTTAGGATTTAATTGTATTTTGTAAATATAAACACATTTTGATTTTGATGGCTCCAACACTCTCCAAAAAAAGTTTGGACAGAGGCAAAATGAAAGTGAAAAGATTACAGAATATCCTAGTTAAACTGTTTTGAAACCATCCACAATTAGCAGGTGAACTGGTAATAGGTGAGGGTATCGTGATTGAGTGTAAAAGGAGCATCTCAGTCTTTGCAAGCAAAGATGGGTCATAGCTCATCACTTTGTGCCAAATTTCATGACAGAATTGGCAAACAATAATAAAAAAAAAACATTTCTCAATGCAAGATTGCAAAATATTGATGTCTTTCACCATCTACCATACATAATATTGTGGGAAGATTAAGGGAATCCAGAGAAACCTCAGTACATGTTGGGCAAGGCAGGAGACCTGTTGAATGTTAGTGACCTTTAAGCCCTCAGACGGCAATGCATGCGAAACCGTCATGCCGGTTAAATAAAGCTACATGGGCCCAGGAGTTCTTTGGAAAACCGTTGTCACTTAACACTTCTGCTGCATCAAGATATGCAACTCAAATCTATGTTACGCATGGACGAAAGCTATACATCACTTCTATGCAGAGATGGTGCTGAGTTCTCTGGGCCCGAGCTCATCTCAGATGATCCAAAACACAGCGGAAATTAGCTTGTTTTTGGGAAAAACTGACATTAAGTTCTCAGTCACCAGGACACAAGGGACCATCCATACCTGCAGCCCAGATCTGTCTCTTGTTGAAAATGTATGGCCCATCATGAAAAGGAGAATCAGACAATGATGACCACTGATTGTTGAGCAGATGTGTTATATCAGGCAAGATGGGAGAAAATTCAATTTGCAAAACATCAACAATTAGTAATTAAAAGGAAAGGTGATGTGACACAGTGGTAAACATGCCTCTGTCCCAACTTTTTTGGAGTGTGTAACAGCCATCAAAATCAAAATGTGTTTATATTTACAAAATTCACTTAAGTTGATCAGTGAAAACTTGGAAAAAATGTTCTTTATACTTTTGTCAGAGAATTGACAAATCATTGATTCTTGATTTTATTGCATTTTATAAAATGTCCCAACTGTTCAGAAATTGGGGTTGTATAATTGAAGACAAATGAGTTTGTTGTGGTGAATTGAATTGGACAGTTATAGTGGATCATTTTGACTCCTGTACCCTAACCGGCCACGATGTTATGAAGAGACAAGATAAAAGCCATCACTTCAATGTTAATCTGAGGTTTGCCCTAAGTAGGTGCAACCATGGCAAGCAAATAAGACATTTTGTCAGTTACTTGGTTTCTGTCACTCTGGGTAGCCCCATCTACAGCTACATATCATATCTGCTTTGTTTGGCTGTTACTGTGCAGTTTCTTGTACTTTTTTTTGCTTTTTTTTCAGTGTATATTAATAAATAATATATATATATATATATATATATATATATATATATATATATTTATTTTTTATTTTTTTAAGTACAAAAAAAAAATTATACCAACCAACTGCCTTGACCTGACTGCATGTACCTACACAAATCCATACAGAATTACTAAACACAGCAACATACACATGGAAAAATCAAAACATTATCCTGAATTTGTGTGTGCGTGTGTGGAAACAATGTGAATGTGTCTGTGCATGAATACAATGTGCGATCAGTGTGTCGAGAGCGCACCTATACGGTTTGTTTGCACATCAATTTAAAAGACTCCAGTACATCACCCCAATCGTCTTTACCTTGATTGTAAATCTCATCCATCAAAACTTTACTAGCGAGACACTGGTTTGCTTTATCCAGCCGAGAATCATAATTTGCGTATCATATGGTCATACAGCAGTGGGATTTGTACATATTTTTATACTGTGCGATTCATGAGAGCTTGAACTCTTTTAGGGTTTGAATAAAAAAAATCTCTGCCGACCAGGATTACAGGTGCTTAAGCCATTATAGATGATCAGGCCCTACTTCTAAGATAATTTAACTGTGTGATTTAAATTGACAGCCCTATATATATATATATATATATGTATATATATATATATATATATATATATATATATATATAATATAATCTCAATCAAATGTCTTTGAAGTTAAAAGTTGAAACTTTTTTACTTTTGACACTATATTTGTGATTCTCTGTGTGCAGGCTGTGGGGCGCGTGTTATTGATTCAGTTGATCAATTATCTGACCAGCCTTTACCTGAGTGATCCGCTGGTGACAAGTATGTTGAACAGCAGCCGTGTGCACATCCTGCCATCCATGAACCCGGACGGTTTTGAGTCATCTACCCGGGACTGCGTGAACACAGTGGGCCGGTAAGTGCGAGAGATAAATAATAAAATTCTATATGAGTATCCCACATTTGTGACAACGCCATACTTACTATTACTAGTAAAGTCCAATTCACACCACACAGACAAACAAGTCTGTCGAAGTTTGTTGGATCAGTGTGTTACCCCTGGGCGTGCTTAGTAAATTATCCTTGTAGTGAAAATTTCTGGACAATCCAGAAGAAAATTATAGAAAAAAGAGCAAGGAGATATTCGTATAAGCGTGCGTCCCATCCATTAAGTTTTGTGCTAGCGAAAGAAATCCTCCTGAGAGCGGAGAGATTCGTTACATGGATGAACTCTCGCGTTACAATATGTGGCCATAGAAACGGCCTCAAATGAACTATAAAACGAGAAGAAAGTCGTGTCTGAAATCTGCAGTTTTAGTTTTATTGGTTAAAAGGAATGGGGAATATCTCGTGTTTTTCCGTGGCAGCTTGAGTTTGTCGGGGCAGTGTAAATTGGCCTTAAAGCAATGGTGAATGTTGGTGATTTGTGGTTGAAAAAGCCTAGATCGTTGTTGCACAATGTTTTCTGTGCGAGTGTGAAAATGTCAGTGCAGTTTCATGTGGCTTTAAACTAATTTGTGGTTTGTTCTGGATAACTTGAATGCTTCGCACTGAATCTTGCAGCGCTGTTTAGAGGTTGTGTGATCAACACCAGTCAGCGACTAAACACTTTCGCTCTGAGCTGTCTTTTGGACCGAGATTATAATTGGTGCAGGTCAAACGAATAGTTTTGGTGCAAAAAATTCCATTCTGCTCTTGGCATGTTTGCCATTGGATGTTTTTACTACGCAACAGCAGTGCTTACCATTTAGGGAAATTAGTAGTGGTAGCAGTGAGACCTCCAACAAAATTCAGAGGCACCGGCAGGAAAAAAGTCGCAGTCTGGAGTCTGTAAAAAAAACAACAACAACAAACCAACTGTTGGTGAACTGTTGTACTGTTGGTAAAGTGTAACTTTGAGCTCACAGCTGATTGGTCCGTGGTGACATTCCACTGGCATCGGTCCCTGGCGTTGAGAGGGTGTACATGGTTTCAAATAATGATCTAAGTGGACCGAGTGGAGAAGTTTACACTGTTTCATTTAAAAACAGAAAAAGCAGGGAAAATATTTTTCCCCATGAAGTGACCCTTTAAACAATCCAGTTGAACAATTTATTTTCAAAAGCGAAATTCTTTTTTTTGCACGGAATTCAGAACAGTTTATTTCCAAGTTGTCCGAGTATGTAACTGTCATGCCTCAGATGAGACGTTTAGAGATACAGAGCACTTTTTCCACAAATCATCCAAAGCTTTGCTGATAAGCTGGATACAAAGGCTCAAAACACACGTCTTATCTGGCATGAGGGATCTTACTCACACACAAAGATAAACATCCATTATAGCAAGCAGACTGAAACTCAAACTATGTGGCCCACAGGCTCCCAAACAGCGGTACATAGTTTTGCCGGAGAAATATGGGTGTCATAAGCCTGAAGGAATGGAAATTAACTTCCTTGGTCTGTTGCCACGACCCGCTTTCAAATATCTACCCTAGTGGAAAAATGGCCAAATCTGTAATCAAAAGATATGAAATCCCCTATCTGGATCACTGTTTCGTTCATCCTGTGGATGTAACAATGCAGCTTTTGATCAGACCGTGCCGATCAGACAACAAAATGCTGTACAAGTCTTCTATTTTCAACGATACCGATCAAAGACAAGTCAGCACCTCAAGTTGTCCTTTTTTGTTCAGAGAAACTAGATGATGTAGATGGATCGTATCCGTGGAAGCTCAAGCTACAATTGCTCTGTGTGATTAGCAATAAAGCAAATTTAATTAGCCACTCTCAAACATGGAAGACAAATAGAGATGAATAGTTAATGTCATTCATGTCAATTTGCTTTTGGCTACTGGCGGTTGTTTAGAGAGAACAGTGTGGTTATATTTTGGCATTAGTTTTATTAAGAGCCCATTTTGCCATCTTTAAAAATAAGGTATAAAGATATTCAGTAGTTTGTTCTCATTATTAGAGAAGTGTTCACCTTAATTGTATACTGCATAAATATCGCTTTACAAACAATAGTCTTATAATAATCACAGTTATGATTTCTGTTGTTCAGATAGCAGGATTAAATCGTTAAATTTGGTGAATGTGTTAAATTGTTTAATATTTAAAGGTGCAGTGTGTAGTATTTATGAGGATCTGTTGACAGAAATGCAATATAATAAATATATATATATATCTGTTTTCAGTGGTGCATAAAGAACATAATGAACTGTTGTTTTTATTACCTTAGAATGAGCCATTTCTATCTACATACACCGCGGGTCCCGTACAGTGTAGTCGCCATTTTGTGCCGTCATGTTTCTACAGTAGCCCTAAACGGACAAACTGCTCTACAGAGCGTTAGCTACTCTCTGTCGTCTCAGACGACATCCTTGTCCTGTGTCGGCCACCGTAGCTTCTCTTTGTGCTTTGAAAGGGAGGGGTGAGCGGTGGACGGTTGCAATTCGCAACCTAAAATTGACACAATGACATTTTTGTAAAATCTTTTTATTCACAGATTTTCAGCAAACCCCTTGGGCCACAGTGCACACAGATATCGGTGTTATTCATTTTCAGTGAGTTTGCATTATGATGTTAGCCACACAGACTAAATTGAGGCATTATACAAGTAACTGCCTTTACATAATGTAGACAGTGAAGCAAGCTTTGAAACAGAGGCTACATGAGACCAGTGTCAACCATATGTCCAGCTCAGTAAGCCCCAAAACTTTGGAGACACACCAGACCTCATCTAATACCGTAGAAGCCACATCCTTGAATACAATCCGTCCTGCTCCTGCAGACTGAGACCACATAAGTGCTCCTGCTCAGATGGGGCGCAATTGGAAACAGATCTGATCTGGATTTGATGATATGGTGGGCAAACTCCGAAAGAAAGTGATTGAGCAAGAGTGAAAGCGAGAGAGCACGCTACAACAGCAGCCATGCAGCTGTACACTTTGACGACGATTGTATTTTTACAGGGTGCGGTGCGTTCTTATTGCCGTGGCTCTCGCTATGAGCTTCCTGTGAGGTTTGGCATCACTCTCAACCAACGGAAACAAACATACTTAACCTACGACTTTTCACATTGTAAGTAAGAGAGATGGGATTCACCAGCAAATGCATCACTCTGATTCCAGTTCTGATTGAATTAGGTTACTTTGCTGTTGTGATGTATCCCAAGCTGGATGAAATATTCTGAATGATACCAATCCACAATCTGATTTATGATGCAGCCTGGTATCATAAATCACACAATGTTTGTTCATTTGGCCAGAGAACAACTGGCCCCCTGACTGAGCCTGTTTTCCCCCCCTCCATTTCTGTCTTCTGATGGAGTTTGGGTTCCTTTGCCACTATCGCCTTTGACTTGCTTAGTTGGGGACACTTCAGTTGGCAGTATTATTGATTTGACTGTACTGACACTCTATGATGAGAACTGAACTGAGCTGGATGGTATCACTGTGTTCCCCAGAGCTGCTTTACAGCTGAATTGAAAGCTGTTTGTACCATTGATTTTTTTTTTAATAAAATGCTTCTTGACTTAACAATTACTTAAATACTTTTAGTAACTGAGGAAGAACCAGAACTTATTAGTCAGTAACTTTGTTTATCTATAAGGAGAATGATTTAAATGCATGTATAAATACCTAGGTTACTACAATGCAACAACAAAGTTATTTTCCTATCCTGATGTAACACCACTTCATGTATTTCTCGTAAACCCATACCTTTGTTTATGTGTCAAGTCTGCAAAGAAAAATCTATATATACCATGAAAAACCGGTTCTATATTTCAAAGGAAACCAATGAATCAACACTGAAAGTTAAGACACAAAAATACACAAGCTGATCACTGTGAAAATGGCCAGAGTTTAAGGCCTGAAAGATACTATATGTAAATGCAGGTTTGATTCTCAGTGCTGCTACAAGGGACTTGCAATAAGTTGGCCATTTTTATTTTTTTTACGTGTATATTAAATATTTTATGGTTTTCTGTTTGCAGACATTCCAGAACTGATAACAGAACTGAACTGTTTTCTATTTTATAATTTTTGTTTTCTACCAAAGTAACATTTCTTATCAATGTTGAAAACAGTTAATAGTTCAAAAGAACAGCATGTATACGGAGCAAGCTGTGAAGCTCTGACCAGTGGTCAGATCTAAGCCCAAATGAGGAATTCTTTTTCTCTTTTTGGGCAGATAAATACATTTTGGCCGGATAAATATCTTGAGTTAACACTAGAACCACCAGAGGTTGTTTTATATCTAAAACTGCCAGCGGGTAAAATTTACCCATGCACATGATTACTGTTTTGATAGGGCTAAAAACTTATGTGACTGTATTGTGCCACTGTCTTCTCAAAGTAATGAAATTATCATTTTTTGTCATCAACTTTGTTGTTGTCCTGTTGTTTTATGCTATTTTAGGCAGGCTACACTATTCACTTTTTGGTGAATAAAGGCTAAACCAGCCTGCAATGAGAATTTAGAAAAAAATTAATACATTGGGTGGTGTAATATTATAATAAAATGTTATTAATCACATATTAAGATAACCCATGTTATTTCAATTACTAAAATACCCTAAATAGACAAAGAGCTATAATAATTCACCGCACTGCATGGAATGTATGATGAACCGATAAATCAATTGATAATTATCAATTTGTTTAGTTATATCATTTATAATTTGAATAAGAGAACAACACCAATAAACTTGGTGCAATCATACAAATGTTTGTATTAATTGCATCATAGATTGGAAAAAAAAAATTTTTTTAACAACAGGGGATTGTAAATAACACAATTTTAGTAAAAGTCAATGGGACATAGTTTATTGAAAATCTGTTATGTACATTTGAAAAACAGCCATGTGTAAATGTTACCCCATGGCGGTTCTAGTGTTAAAGACACTCCATCTGCCCCGATCCCCTTTCCCATAGTTTCACAGACAAGGTTTAAGTCTACATATCTTAAAATATGTCAGTGCCATTGTTTTGTCTCAAGATGAACACCAGTAATGTTGTTTTCTGTTTACAAAAGCTTCTTAAATGTACTAATTGAACTAAGGCCTAACCCTGGCTTTATCTAAGCCCTGTCTATGAAACTAGGCCTCAAAGTCACAAGAAACTAGTCGACTAAATCAAATAATCCTTGGGATCTAATACAGTATTTTACTTGTATAACCTCAGTTATTAGTTTGTGGGAAAAGTTTATATTAGTCCTTTGCACATAGGAATTACAGACCATAATTAGCAATATCATGTGGCCACCCCTTATGATTCAGAAGAAATGTGCCACTCTCAAAGGACTAATTGACGGGAAATGGATGTTCGGATAAATTCATTTGGGAAACGGACTATTTTCAGACAGTCATGTACTGTGACTATATTTGGAAGCTAATGAAATCCGCTCTGTTGTCAGATTTATGTCCAATATGGCAATAATTTAACCTTCCGGTTTAAGAAAAGACAACTCTTGAGGTTTTAGACGTTTATGGTGACTTGACTCGATCAAAAGGTCCACAGATGTTTTGGCCTGGCATTTGCAATTTTCTCTGCGGAAAAAGGCAAACACGCACACGACTGGTCAGTTTGTCATTGGCGCAAATCTAAGTCATCTGAGGTTTCAGTGAAAGTACTAATTTGATGCCGAAAGCACAGCTGGACTGCAGGACTTTTCCCTTAGGCCGAATTTGAGAGTCTGTAGTGGAATGCGGCCACTACATCTTGATTCCATATATCCATCTTATATATATATCTCTCACACACCGTAAACATTAAGGGTAACGCACAATAATTTCTGCCTCATTTTAACGTACAGAGCTAATTATGAGTAAGCCATTCCTAGGTCGACTTGCTGAGTAGTGTAAACACTGCAGCTCTTTCAAAACATTGACATGTCAACCTCTGCCTTTGAACAATGGCAGATAGGGCTGGAAGGAGGATTTGGGAAATCCGGCTATGTTTGGAATCGAATACAAGCTTAGTAATTAGTGAATCATGCGTAGTATATCCTGTGTCCTGCACGAATTTAAATTCTAGAAAATGAACCTGTAAGTATTGTTCCAGAAAGAACCTCATCACGCTGCATGCAAGTGGTATCTTGGCATTATTTAGCCTTTTTAGATACGTTTACATGCACATTCATTTTTGGAGTTTGACAGACCCAGTCCCCAGTCAGTTTCATTGTATAGCGAAGAGAAACAGCTACTTTTGTGTACCGTCGATGGTTTGGAACAACATGAGAGTGAATAAACAATGACACAATTTTTGGTAAATTATTCCTTTAAAGATCAGTGAAACACTCCAGAAATGTTTCCATTCTCCACTGATCACTCCACAGCCACAAAGCGCAACATAAACACTATTTAATGCTTTTCACTCAGAGATTAATGGCTCTCACACATCCTGGCGCCCCGTGACAGCCCTGATACTCTTCCAAATTAAACTGACAGACCAAGAGTGCAGGCTGACAAAGATTATATGGCTGTGTGCATGCATAGAGATCTAACTATGTGGCAAGGCGTGTGTGTGTGTGAGAAATTGTACTGATACAAGTCATCCTGAAAACACCATCATCTAAGCTGTCATTACATATAAACAGTGGTTAAAGAAAAGTAAACCGCACCACACATTGCTCCACCTCTGTTATATAGAGCGATAAGGAAGGTATGCGTCTTAGTCTGACCCAGGATCAGCTACCCTAACAAAACCATATTCTGAGAGAAACGGCAGACATCGGTCTGATCACAGATGCAGAAAGCGACAGACAAGATGAAGATCTGTTCTGCCCCATCAAACTTAACAGCTCACCACTAATGGAAACCCCAAGAGCTCTATTAGACAAATAGTTTATAGAGCTGAAAGCAGTTAATCAACCATTTTCACGACAAAATGTGGTTCGCGCCACATAGATCAGCTTAAGTGTCTGCCGTGATTTAGATTCTAGGGTCTTAAGAGAGAAATCAGGTGTCTGGATGAGGCCGGCAATCAGCGAAAGAAAACAACCCGAGTCCAAACCGAGCCAAAGACACAAGAGAATCTGAGTGGATTTATGAGGTGCTTAATCAGTTTCCAAAAAGCTTTCAAACAAGTTGAAGAGCTCCAATATTTGTGAGAGAACCTGGCATAAACAAGCTCATCTCTGCCATTAAACTACAACAGCAATCGAGGCTGAGAGTGCAGGCCAACTTTCTGAGGCTTATTTTTTATTTTTTTTTAAGTATTGTGAAAGCAGGAGGAAACAGCTCCGTGTTCAAGCGCCAGCTAAATGTGCCGCACACACATCCTGTTTATCGCGTCTGGGTTGGTTTCATATGCATTTGACGTTGACCACCCAGGAAGGCTTGATTATTGAACCTCTAAACCTCTGTACAAAACATTTAAATCTGTTTGTTTTTCCCCATTGTCTGGCTTCTGAGCAGCATTCATTGTGTAGAGCAGCTTGCGCATTCTGCTAAACATCTACTTTTGTGTATAGTTTGACACATATTTTAGGTCATTCTTATATAAATGTATTTATTTATTTTTTCCATACTGTATGGTTGTACGCATTAATTCAGTATATGTGCCGGCATCCAGACATGCTGCTTTAGCTCTACAGCATTTGTAGACTGAGAGGCTGTTTAAAAGCACTTCAAAGCATTGCAACAGTAAGCAGATAGGAATCCCTGAGGGAAGCACTTCTGTATGGCGTAGAGCGGGCGCTCCGTGTTCGGGATTAAGAAGGATCGCTCCACCCGATGGTGTCATGGCAAACACACTAATCCGCCCGCACGAATTTAGACCTGCCAGTGCAAACTAATGCGAAGGGCTGTCACTGGCCTGTTCGTTTGCTAGTTAGCTGTTTGATGTTCTTCATCCTTGAAGATTTTGGTGTCAGCAGCACAGACGCAGGCTGCAGATGACACAGTCAGGTCTTCTATTCAATATGTCCACAAAAGCATCCGGTTATTTCTTGTGAACATGTAAAAGAAATATTTGCAATCATTCCAGAAAAGCACATTTATAGGCCACAGTTTCCTTGAGTAACTAGTTTCCCCTCCTACTTCAGGTATAATAAGAACGGCGTGGACCTGAATAGGAATTTTCCAGATGCATTTGAGATCAATACCGCGCAGGAAAGGGAGAAAGAAGTGAGGGCAGTGATGGACTGGCTGAAGACGGAGACTTTCGTCCTGTCGGCCAATCTCCACGGAGGTGCGGTGGTGGCCAGCTACCCCTACGACAACAGCAACAAAGGTCAGTTGCTTGTACACAAACCTTTTTTCAGTGGCTTCCCCCACTGTCATGTTAAATGACAACAAAATATTGTCAGCTCTTAAAAGGTAACGCATAATGGAGACCGGAATATTTGTTCTTTTTTGGAATTATTCTAAAAAACAAATCTCATAATCATTGTCAATGGTAATACTTTATAGACAGCTATACAGCCTTAAAGGGTTAGTTCACCCAAAAATGAAAATTCTGTCATTAATTACTCACCCTCATGTCGTTGGACACCCGTAAGACCTCCGTTCATATTCGGAACACAAATGAAGATATTTTTGTTGACAGCTGATGGCTGAGAAAGGCTTCAGACAGGCCTCCATTGGCATTCAGTACATTTTCACTCCCAAGACCGATAAAAGGCACTTAAAACGTCGTTATAAAGTCCATCTCACCACAGTGACTCTACAATAATCTTATGATGCGACGACAATAGTTTTTGTGCGCAAAAAAACAAAACAAAATAACACCTTTATCCGACTTGTTATTGCCTTCCGTGTATGCCTCCACGACGCATGCGCGAGAATATGACGTAGCGCCGGGGTTCGGGAATCCATGAAATGCGCACTTTAGTCCCATTTTGAGCACTACGCCAAGACCTAAAGCACGATTAATGTAGAATCCAACAGCTTAGACACGCGCGTCTTCCTCTGATTGTAAACAAATCGCTTCTGGGTCATCTGTCCGAACGCCGGATCTGCGTCATATTCTCGCGCATGCGTCGTGGAGGCGCACACGGAAGGCAATAAGAAGTTGGATAAAGGTGTTATTTAGATTTTTTTTTGCGCACAAAAACTATTGTCGTCGCATCATAAGATTATTGTAGAGTCACTGTGGTGAGATTGACTTTGTAACAACGTTTTAAGTGCCTTTTATCGGTCTTGGGAGTGTAAATGTACTGAATGCCAATGGAGGCCTGTCTGAAGCCTTTCTCAGCCATCAGCTTTCAACAAAAATATCTTCATTTGTGTTCCGAATATGAACGGAGGTCTTACGGGTGTCGAACGACATGAGGGTGAGTAATTAAATGACAGAATTTTCATTTTTGGGTGAACTAACCCTTTAAACAATGAAGGTATTACACCTTATAAAATGCAAACTAGAAAAGTTTTAACAGAACAAACGGCCTGATGACCGAACAGTGAATCAGTTGTTTCGAGTCCGGCTCTCATTGCTGGGGCCGCAAACACACATCATGATCATGAGATTAACAGGAATGTCATTCGCTGTCATTCAGGAAGCGAGCTGCAAGGAGGCCAGAGCATCTCCCCTGACGATGATGTGTTTGTCCACTTGGCAAAGACCTACTCCTACAACCACACCGAAATGCACAACGGAAAAAGCTGTTACGAATTGACCAACTTTGTCCACGGCATCACTAACGGATACTACTGGTATCCTCTAAAAGGTAAAAGTGTTTAATACAGCATTTTAATATTTGCGTCATTGTGTCAGCAAACAACATGGATGATACTTTTATCCATTGGTCAATTTTATTTTACACATTTGTATAAAAATAAAAGTTTGTACTCATATCATGCATATATGGCAAAACAAGTGCTGCTCAAACCCCACCACTGCACATTATCTGATTTAACTCATCAGCTCTTAAGACTACAAGTCTTGAATTGGGTGTGTTCGATGAGGGACACGTTCAGAATGGGCAGTGGCGGGTGTACCTAGTATGTCCATGTACTAAGTGTAACAATTAAAGATGCAATTCATTAGATCACATGACATGTACAAGTTAATGTGGCACAAGCGCTGGAACTAGTAGGTGCATATCCTGCTCTGTTTGTACCAATCGATGGTTATGTGTTGTTCTCTTAGGGGGAATGCAAGACTATAACTATGTGTGGGCACAGTGTTTAGAGCTCACGCTGGAAATCTCTTGCTGCAAGTTTCCTTCAGAGACAGAGCTTTCTGGCCTATGGGAGGCCAACAGACCTGCACTACTGGCTTACATGCAGCAAGTACACCTAGGTAGGTACTGTATAGACACATTTGCCCACTTAAAGGAGCACTATGCATGGTTTTCCAAAACAAAACAACGAAATCCTTATGATACACTGGGGGTGCTGGTGCTGTTTGTGTTTAGACACGCTGCCATGTGCCTGTAATTTCTTATTTCACTGTTCTCGGGACATTTCTGGGCTATAGCCTTTGGCCAGTGAGTGTGTCGCCCCTCCCAGACAATAACGAATAACAAAAATACAATTTGCTAATGTTGCTATTGCCTTTTTGACTGCTATCTGTAATTCGATAGATCACTGTGAATTTGAACACAGTCAAAATCTGTTTTGCCCCCACGTGAAACTCCCCGATTGCATGTATTCCTTTTAAAATAAGTGGATTTCTCAGAGTAACAGTAGACGTGACAACACCTTTAGCCCTTTTATTAAGTCGAGAAGGTAGGTGATTTAAGGTTTTACCAATGAAACGTCCCACCCAGACTTAAATGACCACTAAATAAACAAGCTAAGCAACCGAACCAAATTGAAGCCATCAAATAATGAGCTACATGTCATACTGTATAGGCCACTGTATTATTATAGCACAAACATATTCTGTTACAGTCGCAAAAAAATTACACACAGCTCCATCCTGACATGATAATCCCACAGCTGAGTCACAGGGACAAAGCCAATGTCCACACCCAGCATTGACACAACTGTCCTTGTAACCAAACCCCAAGCAAAACATCCCAACATATGCTACCACACCTCTTAAACAACAACGTGAAAGAGATGGCTAACCAACTAGAGAACACTTAAAGTTCTGTAATTCCTTATAGACACCACTAAAAATGTTTACTTTAAAAGTCACTAGTGCACAGACACCGATCTGCAGGAGAAGAAATATTCTCCATTTGTATAGAACGGTGGATGTTGTGTGATTGATAAGTGGTCCGGGTTCTATTTTGCAAATAGAAATCAAGTCTGAGTTTGTCTTTTGTTTTGCACAGGGGTGAAAGGAGTAGTGATGGACTCAGACAGCAAGCCTGTGCAAAACGCTGTAGTCGAGGTTGTGGGAAGAAAAAACCTGTGTCCATTCAGTACCGATCGTAACGGAGAGTACTACAGACTGCTGCTGCCTGGTACTTACACCATCACGGTAAGATAGCGACCCCGTGTGGTGAACTTCAAATCTCATTTTGCTGAAAGCTTTACTGACAAGTCAGTGTTATCGCACAAGAGTAGGCCTATCATTACAAAAAAAGACTCCATAATCAGGGAACGAGTGAGAAGCAATCACATTTCAAAGCACTATTTGAGTTGTAAATGTCGGCAGCATTCCCTGAGCTGGTCGCAAGTCGGGTCCTCAAGGCATCTTAAGAATGTGGCGCCTCAGGGTGTGAGTTAGCCAGGGATTTATTGAGCAAATAAAGACGGTGCACAGTAGGCACTTTTTTTTTGGTGTCCCTCAAAAACATCACTGTGGAAAAATGAATTGCACTTAACTGTCAGATAAACGGTCAAAGCTCAAGGTCAAAAAGTTAATTCACTCAGACTGTGTAAAGATTTACCACCAGCAGTTAAACTAATTTTATATTGTGGCCTCTTTGCATGATCAGTTATTTAACCCGTTAATATACATCAGGATGAACTGATGTGTTGTTAGTTCAAAGCGAGCCTGAACTCGTGTAAACCGTTTTACTACAAAAATGTTTTAGTGATTTAGAGTTATCCAAAATCAAGCCGCAAGTCCATACCTTTAAAAAAAAAAAAAGAGCTTGAATATGATTGTTTAAATAGCAGTTGATTAGAAATGTAACAATCACTCAAAAAACACTGAAATGTTTGTACACAGCTCTGCACTTAAGGTAGTTTTCATAAACACTTGTCTTCATGACAAATGTACATAAATAATTAACAGTAAATAAGATCAGCTAATGAACTGTGAACATTGTCACTTAACATGGTATTTACCTCAAGTTATCCATTGTTCACAAGCTGTTTTACTGATGTCTTTCAGCGGTTGAAACACAGAGTGATTACAAAAGATATGATCTATTTAGTTCTGTATCTTTAAACATCATGCACATTTTTCCGTTCTAGAATACCTCTTGGGCTGAGGCACTTAAATGTGACATGACAGATCACTGAAGAGTGTCAAAACACCAGTCGTTGAGTTGTGATAAATTGGAAGAATGTGAAAGCTTTCTTAATCGCAAGTGCTTTACGATTATTGGACGGGAGGCCCACAGCTTTGGGTGTAATGCACATATTATACATACTTACATGCATTTATACGTACACATGTCAAGTCAACTTTATTTATATAGTGCTTTTTACTAAAGTTTACTAATTAGACTTATTTAGATATTTAGTTGACAATTTAGTGTCCCCAACTGAGCAAGCCAAAGGTGACAGTGGCAAGGAACCAAAACTCCATCAGGTGACATAATGGAGAAAAATAAGCCTCAGAGTGTGGTCCCATCAGGAGCTTAACAGAGTGGCCTGTAGAGAAGCAGTCATTTGTGTAGAGGGAGAAGAATAGTGGGGAAAGAACATGCTTGTAGAGCACCATTGCAGATCGAGCAGGTGTTGGATGTGAATTTTCCCAGCCTCACCAGCTGCTGTCTGTCTGTCAGGAAGTTGGGGATTCACTGACAGATGGAGGTGGGCTCAGAGAGCTGGGTTCATTTGGACAGGAGGAGGTTCAGAATGAAGGAAACTAGCAGGACATCATGGAAACAACATTTTCCCATCCTCACATTAATGATTTGGAATACAGACATATACATCATAAACAACCTTACAGCCATGACTAAACAAATAGTGCTGGGAGAGGAGCACACAAGTGATGGTCTACTGGTCTTTTACATTGTATTACCTAGTTATGCCAATAAAAGCGATTCAAACGTAATATACATAAAAGTGACATTTTACCTCCCAGAAACTTTGGATTTGGTGTCGGATACATACTTTACATTCAAATAAAACACATTTATACACATTGTTGCCTTGTCTACAGGTGACATACCCAGGACACAAGACCCTCACGCAGACCATACAAGTGCCATATGGTCCTGACTCGTTCTCTGCCCTGACGCACAACTTCCTCCTTCAGCAGAGTGACAAAAGCTCAACAGTAACACCACGACCCCAGTCCTGCATCACTGCGATCACTACACTTACCTTATTCCTCCTCCAAAGACTGCTGCTGTCCTGAGAGGGACCAAAGACTCTTTTAAACATTAAGGACAAAGTCATCTGCTTTTCTTGCACATTAATTTTTTTTTTTTTTATTCTGTACTAAATCATGATGCCATATCTAGCACTGTCAAAATATTTGAATACATATTACACATGGAGGAAGTAAAAACTTGATCCACAGCCTTGTTTGGTGACACTGGTTGCTGTGCCAAGGAGCTTAGACTAGAACCGCTCAACAGCTTTTAATTTAGGGGCATTTACACGACAATAGATATCAAACTGTATTATAATGCTGTCAAATTTAAGATGCCTGAATATCTGCTTTCAATATTAGAAGACCAGTTTCTACAATACTGTCAATATGAAGATTATAAAAGTTGAAGGATATGTGTGTACCATTTTTAACTCTTGGAGAAACTTACTAGTCATGATTGTTTTATCATTTGAAGATGCTGCAGATAGTTTGTCAGGCAAATGACCTTAACCGTTTGCATATTAATGCGTCTTTGTAGCTGTGAGACATGAAGACTGAAAACAACCAAGCCAAAAAACTCTGTGCCCTTTCTACCTCACTCAGTCCCACATTACAAAGACGGGCAGTGCCTTCAATAAACATCATATACACAGGATCGTGTCTGATTTTTCATGTGTCAGATACTGTATGAATATTTAAAACAATGAATAGTATAACGAATTACTGTTGCCTGGAAGTATTAATACTACTTTTGAAAGGAGTAATGAATATCAAATGACATTTGAACAAGGAGCTCAACACACCTTGAAATGCATTACATGTTAACTTGTCACGGGAAATAAATTAATATACAAATATTCCTAATATATAATGACATTACCCACATTTACATGTTCTGTCTTTTGAAAATCATGGGTTTTATCAACACTGGGCCGCTAGAAGGCGCATGGAAAATTTCAGAAACATTAAAAACAATAAAACTTGCTTTGTTTGGACCATTATTTGTGAAAGGCACTAAACATAATTTACATAGTTGTACGTACATGACTACATACAGTAGTGGCCAAAATAGGATATTTGAGGGGGAAGAACAAAACATTTGTTTGAGGTATTTATCTGACAAAATTGTGTGGCAAAAAGCAAACTAAAGCCACAGGTTTTATTTTACAATCGATTAATAGCATCCAAAATAAAAGTTTGTATTTACATAATGTGTGTACTGTGTATAATTATGTATATACAGTGGCAAGAAAAAGTATATAAACTTTATATATACTTTGTATATGAAATGGGAATCATTTTAACTAAATAAGAGATCATACAAAATGCATGTTACTTTGTATTTAGTACTGTCCTGAATATGTAAACATTTATGTAAAATATCATAGTCCACAAGACAAAAAAAAAATCAGAATTTATTAAAATGACCCCAATCAAAAGTTTATGAATACTCTGTGTCGTCACCTGGATGACCCATGGCTGTTTTTTTGTTTTGTGATGGTTGTTCTTGAGTCCCTTGTTTGTCTTGAGCAGTTAAACTGCCCAATGTTCTTCAGGAAAATTCTCCAGATCCTGCACATTCTTCACTTTTCCAGCATCTTTTGTATATTTGAACCCTCTCCAGCAGTGACTGTACGATTTCAAGATCCATCTTTTCACACTGAGGACAATTGAGAGACTCAAACACAACTACTAAAAAAGGTTTAAGCATTCACTGATGCTCCAGAAGGAAACAAAATGCATTAAGAGCCGGGGGGTGAAAACCTATTGAATTTGAAGGTAATCAAGTTAAATTGTACTTAATTTGTCTTCCAGGAACCATGCAAGTAGGGATGTCACGGTACCAAAATTCCAGTAGTCGGTACCAATACCATACAAATGTTACGGTTTTCGGTACCACAACTAAATGTTTTTTATTTTTTTATGTAACAATTTTTTTTAATTAATTAAATGTATTAAGTTTATTATTTATGATAATCATTATTAGTAAATAATACAAACATTTAAAGGCTGTATGCTGTTTAAAAGTAAACATTGCATATAAAAAAAAAGATCAAGTGAAAAATAATCACCCATCTAGGCATAATTATTATTAGTAGAGACGTGTTATTTACACAGACATAGCTAAATACAGTGTTGTAGTCGAGCCGCCAACTGTCGAGTCTCGAGTCTCGAGTCCCAGTCCGAGTCCGAGTCCGAGTCGAGTCCAAGTCGAGTCACCATTACGAGTCCGAGTCGAGGCTCAAGTCCCGTGTTCAAGAACACAGAAAAAATACATAAAAAATGTAATATTGTGATGTATTACAATTTAAAATATTTGGTTTTAAATGTATTATACTTTAAATTATAATTTATTTCTGTGATGCAAAGCTGAATTTTCAGGATCATTACTCCAGTCTTCAGTGTCACATGATCCTTCAGAAATCATCCTAATATTCTGATTTATTATGAGTGTTGTAAACAGTTCTGCAGCTTAATATTTTTTCATAACCTGTGATACTTTTTTAGGATACTTTAATAAATAAAAAGTACAAAAAGAAAAACAAAACAAAAAGAAGCAAATGTTTTAAAAATATAAATCATTTGTAACAACAATATACACTACTGGTCAGTAATTTGGGGTCAGTCTTTTTTCTTTCTTTTTTTGAAATAAATCAATAATTTTATTCAGCAAGGATGTGTTAAATTGATAAAAAGTGATAGTAAAGGAGATTTATATTATTTGAAAATATGGTTTTTATTTTGAATAAATGCAGTTCTTTTGAACCTTTTATTCATGAAATATATTAGGCAGCAGAACTGTTTACAACACTCATAATAAATCAGAATATTAGAATGATTTCTGAAGGATCATGTGACACTGAAGACTGGAGTAATGATCCTGAAAATTGTGCTTTGCGTCACAGAAATAAATTATAATTTAAAGTATAATAAATTGAAAACCAAATATTTTAAATTGTAATATTACATTTTTTTTTCTGTATTTTTGATCAAATAAATGCAGGCTTGATGAGCAGAAGAATTTTTTTTCAAAAACATTACAAATAGTAATGAGTCCAAACTTTTGGCCTGTAGTGTATGTCATGTCGGCAAATATATTTGAAAAGATTGTTTATTGCTGCTTCCATAGACACCATTGTGTATTTTACAAACTATAAATGTATTGTTTTGCTATAAATTATATGTATTTAAATATCTAAATAAATAAATATCTGAAATCTGCACAAGAATTCAGCGTAAAGTGAGTGACGTCAGTCAGTGAGTGTGTTGTCAAGCAAGGAGAGCGAGCGGCAGCAGTGTCTGTGGGAAAAAATAGATCACGGTCGGTCTTGGGAGCCCGAAACAGGAAAAGTGTAACATCTTATATCAAATTTTGATAACCTATTTAGTCAGAAACAACGTAATTAATTTGATGAATGCTCAAGTGCGATTTTATATATCCTCGAGACTCGAGTCATCAGTCCGCGAGTCCAAATCGAGTCTCGAGTCGGACTCGAGTCCAGAGAATAAGGACTCGAGTCCGAGTCCAGGACTCGAGTACTCAGTACACTGGCTAAATATACTGTAAGCTACAACAGTAGCCTAATACATTCTGTCAATTACATTTTTTTTAAACAGAACTTTTATTTTGATGGGTTGCCGTGAAGACCTTCGAGTATGTGTTCATTTCATGACATGATATGACAGTTTTCTCAAAAGAAACAGTTTATGCGTTTGTGTCCTCATATAGTGACACACAGCAGAGACTACAACAAAGACAGCGAGCGAGTGTACTACCGGTACTACAGAAATGCTGGCATCATCACAGTACTAAATGACAAAAAAAAAAAAAGATATTTAAACACAAGAAAAATCTTCATCCTGTTCAAAAGTTTTCACCCCCGGCTCTTAATGCATTGTGTTTCGTTCCGGTGCATCAGTGAATGCTTAAACCTTTTTTAGTAGTGGTGTCTGAGTCCCTTAGTTGTCCTCAGTGTGAAAAGCTGGATCTTGAAATCGTACAGTCACTGCTGGAGAGGGTTCAATATGAGGGTTCATATGCAAAAGATGCTGGAAAACTGAAGAATGCGATAAATAGCGATTAATTAATCGATTGCCCAGCACAAAAAAAAAATGCATATAAAAACTAAAAGCTCAGGAAAAAGCATACATTGACTATGACAGGGGTTTTCAAACTGGGGTCCGGGGAACTCCAGGGGTCCTCTACAGTGGTTCCCAACCACGTTCCTGGAGGACCCCCAACAGTGCACATTTTGCATGTCTCCTCAATCAAACACACCTGATTCAGGTTATCAGCTCATTAGTAGCTACTCCAAGACCTGATGTGGGTGTGTCAGACAAAGGACACATCCAAAATGTGCACTGTTGGGGGTCCTCCAGGAACGTGGTTGGGAACCACTGCTCTAGAACAGTGGTTCTCAAAGTGTGGTACTAGGGATGAAACGATTACCGGTTTCACGATAAACCACGATAAAATTTAGTGACGGTAAATAATATCGTATAAAATTTTATTATCATTAAAACCGTGTGTGATTATCACGGTTGTGAAAACTCGCGGTAAATCTTGTCCAGTCAGCGTCAGTCTGGCTCACCGCTTTTTTTCTGAATGAGGAGAAATGGCAGAAGGCAGTGACAGCACTCGGGGGATTGTTCTGCCTTCTAAAAGGACCAAATCTGAGGCGTGGTCATATTTTGGCTTTTACAAAAGTCCTGAGGGAAACTTAATCTAAGATGGTCACCCTGTCTGCAAACATGCCAGAAGAAAGTCGCTGTAATAGGGGGAACACTTCAAAACTACGAACGCAAAGGCAAGTGGACTTTGACCTCAATACCAAAACTACGTCTGGGAAATAATAATGTGAAGCGAACGAACAAATTCAGACAAGACTAGGGTGACATTTAAGGGATAATAATCAGGGTTTGACATTAACAACCGCCATTTGCGAGTGTAACGTTATTTCGGCTGCACACTAGCCACTCTGGCTGTTGAACTTATAATAGTCTTCTCAAAAGCCATCTGTTATAATCGCGTTGCGCATTATAAGCACTTACACGTGCTTCTATTGAGTTTATGAATGCAATATCTCATAATCAGAGGCGTTCAGATTAGCGGAGTTTTGTTCAGAGCGTGCCGCTCTCACACGCTGAAATCTGCACTCAAAGCAGAGATAAACGTGCGATGTACGCAGGAGATTCACTCATCATACAGTGGATGACTGTTTTTGTTCTATTTCAGCAGCGAAAATGGTTTAAAAAAAAACACAGCAGAACCACAGCGCATCTGATATGACTGGCATAACGCAGGCGAATTTAGGGACCGCCTGTAACATTGGTAACGTTATACACGTTTCAAACTTCAATAGCATTTGAAGAGAATGACAGTCATAAAAAGACTGTAAAGTGTTCATCTAGGTGTCAGGTATGATGCACACATTTTGATATTTAATAAAATAAACTGTCAAATCATATGGAAATATGGATATGCATTATTTCACTAGGATACTGTTTGGGCTCTAACACAAAATATGCTAGATTTAAGTGTGTCTGATAGAACACTGATGAGAATATTGCTTGGGAATATATTTACAGTGATAATATTAGAGATTATATTTACGACAAATTATTATTATTTATGTGTTATGCGTTGCTATTGATGACGGCCATTAAGGAAGGAAATCCCACAGAATCTAGCTTAAAAAAGTGCTTAGAGCTGCTTTAGTTATTTGTTGAATTTCAAATATAAAACTTGTTGAAATGTTTTAAGTGTGTGCATCTGTTCTTTTTGAACACTTTCATTTCGTTTGAACAAAACCGTGATAATATTGATAACCGTGATAATTTGGGTCACTATAATCGTGATGTTAAATTTCCATACCGTTTCATCCCTATGTGGTACTCAGGCTGCCTCTAGTGGTACGCAGAGGAATCACTAAATAAAGTAATGTTAAAACACTAAAACGCAATACATTTTTATAACATTTAAGTACAGTACAGTTTAATTTAATCATTATTTAATTATTTGATTTACCTGTATGTAAGCACAGTGCAGTGTTAATGTACAAACAATGTATTTACAATGTTAAAGTGGTTGACAACAATAAATATTCTTATTAGAAATAAACTGCCTCGTTTTTGAACTGTGCAGAGATGTAGCTGAATAGTTAGGCCTACTACGCTACGCCATTATGGTGGTACTTGGAGAGAACCACTGCTCTAGAAGGTTCTAAGGGGTGGCAAGAACATTTCAGAGAATAAAACAACAAAGCAAAAATGAATAAAGTCTAACGAACATTCTAACTCTCTGCCGTACACATACATTTCAGAATTGTATGTTTGGTTTGTATCTTTCTAGTGAGTTTCTCACAATAGTCCCCTTTATCTCACGCACTGGGGTTGTAAGGCAATATTCTTAACGCAGTGCGTTAACTGCTGACATACATTTACTATGAAAGTTGCTTATGTTAATCATTTTTAATTGAAAATGTTATTCTGGTTGATACATCCAACATTATATAGTTGATTTAAGTTTGGAAACAATGGCCCGGTTTCACAGACAGGGCTTAGACTAAGCCAGGATTAGGCCTTTGTTCAATTAGGACATTTAAGTAACTTTTATCAACGTGCCCAAGAAAAAAACATTACTGGTGTGCATCTTGAGACAAAACAATGCCACTGACATATTTTAAGATTTGTCAGTGCAAGATTCTTTCAGTTAAAATAGCTCAAAGATGCATTTTAGTCTAGGATTAGCTTAAGCATTGTCTGTGAAACCGGGGGTATACGTTGTATTTATAATGTCACACTTACTATTTATCTAACAGTTTAACCCCCGGTTTCACAGACGAGGCTTAAGCTAGTCCCAGGCTAAAATGCATGTTTGAGTTGTTTTAACTGAAAGAAACTTGAACGGACTTCTCTCAATATGTAAGTGCCATTGTTTTTTCTCAAGCCATATTTTTATAGAAGGCATGTTTATAAAAGCTACAAAAATGTCCTAATTGAACTAAGGCCTAATCCTTGCTTAGTTGGTGCCCTGTCTGTGAAACTGTGTTTTTTTTTTCATACATTATGAAAAATGATGGATTTTACGAATAAAAGGTTCCTCATATTTGGGGTTCCCTGGCATCATACAGTTCAAAAACCCCTGGACTACAACATAAGAAGCTATTAACGTTTCGTTAGCTATTTTATTCAGTTTTGTGTTTAATATTACAGACTGCTCATACAAAAAAAAAAAAACTCTTACATAGCAGTATTTATGCCGTCTCCTATCTATACTCTATTTTAAGTTCATAATATCAACTCAAATCATGTGTGTGTGTACTCATTGCATGATCCCTTACGTAAAAGATTACTCACCCATTGTTCGGAGTCTGTGGAAGGTCTGCTTCCTCTCGCTCCAGAACAGGAGGAACTGCACTGATGCCATAGTGGCATGTGATACAGAAGTGCCATTCCAGGACGCAGGACAAACTGCTGTGGGACAGCATTACAGGGTGGGAGTCCATCAGCACAGGCAAACTGATCAGTGAAGATACAACATGAAGATACTTAAAGGGGTGGTTATGATTTCACTTTAGTTAGTGTGTAATGTTGCTGAACATGTAACACCATGTAATGGCCCATAGAATATTTTGTTGTATGAATAATCTGAGCATGCAATATAGCAAAATAAAGAGCTGATACTCTGCTTTTAAACAAAACAAATTCTAGCTTCATGCATTCCTTTATCAACACTTGAATATGGGTAAGTTTCATAAAAAAAGCAACATTTTGAACAAAAAGCTGAGAAAAAGACTACACCCAGATCAGATTCAGAGCGATGATCAAACACAGATGGAGTAGATCGAGTCCATCAACACCCCTAATGCTGCCACAGTCCTATAGCTCGCCCTGGGTCGACATTTCATTCAGTAAGATTAGATAGTTTTGATTTATATGCTGTTTAATTCAGTGCAGCATGTTCTTAATGAGAACCATTCATTGATTTTGTGTGCAGTTATTCAGAGAATTGTGGATCTTTTTTTGCACAACTGTTAAAAAACGATTTTATTTGATGGAACATAAAACTTGAAGAATAACATTATTTGGTATTATTATTTATATTTATTGTTAAAAATATTTTAGGTTGTGTTATGTAACTTAATAAAAGTTAGATTATTCTATTGATTCGTGATTTTTTTCATTTCAGATCCATTAAATTCAAGCAATTATATATAAATATATATATTAGTATACGATTTTAAAAGAAGCCATTTTCGGCTTCCGGCCAAGTGCATCCTAAATTTTCGGTTTCGGCCCAAAATTTTCATTTCGGTGCATCACTAGTAGTTAACTAATGTTAACTAATGAACCTTATTGTAAAGTGTTACCACAACATCATCACCAATGAAAACATTTCAATAACAAGTCCAACCCTTTTATTTGAACTTTTCAGCATTATAATAACTAAACAAAATGATCTTAAAATCAGAGCTGGAGAATAGATCCTACTCTGCATCAAAATGCTAGAGACATTTGAATTACAATGAGGCTTGACACTTCTCTGCCAGTATAAACTTAATAAACATGCACTTACAATCACAATTACAAGCTTACACTACATACACTATTAAAAACAAATATGTTTTAAAAGGGCATTTCAACACATTCATACATTTTTATGTTTTCTGAAAGTAATGAAGTGAATTCCAAGCATGAATAAGTAAACTTAAATTACACTCAACTTTAACTTTAACTAATATCCTGAAGTTGTAATCTAATTTGTGTATTTTTATAATATGGTTACAGTGCATTTTTAATGATAATTTTGAGAAAATTTAATTATTATTAAATAAGTTTACTTTATAAATAATGTTACTTTGAAAAAAGTAAATAAGTAAAACCATGTTACTTTGAAAAAAGTAAATAAGTAAAACCATGATGTTAAATATAGCCTTCTTTTATATAATTAAAAATGGTACAAATCTTTGTTACAAAGTACTACTGAAAAGGGAATATATTTGAAATACAATATTGTTTTTCACAGGGTTTTCACAGTACCTAATTAAATCACAGCCTTTTGCGATTCAATAAATACACTAAGAAATATTGTTCTATCTATGTTAGTTCCTTTGACAGATGCTTTGCCAAAGTTTTGAAACTGTAGCAGGCCGTCCGAGTCAACTTAATCGGTAAGCCCTGTATGCGGTAAAAAAATACTAGCCTACTAGCTACTTTATTGCTGCATTATCCAATTATTTCTAATGAACATAGACTGGATCCATTTAACATATAGCAGGCCAACATAACAGAACAAGATACATGTAGGTTTAATGTTAAATAACACTGCATATTCTTCGCTGTAAATTAAATACATATATTATTATTACCTTGAGACGTAGCTACATTCTACTGTACAACATTAATCCTGTCACAGTTATTTGTTAAACTGAACTTTTATTTTGACGTTTTGCTGTGAAGACGAGTTCCTGTGTGTGCTTATGATATGACGATGGATTTTTTCGAATGAAAAGGTAAAATGCTCATGAAGTGACTGGAGATGCATTCATGTCCTCATTTCCTTGTGCAAATGATACTCAACAGCCATTGGCTCATCTGCCTTCAAGGGGAGGGGCTTACCGATAGGTCAATTACCGGGGAACACTAATATACCCATTAAGCTTATTTCTGTCAGTTTATCTTTCACCGTTCTGGGAAAAAGTCAGAATTGCGAGTTACAGACCTAAACTAAAAAAAAGTCATACATTTGAATTTTTCTCAGAATTGCAAGGAAAGATGATTGAACCACATACACAACACTGAACCGAATACACATTAAGACCTATTAAAGGGTTTTTCACAGATTAATTACTCACCCTCATGTCATTACACACTTATAATAAAATCTAAACGGTTTCTGTCCCTCCTTTGACAGCTATGCAACTGCTACTTTGGCGGTTTAAAAAGTTCAAGTTCATGAATTGAGTGGTTTAATCCAATTTTTCATGATTGCTTTATACGCTGAACAGATTGCTTTTATTCTCAAACATACATCCCTTGTGACAAACTGAAGCTCAAGCACTCTTGCTTGACGTGCAAGAATTAATGAGGTTAATTGTGCATCAAGCATGTTTGGTTGAGCTTCTGTTTAGAAGTGAATAAAGAAGTTTCTTTGTGAATAAAGAAGTTTCTTTGTGAATAAAAGTCTGAATTCACTCTGTGCATCATACAAAGCGATCGTTTCTCTTCAGAAAATGTGTACAAAACCACTCAATTCATGTGGATTAGTTTTACGAGCTCTTTATGAACTTTTTGAAGGGTCAAATTGGTAGAGTAATATATCAATGGAGACTACTCGATGGGTCAGATTTTATTTTAAAATAAATATCTTAATTTGTGTTCCGAAGATGAACGAAAGTCGTTTTGGAACAACTCGAGGGTGAGTAAATGATGACAGAATTGTAATTTTGGCAGCAACTTTAAGGCAACAATCGCGACCACGCGAAGTTTGTTGCATCAAGCGAAAGAGAACTTACCAAGTTCAGGGACAAACAACGCTCTGCTTAGTATTTCACATGATATTACACAACTTACCCGGGCGAAGACAACGAACGTGCAAGGAAGAGGCGAGCACGCCGACCAGTACAAGCCATAGGCCTACAATAGACTTTACAGTTTTGTAACAACTCTCCGTCCACGCTCACGAAGCATCACGCCGATCACGTGACTATGATGCGCAAAGCCGCCCTGCGCACCTGCGCGAATTACGTGAGGTGCCCCTTTTTTAATGCAAGAAAACACAATAATTAGTTTGCTAAAGTGTAAAGTTAATTGAAAATTGAAATGATATGTGCTGTCTTCATTCTCAAGTATTAATTATTGATTTATGTGTTTATTATTTACTTTTATCGACACTATTGTATACATAGGCCCTATAGACAATCCTTTCATTTTTTTTAAATATTATATTATATATATATATATATATATACATATATATATAATTTCATGTAGTGTAAACCCAATACCTTTAAGTTGTTATATTTTGGATGTTTTGTTATAGTTGTAAATGTGTATGTGTTTTTATGTCTAAAAAAAAGAAAGTAAGAAAAACACAATTACAATAAGCCAATACACAATCATATAAAATCTCAAAATAACAGAGCACAACTAGATAGAAAGGAAACAAAATCAGAGAAAAAAGCTAGAGACAAAAAATTCTACAACTGGGTCTTCCAGTTTCTTCAATAAACCAAGGCTAGTCTTCTACCACTTTTCAATTTTGACATTCTTAAATATTTACAGAAAATCCAAAATTCTTTCTGAAAAACAGAAAACAAAAGATTCACGTGAGGTGCACACGTTACGTAACCAAAATGTGCGTTAACCTAAACATTCACGACACATGAACAGCAGCGCTTGCAGAATATTGCATTCTGATCCAATATGGCTGAACATCAAGGACCATGACCACAATTCCTTAACATATCTTCAGGGCAATTTGAGGCTGCATAAACCACGGT
The DNA here is from genome assembly GCF_949357685.1 of Gobio gobio. NCBI lineage: Eukaryota > Metazoa > Chordata > Actinopteri > Cypriniformes > Gobionidae > Gobio > Gobio gobio. The sequence goes on along the minus strand of NC_137101.1, from coordinate 24,447,976 downwards.
TTAAAGAGGCTGTGTGAAATGATGCATTTCTTTTTTTTAAACCATGAAGAAATGAAGCAAATGGAAGAATGACTAAGGTTTAGCATCGGCTCAGGAACAGAGGGTTATTGAAAGAAAAAAGAACAGCAATGCACACTAATATTTCTTTCTATGACTTCAATATTTCTGCAGGGGTCAGTATTGCTCTTTCTCAGAGCCATTGGCTTATTGGCTCTCATAGATAAGAACTCAAATGCTTTTCTTTCTTTCCACAATTCCTCTCTACAAGGTAACCAAATCAAAGCAAATTGATCAATATATGCAAAAAAACTAAAATGTAATGATGATCCATCCCTAAATGATGAAATTCAGTCAGATACGCAATCCCTCATTAAATCACATCAAATATTTTGACACATTTACATTCCTTTGATTCTATTTGTAATGTAATCATTACTGTAAGTTAATTATTTAATTTAATTAATTAGTTTATTGCATTGAACTTATATTAATTTAACATGAGAATTATTCCCATAATACATTCCCAACCCCACTCAAAACCCCCATGATTGATCTGAACAAACAGATATTCATTGGACCAGTTCTTTCTGTCCATTTCAGTAAACATAAATGTTTTAATGGCACTGCTTATGCGGACAGATTGCCTATGGCAGAATTACTTCAAATGCACTCTGCTTCTTCCTAGAATGAATTATGCTCATTTCTTTCGGAGTTCAAAAGAGGCTCTTGTGCCAACAGCCTTAATGTAGCGCAGAACATAAAAACAGAGGAACCATTTGCTCCTCTCTGTGGCTCTGAGCAGCTGTGGGCGTCGAACAAGCTACAATTTGGACTACCTCCACCCCAGAGCTCATTTAAATGCACTTTAACAAGTACATATTAACAAATCTCTGATCATGTTCGTCTACACCTTCTTATCTGTTTTTTTTTTTGGGGACAGATTTCAATGTGACAGCTTGAGTTACTAAGTTTGGAAGCAGTACATTTTCTTTATTCAAAGTCAAGGAAATAAAACTACATGAAAGCCTGAGGCATCCGACGTTCATTTGTTATGAGCTATGTGAAATATTCTTGTTTCTAGACGTAAAATGGATGAGTTTTATTCCATTGAATGTATTCAGAGAACAGAAAGGAGTGGGCAATCTAAGCTATTGAATATGGTGGAAAATATGTACAGTATGTGGCCAACAGTTACTTTTTAGTTTGATCAGACATTCCTCAGGTAAACGCTGGACTGATCCATTCATGAATAAAACAGGATTTTAAAAATATAAAATGAAACAAGCTAAAATATTGATTATTTTAAATAATATATTATGTACAATATATAATTAAAAACATTTAATGTGAAAATTTAAAAATGTAGCTCAGTATACATTATATATATATAAACCCCGCATTTTAGGCTGATCCAAACTAAAGCAAACATTGTAAATTGACAGCCTCACTGAATTTTTTATAATCAGGACACTTTCAGGATGTGTTAACGATTACAAATGCAGATTTTAAATGAGTCTCTTTGGCGTTAGAATCTGGGTTTGTGCCTAACAGATTGTGTTTATCCACACCTGCACAATTCAAAATACAATGTTTTGTCATTTATGTCTATGTCTATTCTGTGTTAATGATCAAATATTATTAAAAGTTGAGTTGTCTTATATATATATAATCTTACCATGTGTGAATAAAGAGTACACTGATAAAAAAAATATTGTGTGGTGAAGTAAATACTTAGAAAAAAAAACAAATATAATTTATACCTATATGAAAAAGTCAATTCTATATTAGTCCTTAAACAAGCTTATAGAAATTAAAGGGTAAATATCAATGTTATAAAATTAAGTAACTTTTCTGATACTATGTACCCATAATGCACCGGGGGTTGATTTTTTTTTCTGTTTTCCAGCTGTATTTACACTGTTTTATCATTGCTTTTGTTGTTAGGTTTAGTAACTTGCTACTTTGTGACATACAGAGTTCATTTTTTACTCAAAATGATGCGTTACTTCTATTATGATATGATGTCTACACAATATCTATATTTACTTAGATGTTTCTAAGCACACACTTTAAAAGCGTGGTTGAAAGCCATAGTAGCCTACGTAATTTTTCGTCGCTAGAAGTCGCTTATTCAAAACAAAAGCGTAGCTTTGATGACGCCTGTATTTCACAGAGCTTTTATTATGCCACAGGCGACTGCTTCCGCTTTTTCCAGTCATTCGTACGCAGCGCTGTATCAAGGAACACGCCAACTTTTTGGGACTTTAGCTTATTCACCGTATCCCCCAGAGTTAGATAAGTCCATACATACCATTCTCATCTCCGTGCATGCAATAACTCTGTCTGACGCACCCACCGCTAGCCTAGCTTAGCACAAAGACTGGAGGTAAATGGCTCCAGCTAGCTTACTGCTCAATAAGTGACAAAATAACGCCAACATTTTCCTATTTACATGTTGTGATGTGTATCGTTACATCGTGTACTAAGACTGACGGAAAATGAAAAGTTGCGATTTTCTAGACCGATATGGCTAGGAACTATTCTCTCATTCCTGCGTAATGATCAAGGAACTCTGCTGCCGTACCATGGGTGCAGCAGCGCAATGATATTACACAGCGCCTGAAAATAGGCTAACTTCTGTCAACATAACCAACATGACAACCTGCTTGCACAGAGAGCGTGCTGGGGACAATTTTCAGGCGCTGCGGAAAATGTTGCCGTTATTTTGTCACTTATTGAGCAGTAGGCTAGCTGAAGCCGTTTACCTCCAGTCTTTGTGCTAAGCTAGGCTAGCGGTGGGTGCATCAGACAGAAGGCACACACGGAGATGAGAATGGTGTGTACAGACTTATCTAACTCTGGGGGATACGGTGAATAAGCTAAAGTCCCAAAAAGTTGGCGTGTTCCTTTAATTAGTGATTAGATACTGTACATTATTTGAGTGTGTTGAATGTTATGTTATAACGTTACTCTGTGCGTTCGCTCAACAGCTACTTTGAGGCACTTGTTTCACACTGCAGTGAGCGATATTGGGCATGGCAAAACTGGTATTCACGGGTTGGCTAAATCATGAAAACGAGGTTTAAACAATAAGACTAACCATGTTGAGCTATATAACAATGATTATATGTTTTCTGTTGATGAATGGATCCAAACAGATGCTCACCTGCTAATAAAACACATAATATCGATATCGTCATGTTGGACCCTGGACCACAAAACCAGTCATAAGTCGCACAGGTATATTTGTGGCAATAGCCAACAATACATTGTATGGGTCAGAATTCATTGGATATTAAGTAAAGATCATGTTCCATGAAAATCTAGGGTAACGAGGGTATGATGTCATTGATATGCGACGCACAGACACAGTAGTAAAGGGGTGACACTCTAAAACATCAAGAGTGTGATATTGACACATCCACTCGCACACACACGCACGCACACTTATACACACACACACCTATGAAAAACTGAACTGAATTTTTTTAAATCACAGCTTCATCAGAATTATATGAAACTTGGTGACTTTTCTAACATTAGGTATGTAAACACACAAAAAAAATTGGGGTCATGATTCGAGCATGCTAATTGGTTGTAAATAAAAATACTCCCACTTGTGCTCTTCGGTCAAAAATGACCACCATGGGAAATTAATGGGAAATCTGCAAAAACACAAATTCACAGAAAAAAAATCTATATTTCTAACAAAACAAAAAAAAATCTAAAATTTTATAGATTTGAAGAAAGATGTGTCCCGCTATTGTCAAACTTGTCAAATGGTTGGGAAGCCTAATCAAACTATTCCTCCTGCTCCATTGTTTCCGGTTCCTGTGGTGACTGAACCTTTTGAGCACATAATCATTGATTGTGTTGGGCCTCTTCCTCGGTCAAAGTCTGGTTGTAAATACTTGCTGACCATAATGTGCGCGACTACACATTTTCCTGAGACGGTACCTTTACGTACTATAACGGCGAGATCGATATCTAAAGCACTTGTTAAGTTCTTTACACTGTTCGGTTTACCGAAAATAGTCCAGAGCGATCAAGGTACTACTTTTACTTCTCGCACGTTTTCGCAAGTGCTTAACCGTCTCCACATTAAACATAATTTTTCATCTGCTTTTTATCCTGAAAGTCAGGGCGCTTTAGAAAGGTTTCACCAGACCTTGAAATCTATGCTTCGCTCTTACTGTTTCGAGCTGGAACGAGATTTGGAGGAGGGAATTCCGTGGCTACTTTTTGCTTCACGCGAGGTAGTGCAGGAATCACTCGGGTTTAGTCCCGCTGATTTGGTCTTTGGCCATACTCCGCGTGGACCTTTGACAGTCCTGAAAGAAAGTTGGCTATCCGATCAAAAACGTAAATCTTTTCCTGAGTACGTTACTGATTTCCGTACCCGTCTTCATAGAGTCCGTGAGTTGGCTAGGAAAAATCTTGAAAAAGCACAAGGTAAAATGAAGGTCTGGTATGATAAGAAAGCCAGAGAACGAAGTTTCAGACCAGGTGACAAAGTGCTGGTTTTGTTACCTGTGCTGGGAGGGTCGCTGCAAGCCCGGTATAGTGGTCCTTATGTAGTGGAAAAGAAACTTTCCGACCGTAATTATGTTATTCATCTCCCAGATCGCCGTAAAAGTTCCAAAGTTTTCCATATTAACATGATTAAGTCCTATCATGAGAGGGAGTTGAGTATTGAGAAGTCTCTGAAATGTGTTCCTCCCAGTATTAAACCAGGACCAGCTGACATGACTACTGCTGTATGCTTGGCTGTACCGGAACCATTGTAAGAAGAGGTGGGACCTTCTAGGTGTGTAGTTGAGGGTCGGTTGAAAAATTCTGAAGCGTTACTAACCTTGTCTAGTCAACTGTCACATTTATCTCCTCAGCAACAAACTGACATGTTGGAATTAGTTAAGAACTTCCCGATGTTGTTTAGTGACATTCCTACACAAACGTCTGTTATAGAGCACGATATAGATGTGGGGCTTAACACTCGACCTATAAAACAACATCCATATCGTGTTAATCCAAATAAAAGAACTCTTTTGAATAAAGAAGTTCAGTATATGCTAGAGAATCAAATCGCAGAGCCTAGTATCAGTCCCTGGAGTTCACCCTGTTTGCTGGTGGGGAAGTCTGATGGTAGTTATCGATTCTGCACTGACTATCGGAGAGTAAATGCCGTAACTAAGGCTGATGCCCTGTCCCGGGTGGGTTAGGGGCGTAAGCTAGAAAGGTACTGTAATGGTGAAGGTTCATTTTTGGGGGGTGAAGGTGTTACATATTCATGTATTTGTGATTTGTTTGTTTTGTTATGATCTGACTGTCCTCAAGGGGGCGAGTATGTGTCCTTGTTTTCATTAGGGACTGATTGCCGGCACCTGTGGATCCTGTTTGTTTGGCATAAGAAGTCCAAGCAGCCAAACCTGTGCGGCGGGCGGGGTGCTCGGCGACGGTTCTTTGTGCTCTCCTGTTGTGTCTAACCCCGGTTCATTTTCCTACCGTTATGTCTATATCATTTTGTTAATAAACCCCTGTTGTACGAGCCGTGTTGTCTATGTCCTCTCTTGTGTTATGGCTGCGGTCGTAACATACATAGTCTTTGAGATTTTTTAAATATATATTCAAATCCATCAAAAAAATCATTAAATGTGTTCAAAAGAGAACTAGGAAATTCTCAAGCCTCTCCATAGAGACCTCTAGTGATTACACCCATGGTTGCATGATTTCTTAAATAATTCCAAAAGAGGGCGCTAATCTGCCTTCAAAAAAAATTATTTTGAAGGCCTAGTCTCTATTTTAACCTGAAATACTGCAATAATAATAAAAAAATTTAATTACAAAAAAAAATTGTTGTATAATTTTCAATGGCAAAAATCGACCATAATTATTGCATAAATATAAAAAATACCATCAAATCATCTCAAAATACAAAATTAAAAAGAAAAAATATTATTGACTATTATTTTATTTTTTTATTTTACTATTATTGATTATTGCATTGGTTTTACTGGGGTGGAGGAAGTTTAATTTTTAGGTGTCCGGTCTCTTATGACTGGGAAGACAACTAATGCAACCCCTAAACGAAGGGTTAATTCAGAGTTATATTGTTTGAGTAAAAAGTATTGCAAAGGAAACTTTAACAACACACAATAAAATGACTAGATAAATGCTTAAATTAAGTTTACTTTATGTGCAAATTTTCTTTCAACAGACATAAAAATGTAGTCGTTTGTACAAAGACTAGTCTTGTTTGATCTACTTAATAAAATTATGCAAAAAAAAAAACATTGCATTTTTAAGTAAATCAAGCAGAACATGAAAGAGACATGAAACTAGCACAGCTGCAGGTGACAACAATTAGTGAATCAGAATCAAGCATTCAAGGAAGTCATGTAAATAAAGAAATAAAGAAATATTACCTCAGTCAGACTTTTACATAGAGAAGATTTTGGTGGCACCGTTCACTGAACTTCACTAAAACTCAAAACCAAACAGATGGCCACTGTGTTTTAATGGATACGGTTCTGTGCAATCAACAGAAAGACTGGAGAGTTTGTGAATTTATTTTTGGAACATTTTGAAATGCATTATTTTGTTCCAAATGAAAAGCGGTGACGGTGAAATGCAGTCAGATCCCATTGCGGTGTGGTAGATCAATATGCATATGAATTTTAGGATATCAAGTTTGTTTTGGCAGGGAACATTGGCTGGTGGACGTCTGGCAATTGACTGTGCAGCAATCAGAAAGAAGAGCTGGATGCTCAAACACACACCTGTAATATTCAGAAACCTCAGAGAGACGTCCATGTGCGTGGGCTGTTTTGTTCACGGTCAGAGATGATTGAACTGCTGCAAGCGACTCTAACCATCAGCCCTTGACTCTTGATATTTTCATGAAAGATTATGCTAAATCATGTTGGTTTTAATTATAAACGTAGTAACTTCCCATTCCTCCTGCATGAGCTGACAAAACGTCTTTCACTCTGTGTTTACATTTACGGTCATGTTCATAGCAGATGCTTTTCTTATCAAAGCGACTTGCAAGAGCACAAAGGCACATAACCTGCAGCTAGCTGAGAAAACACAACGCTCGCTAAGCCAGACCTCTGTTTCTCACCACACGCCGTTAGCTAACAAACACTGACGCGAAACACTGAACATAATCTGGCTTTATATATTTTAATTACCTGTTCTGTGAGACAATAATGTGAATTATGAACCAGCCGCTGAAAACACACTGGTAATTGCACTGTCATTTGTTTCTGCAAAGCTGATTGCTGAAAGTACTCATCAAGCCCAGCTTTGTTCGGAAACGAGGCCGACTGTATGTTTGTGTGTTTGTTGAATTGAACAGGAACTAGATGGTTGCTTTTCGCTATTGACATGCTTCTCAGGTGCTGGACTCGTGTGGTGGGTGATAAGAGCTCAACATTCATGTCAGGTGAACTCGGTCGGAATCCCTCTGCATACAGATATTAAACCTTTGCTAGCTAAGGGTTTATTCATTGTTCATTCAAATCTGCCTTATACATACCAGTGAAGTAAACTCATGTTGTTTTAAACTCCATCAATAAGGAGGAGAATATTCCTCATGAACGTCATTTAAACTTAACACCTCATTCGTTATCATATGTTGAACTTTCATTGCAGCACCGACCCGATCAGATTAAACAATAACAGCCTCAGGATTCATTCAAAAGGTAATGAAACATTACTGATGCGCCTCTGAAGGCAACAAAGCAAAAACAATAAGATGGGGGGATGTCGATACGTGCCTCTATTTGTGGTCAGTGAACATAATGGTGTGTTAATGATGATGAAACAAATATGGAGGAGACGAGGTGAGATTCTCATTGACTGCTGCTATCGGACACATTATTAGTCTAATTGGAAGTGAGACGCCGTCGGTCTTACGTTGACAATCCCGGCATGGTTAACAGTCCCTGAAATCTCATCACATGTGGGACAAATCAGACATCTGGCCGACAAAATGAAGGGGTGGAAAGAAAAACAAATTAGTTTTATGATGAACAAATGATGACAAGCAAATTCATTCATTACTGCGAGTGACTGAGACACAAGAAGACAAAAGACTTTTGGTGACTTTGGCTGAGAGGCCTTTGCTTGCTATCCTGAAAGAAACTGTTTATTAGCCAGTTCAAGGTCGCCGGCTGCCATGAAAGGCCATATTCTGTGTACTGTTTTTCAGCTTGCTGGAATATCGACTTAAAAAATCCATTCTGCAATCTAAATCAGATCTATCTTTTACAATAGAAGTACTTCAGACGTAAAATGCAATAATAAGAGCCTGGTAAATTATTGTTCACCAAACAGGCAAAGCAACAGATCTTGTGTCAGTTTGAAGTGAAAATCATTGTGATAGTTTTGCAGCTATATTGGCTCCTCTCTGTTTTTATTCGGCAGATCATCCGCCCTCCTGGTGGAGGTCCTCATTATCTTGTTCCACCCACTCGCTATTTGAATTATTTGCCCTGCTCGATTTGGCAGCATCAGGCCGACTCCATCATATGCCACTGGTGTGCAGACACACACTTAGAGCTGAAAATAATGCTGACACGCCGTCACAGTTGACTGAGCAGGAAACCTTGTTAAAACCAAACGAGTGACGCAAAAGTCCAAAGCAGAACCACTGAATCAATCGATTCTTTCCTAGGCTTTTTTTGTTTTAATTAAATGCCGACGTGACGTATCTTAAAGCAGAAGGAACTGGATAAAACATTTTGAATTATATGAATCCACTATCTGACTTGCGATGCAGCCTGGAATAAATCACACCATATCCGTTCATTTGGCCAAAGTTTTTCTGTCACCTAATGGAGTTTGGGTTCCTTGACACTATCGCCTTTGGCTTGTTTAGCTGCTGTTTAAAAGATACGTCAGTAATGCTACATTATCGACTGCACTGACACTATTGGATCGCCTGACGTCATCATACTCAATTCCAGAGGTGGACAGTAACTAAGTACATTTACTTGAGTACTGTACTTAAGTACACTTTTTGAGTATCTGTACTTTACTGAAGTATTATTTTTTAGGGAAACTTTTACTTAAACTTCACTACATTTGAAAGACAAATATCCTACTTTTTACTCCACTACATTTCTATCAAGGTCCTCGAAGTAAAAAGTCATTTCTGTTGCAGCTTTGCAAGTCAGTGGATGATTTTTTCTAGGAAGACAGCCTAGTATACTTGTGTAGGGTCATAATTTCCCAACATTCTTTGAACACTGATCAGTTTTTTAGCAAAATGGAAGAAGACGGTTCCTCGGCACAATGTGTGCACCCATGGCCATATTAGAAAGTACGTTTCAGTTTTCTGAAAAGATTAAAGATTAGTTTCGTTGGCAAACACTTGATGAATGTCTCATAAAATGTAAATGTCTGGGAGAAAGAGAAGCATAGACATATGGATGAATCTGAAAAACAGTTCAGTTCAGTCTGGTTTTTGTGCCTCTCAGATGCTAGAGCGCGAGTACTGAATAGAGCTTTCTTTTGTGTTTTTCACACTTGAAACAGACCAATACACACAAAATATCAAAATTTTCATTTTGGAAAGTATTCACGTAAACAAAGTTGATTATGTCTTAAGTGATCGTAAACAGTTGGGGAAATATTGGATGTGTATCAGTGTATAGGATTTGTGCATTCTGCCTTAAAGTGACAGCAGCTTTGTAAAAAGCTTTGAAACTTTTATACAAGTATTTAAATTAGTTCAAGGTGGTCGTATGCTAGCATGTCGGATGGAGCATCACTGGCTTAAACCACCATGAAGGCTATAGCGTGAATTCATACAACAATGCAACAATAATAAAATAATGCATTGACATAAAAAAGGAAATTTACTTTTGATACTTAAGTACTTTTATAAACAAGTACTTCTGTACTTTTACTTAAGTAAAAATTGTTTTTTTACAACTTTCACTTGTAACAGAGTAAAATTTGACCAGTAGTACTTTTACTTTTACTCGAGTAATGGAGTTGTGTACTTTGTCCACCTCTGCTCAATTCTAGTCAGAATATGAGTCGGATACTGCTCCATTGGGCTCTGATTTGGGGGCGTTTTTCAACCGAACCAGGAAAGAAAATGCCTCTGCACTCAGTTGGATAGACCTACAACCAATCAGAGCAACGGAGCGACGCATAGTTGTCAACAGAACTCAACTGCACGCACGCTGGATGAGTGTAAACGTTCTTTGCCGGTGTTGTAAAAAATTATTTAAGGATACGCGGAGTACTTACCAACACTATCATTATTTTTGAGAGAAATAGTAAAGGTGGATGCATATAGAAACAAGTTGAACTGACTTGAGATGGATGATGACACTTGTCTTATGTAGAGCATTATAAGGCATTATAGCTGATTTGACTTTGTTTCAAAACTGACACATTTTGCAAAACTGAGAGTTATTGATCTGAACTGAATCAACACTGAACTGACTTGAGCTGAATAATGACACTATTGTCTTCTGTCTTGTACTGTGAAACTGATTTGAAACAATCTCTACTGGGAAAAAAATGCTATATAATTTAAGGTGACTTGACTATTTACCTTACTTTTAGTAAATAATGTATGTATCTAGCCTCATAACTTTGACATAGAAATCTGAGAAATCTGTCCAATTCCCCTGAAGATAAATAAGATGGAAAGATTGAGAAGCGGGCATGGCAAAGATCTAAATTAGCATGAACGGGAGAACTAATACATGAACATCTATGATCTAATGACCTGTGATATCTTCTGCAAGGAAAAACCCTCTGCGAAAATGATTAATAAATAAAGAGGTAAAAATAAGCAAACTATTATTTGATTTTTGTAGGGTATTTTTGATTGTTACTAAAACGTCCTCTTTTGGTTATGAAATTGCTGCAGTTTAAAGTTCCTGATATGACTTTAGGGGGACGTTCCATTTGGGTTATTCTATGGTCACATGGCATCGTTACAAAGAGGATATTTTTGGATGTTAACAACGTTCCCACACGGTCCTCTGTTGATCATATAATAACGTTCCTTATATGACTTTAGGGGGACGTTCCACTGAGTTTTTTCTATGGTCATATAGCAACGTTTCAAAGAGGATATTTTAGATGTTAACAGAACGTTCCCACATGGTCATCTGTTGATCATATAATAACGTTCATTATATGACTTTAGGGGGACGTACCATTTTGGTTATTCATAGTCATATGGCATCGTTACAAAGGGGACATTTGGGATGTTAACAGAATGTTCTCACATGGTCTGTTGGTCATATAATAACATTCCCGATATGACTTTAGGGGGACGTTCCATTTTGGTTATTCTATTTGTCACATAGCAACGTTACAAAGAGGATATTTTTGGATGTTCACAACGTTCCCACATGGTCCTCTGTTGATCATATAATAACGTTCCTTATATGACTTTAAGGGGAAATTCCATTTAGTTTTTTCTATGGTCACATAGCAACGTTTCAATGAGAATATTTTGGATGTTAACAGAACGTTCCGACATGGTCATCTGTTGGTCATAAAATAGCTTTCCTGATATGACTTTAGGGGGACGTACAGTACCTTTTTGGTTATTCTATGGTCACACAGCAACGTTACAAAGAGGACATTTGGGACATTAACAGAACATTCCCATATGATTCCCTGTTAGTCAGATGGGGACGTTTCATTCGAGACGGTGCTGCAACATCTTGTTCAGTGCAGTGGTGTCTACACATCCTGAATGTTCCATTAAGGTCCACCAAATAACGTCCCCCAACCCTTAAAAGAGGTCCACATCATGACTGTGTTGGAACGTTGCCGTGTGACACCCTTGACACCAGCGGGGACGTTTTGTAAATGTTCTGGGAAAGTACAATTTCTAACAGGGAAGTCAGACTTTGGCTGGGAGACAAAACTGAATGAAAAGCTTTATGTTTCCCAAGCTCTCATTTTTATATATTAGCTGTTGGCTACATGATATCTGAAAAAATTAAACACCAATTAGGATTAAATAACTGACTCATCCGCACCACGCTGACAATGTGCCCTTTGTGTTTCTAATTAAATCCATTTTTTGAGTGGATTATTTCCATTATCTCATGTTAACAGAACAGCATGACCACCGCGGACAGCAATGCTTGAACAGACTGGTGCAATATTAGCAGAAAATGACATACTGTATACTGTTACATTTATTTCCCCAGTCCATCTCTGCTGGTGTAACAGAAGTGACATTATTTCAATAAAACAATTACTGTAGTGATCCTATGAATGTGTGTTAATTGTATCTCCATTTGTCTTAAATGATGAATGTCACTTGCTGTTTGAATGTTATATGGAGTCAAATCAGACACAAATCAAGTGAGACACTCAAAATAAACTTTTTTACATTTTCTGTAAAAAAAAAGTGGACGCAAGGTTAAATAAAGAAAATCCGGGAAATTATTTTTGTTGTCACAAATAATAATGAATCTTGCCTCAAAAGGAACAAAACCCTTTTTAGGATCTGATTCATATTTAAGTATGTATATGCAAGGTTTAATTTGTGCAGCACATTTCAACATCTGGTGGCAGAAGTCTCAGACTTCAGAACATCTGTGTTCTCATTGCTGCAGTCTAGCCACATCTCACTGCTCTCATATATCTTGAGCTCCTACAGGCCACGAGCTTGTGTTTGTGTTAGTCAGGGCCGTCTATAGTAATGCAGGTCAACTTTTCACAGAGATATTTTCGAGCTGATAGAAAACCAACACTAACTAAAATAACCACTCATTACAACCATGCTGGGCTTGATGTTAACACCTGCCAACCCGCCAAATGCGACTGGATTTCAGCGGTGGCGTGTAATGCAGTCACTACAAACACCAGATCTCAATCCAATAGAGTACCTTTGGGATGTGGTGGAATGGGAGATTCGCATCATGGATGTGCAGCCAACAAATCTGCAGCAACTGCATTCATTCAACTCCGTTCAATGAAAGTTGGGCTGTCAATCTCCAAAAAGCTCCATAAAACTATTGTGTATTAGATTGCAACGCATAGTGTGAGGAACTTTTCATTTTTTCTTCCTTTAAGTTATTTCATCGTTTCCTTCAGCATGACATCACAGTTATGATATAATAATATCTATGTGGAGGGAAATGTTCAACATTTATGAGCAATTCAACGCCGAACAGTTTAAAAGCCATTAAATTGGTAACTAGTTGCCGCCGTGCTGCTGCAGTATGTAAAAGCAGATATCATTACTGTATTTTAGTGTGGTTTAATTCCCTGTGTGCATGTGCTATTTCATATCTGACGTTTTTGGAAAGTAACACGGCTCACTTATGATTTATGCATGCCATAAATAGAAGATAGGAAGTGGAAAATTGAAAATGTATCAAAGCTGAACATTTGCTGCTTGACTTAGCAAAGAGAAAAGTCCTGTTTGCATGAATGACTGCTCTGTGATTGAGAAAAAAAGGTCTTTGAGATCAGAACGGTGTGTCCTGCCTCTGCATACAGGACTTATGGGACGCTGCTGGAAGAAACTTTAATCAATATAACACTTTTGTGCCTCACTATGCAAGTTTAAGGCCTCTGAAGAAAGTTCATTATACGCACAGTCACGCTCACTATAAACCTGACAACACCCGATCGCTACGTGTGCTTTAATGAAACATTTCTCACAAGCAATTAACTTTAGATATCTCATGTCAGAAGTTTACACCGAACGCTTTGTTTATCCAGCTGATTCAGACGTGTTTGTCACAGATTATGAGCGGGTGTAATGGCTCTGTCACTTTTAACTTTCACCTGACTGGACATGAATAGCAGGAATTCATACGAGGAAAAAAGGCTTATGTTTCACCACTGGATGTTAAATTATGATATATCTTTTGATTAAGGTACATACAAAGTGAATAGTCATGTAAACCTAACAAATCAAATAACTTGTGTTCCACAGCAGCTTTAAGTAGTTTTTCCCACTACAAAATATTTAAATGAGATTTAAGAGCTACAGCAGAGGAGAATGTTTTCAGTAAAAACAAATATGTATTCTTTTTCATTGGGTTTCATTTCCTGTCTTGCAGACAGGAAATACTGACTGTGACCATTCACAAGTGACCATAAGCAACTGTGCTGAGTATACTGTGATCTGGAGTTCCCATACCACATATCCACATCCACCTAATGAGAAGCACCAGAGGTGTATTTTCACAGAGATGTCTCAAATATAGGCAGCTGCATGCTGAAGGGTGAGATCTTTACACCAGACTTTCCTAAATAATTCATGATTCTTGAATAGTGTCAAGCAATAAAACCCCTTTTAGTCACAGACCACAGGTGAAAGGATGTTTACAGATGCTGGAGACATCAGGCCTGTGGGGATTCCACATAAATATGATGGCCATCAGAGGATTTCAGGTCTCTGTGAGGTGATGTCAGTAAGACCCCTGTGTTTCCCAATGCTCTTTCTCTGATGCTGGCACATGACCCGTGTCATAAGAGACGATAACACAACATGCTGCCTCTTATCCAACCAGTAACTCACAGATGTAGACCAGAGGTGTGACAGGGAATAGGGAACAGATCTAAACTCGGTCAACACTGTTTTTCTGCTTGAATGTGCACATATCTGTTTACATTTTCTTGTCATGATGCCAAGGGCAGATTTCTTGTGTTGTTGGTTTATTGATTTGCATGTAACATTACAACAGGATTTAATAAAAAAAAATACACAATAGTTCCTCACCTGTTCTTAGTTCTGTCGATTACTCTATGTATAATTAAATCCTTTCATCTGTTTCCGTGTTGTTTATTCTTCATGTGTTTAGTGTTCTATTACTCCTTGGGATTATTATTAAAAGACTTTGTTTGTATACTCCTTCGTCATTTCTACCGCCATAATACGTGAAACATACAGTATGTGGCCGAAAGGCTTTTCCGTGTTGTATTCCACAACAAGAAAAGCCTTTTTTGGAAAGATAATGATATCTTTGCTTGTTGATTGGGAATTATTTTATGATGACATTTAATTAATAGCAATTCATATGTGACTTAATTAATCAAAACAAGACTCATTATTAGTTAATAATATGCCAGTCATTAAAAAATTATTTAGTTCTTCATGAGTCATACATTAATTCATGATTATCTGTGCATTAGTTAAAGGGGTACTTCAGCGCTGGGAAGATGAATGTGTATTTAAACTGGGTCATTTATGTAGAAGAAATGTGAAATTATTTTTGAATTTGGTGTCTTCTAGACTGAGAAAAGACAGAAAATAAATTTTTGTCACATGTTGATGAAAGACAACAACTCCCAGAATGCACTTGTTTCGCTGCCCAACGAGGCCACTCCCAAAGCCACAGCTACTGGTTACATCTCTTGCCCACCGCGGCTCCACCCCACCGTCGTTTTGATTTCATAGAGAATAGACACTACAATTACAAACTGAACGTGTCTTTTCAATAACGTGTGAGTGAGCCGAACGAAAGGCACAGAACAAACACAGCAGGAGTCAGATTTCATTCATCACGAGAAAAGCTGAGCAGAGCTGAGGTAAGCGCGGCAGTCATTCACGGCGCGTGTCCAGTCCAGTGCATTTTCAGATCATGCCTATGGAAGCTAAACTATTCATTGAAAAGTTGAAACACTCACTTTTCTCTGCAACGCTCTGTTATGAATGCCTGAGGCCGAGCCGAGAGTGAGATCCCTCCCCTGTGGGCTCGTCTCAGGGGGACATGAGGGGCAAAAGTACCATAATTCGAATATACTACCTGCTTTTCTACTGATACAAAACTTAATGCTAAATAACTGAAGTAACCCTTTAAGCATGAATGGTAACATTTTAGTATGGGGAACACATGATCAATATTAACTTATTCACTACAACTTTTTCCTCAATAAACTCCTAATTTACTGATTATTAAAAGTTAATAGTTTTTGTAGCGTTTAAGTTTAGATATTAGGTAGGATTAAAGTCATGCAGAATAAGGCATTAATATGTGCTTTATAAGTAGGAATAAACAGCCAATATCCTATGCATGCTAATAAGCAACTAGTCAATAGTGAGAACTGAACCCCTAAAATAAAGTGTTACTGCATGAATGAATGCATATCAGTGAACTCGTATTGTAAAGTGTTACCGATAGTGCTAATATGCTCTCACGGTGTGCTGTAATACTATCGAAAAATCATGATTGTGACCTTTATCTCCGAACCAAAATCCCAGATGGCCAGACAGTGATTCATCTTTTTATGAATTGTTCAATTATTAGGGTCTGAGACGCTGTGAGCACAGAGACTGTAGTGTACACCTTAATATATATAATATGCTTAGCTTAAATGTGTAATATGAATAAATACTGCTCATAAACAGCTGTTGAGTGCAAAAGTCAGGTTATGGCAATCAATAAAAATATAGGGAAATCGATTTTTAACGATAACTTATGCACTCTTATGTGGCGTTCACACCGGACACGATTGACGCAAATAATCTGCGCTGATTGCGCGAAGTTGGACGCTTGAACATTTTGAGTTTACTCGCTTTATTCGCGCGTGAAATTCGCTTCATTCGCGTGTAACATTCACTGCACAACAGACGCGAATTCGCGTCATGGGAGGGGCTTCTGCCAGCCGGCTCATCTCGTTGAGAAATGGCTGACATGGGCTGTGTTTACACGTCTTTTTTGTTAAAATCTACTATTAATGTGTGACAAAACGTAGTTCTAAGACTTTTTCAGGCGATAATGTACTTGTTTAAAGCTCAAATCTGTGGTTTATTTATAAAGAGAGCACCTATTTGAACATTTTATATGGCATTTTCGGAGTTGTGAGCTCCAGTGGATCAGCGGCGCTCTGCGCTCGTTAACCCCGGCGAGAGTAGCCTTTCCTCGGCTCTGATGTCTCTGTGGTGTCTCAAGCTATAATTCTTCTTGTGTAGATGTAACGGCCGATCTTTGGTCTCATGGATCTATAATTTGTTCCCTGGCATATTGTTTAGGCTGAGGGCAAAGTGAAGTTTCATTACTTTTTAATTTTTAGGCTATAACTTTAAGTTACAGTTGTAACCTACTAGCACTGACTTTGAATGTTTGACTGAATCATTTGATTTATTTCATGTATAGCTTATTATACCTTTTACTTATACTTGTGTTATATTGATCAAACATAAACTTGCATTTAACAAAAAGAGACTGGGTTGTGTTTCATGTCATTTAATGTTATCACAGTGATAATCATATTGTCTGAACCAGATATTAATATACAGATTTTCTCCTCATTGTTGTCACTACTAGAGCAAGCGTGTTGGTTAATACGGTGCGAATATCCGCCAAAGTTCAGATTTTTCAACTTGAGCGATTCGCTTGAATCCCGCGTTCAAAACGCTCAATTCGCGTCATTCGCGCCGCAGAATGCCTATTCGCGTCTCTGCATTGACTTAACATGTAAATCACTCATGCGTATCGCGTCATTCACGTCCGGTGTGAACGCACCATTAAAGACAGACCTAAGTTCAGAGGTTGTTAATCGATGGTATATCGTTGGTATATATATACCAATCATGATGATATATAGTTGAAGATATTTGTTTGCAGTATTTCACTGGAGCAGGTTTTCATCAAGGATGTCTCTGTACATTGCTTCATTCATCTTTCCCTCGATCCTGACTAGTCTCCCAGTTCCTGCCCCTGAAAAACATCCCCACAGCATGATGCTGCCACCACCATGCTTCACTGTAGGGATAGTATTGGCCAGGTGATGAGCAGTGCCTGGTTTCCAGGCATGACGCTTGCCATTCCGGTCAAAGAGTTCAATCTTTGTTTACTCACAGCAGAGAATTTTGTTTCTCATGCTGCAGAGATGGTTGTTCTTCTGGAAGGTTTTCCTCTCTCCACAGAGAAACGCTGGACCTCTGTCAGAGTGACCATTGGGTTCTTGGTCACTTCCCTGACTAAGGCCCTTCTCCCCCAATTGCTCAGTTTGGCCAGACGGCCAGCTCTAGGAAGAGTCCTGGTGGTTCCAAACTTCTTCCATTTATGGATGATGGAGGCCACTGTTCTCATTGGGACCTTCAATGCTGGATACATTTTTCTGTACGCTTCCCCAGATCTGTGCCTCGATACAATCCTGTCTCGGATGTCTACAGACAATTCCTTGGACTTCATGGTTTGTGCTCTGACATGCACTGTTAACTGTGGGACCTTATATAGGCCTTTCCAAATCATGTCCAATCAACTGAATTTACCACAGGTGGACTCCAATCAAGTTGTAGAAACATCTCCAGGATCAGTGGAAACAGGAAGCACCTTAGCTCAATTTTGAGTGTCATGGCAAAAGCTGTGAATACTTATGTACACGTTTTTTATTTTTAATAAATTTGCAAAGATTTCACACAAACTTCTTTCATGTTGTCATTATGGAGTATCGAGTTGAGGAAAAAAATTATGAATTATGAAAATCCATTTTGGAATAAGGCTGTAATATAACAAAATGTTGAAATAGTGAAGCGATGTGAATATTTTACGGATGCACTGTATGAGGCAGCAAGTGAACATTTTATCCTCATCCTTGTGATGGCTAGACGACTGGGTCAGAGCATCTCTAAAACTGCAGCTCTTGTGGTCAGTATCGATCAAAAGTGGTCCAAGGAAGGAACAGTGGTGAACCGGTGACAGGGTCATGGGCGGCCAAGGCCTACACATGGGGAGCGAAGGCTGGCCTGTGTGGTCCGATCAAACAAATTGTTCAAGAAGTTAATGCTGGTTCTGATAGAAAGGTGTCAGAGTGCATTGCAGTTTGTTGCGTATGGGGCTGCATAGCCGCAGACCAGTCAGGGTGCCCATGCTGACCGCTCTCCACCGCTGAAAGCGCCAACAGTGGGCAAGTGAGCATCAGAACTGGACCACAAAGCAATGGAAGAAAGTGGCCTGGTCTGACGAATCAGGTTTTCTTTTACATCATGTGGATGGCCGGGTGCATGTGCATCGCTTACCTGGGGAACACATGGAAAAAGGCAAGCCGGCAGAGGCAGTGTGATGCTTTGTGCAATGTTCTGCTGGGAAACCTTGGGTCCTGCCATCTATGTGGATGTTATTTTGACATGTACCACCTAAGCATTGTTGCAGACCATGTACACCCTTTCATGGAAGCGGTATTCCCTGGTGGCTGTGGCCTCTTTCAGCAGGATAAAGTGCCCTGCCACAAAGCAAAAATGGTTTGCAAAAATGCAAGGAATGGTTTGAGGAGCACAACAACGAGTTTGAGGTGTTGACTTGGCCTCTAAATTCCCCAGATCTCAATCCAATCGAGCATCTGTGGGATGTGCTGAACAAACAAGTCCGGTTCATGCAGGCCCCACCTCGCAACTTACAGGACTTAAAGGATCTGCTGATAACATCTTGGTGCCAGATACCACAGCACACCTTCAGGGGTCTAGAGGAGTCCATGCCTCAACAGGTCAGGACTGTTTAGGCAGCAAAAGGTTTAGCCGACAATGAACAGGAAACAGGCAAGAACTTAAATACACAGAGAATGAGGACACTAACGGGGAAAAGCCAACAAGAATTCACTAATAATGACGGTTATTATGGTGACAGAGAAGATCTAATGCAGACAAGACAGAACTGAACTAAACTGAACATACATGTGACAGTAGCTGGTTGTCTTGGTTCATGGCTTATTCAAATTCAAATCCCTATGGGAAAAAATTAATGAAACAAATACTTCTATGAGTAGAGGCTTGAATCCCAAAACAGTATTCCTTACATCATGTCAACAAGCAGATAGTGTCATGTGATGCTAGTGTTTGGCTGCTGTCCTTGGTGCTGAACGGCTGCCTGTGTGGAGGCTGATGCATTAATGCAGAAGAGAGAGCATTTCGATTATTATCTTTGCCAATTATCTTATACCTATAGTTCTTCTACATATTATTTTCATTAGTATTTTGACACATGCTTCATTTATTTCATGTTCTTGCTTCTGTCTCTGGGAACAGACATGTTTCCATATATTCTCTCTTATAATTATTTTCTCTCAGGGTTATTTTTGTTTTATAACCGAGTCTAGACTGGACAGGTCAGTCATCATTGACACACACGAAGCCTCATGTGTTATTACAGTAAATTTCAAATACTGCTAATTACATGTCAGAGCTGCTGCATTAAGTTAATGAGTGTCATATACAGTACATGCATCCGACTGAGATCAAATGAGGCTGTTTCTCACAGGATCACTGATTTCTAATGATTTATTTAACAGTCTGTAATGTGATGTAACGGTCATCCATTATTAACCATTGCTCCATAATATTGGATCCAGACCCAGGGTGATTAATTATAAATGGAAAATATATTGAAACATGTTGGAATGATAGATAATCATTAGTAATGCATGATTTCAATAGAAAATGGCACGCAATACATGAGGACTGCAATGCCACATTCATTAAAATAATGTGAATGAAGTTGCAAATTAACCGTTGTGACTTCAGAAACACTGCTTAAATATTAAAAGGATAGTTCACCTAGTTTATCTGCTTACCCCCAGGGCATCCAAGATATAGGTGACTTTGTTTCTTCAGAGGATTACAAATGAAGATTTTTAACTCCAACCGTTGCAGTCTGTCAGTCGTATAATGCATGTGAATGGAAACAAAATCTATGAGAGTAAAAAAAAACATGCACAGACAAATCCAAATTAAACCCTGCGGCTCGTGACGACACATTGATGTCTTAAGACACGAAACGATCGGTTTGTGCGAGAAACCAATCATTATTTATGATTATCTGTGCATTAGTTAAGCATGAATGGTAACATTTTAGTATGGGCAACAAAGATCTCAATCCATAGACTCCATAGATATAATATAATACATAATATTAACTACGACTTTTGCCACAATAAACTTACAGCTTATTAATAGTTAGTAAGGTAGTTTTTGTAATGTTTAAGTTTAGGTATTGGGTAGGATTAAGGTCATGCAGAATAAGGGCGCGCTCAAGCTGTTGGACATAGAGGTATTAGAGGTAAAAAATTATAGAAATACTGTTCGGTTTCTCGCACAAACCGATCGTTTCGTGTCTTAAGAAATCAATGAGTCGTCACGAGCCGCAGGGTTTAATTTGGACTTGTCCGTGCGTGTTATTTTTACTCTCATAGATTTTGTTTCCATTCACATGCATTATACGACTGACAGACTGCAACGGTTGGAGTTAAAAATCTTCATTTTTGTTCTACTGAAGAAAAAAAGTCACCTATTTCTTGGATGCCCTGGGGGTAAGCAGATAAACCTCAAATTTTCTTTTTTGGGTGAACTATCCCTTTAAAGATCCCCTCATAAATACCTACAATAATATGTTGTTTTGTAGATTTTATGGAGGGCGGGTATACTCAATAATTTCTTTACTTCTCTTTAAGCTTTAATGAACACCATGATTTCACTTTCACCTGTAATTCAACGCCATATTTACCTTTGTTTCTGATCAAATGTTCACTGACTGACAGGCAGAGCTTTGTACTTTCTGTGTGACCGTCTGTGAGCAGAACAGACATGAGTCAAGGACACAAAGATGTCCTCACTGGAGTGTGACTATTAGAGCAAACTTCATTGTTATTCTATCACTCGTAGCAGGATTAGAAATCTATCAGAAACGCTCGTGAAGGTGAAGAGGTGCTGATATACTCAGCTGAGGAGAGTAACGGCAGAATTTTGTCCTACAAGAAGCCCTGTGACATTTAATCTATCTCTGCGGGGGAGACGAGAGATGGGACGAGTTTCATCAAAGTATGTCAACACTGGAGAGGGGGGTGAAAGACACGGAACAACCTCGCGTATGAAACCCACTGCGATTACTTGAGAGAACTGAAATATTACAGACCAGTGAGCATTTAATTCCCAGATGTTTTTGCAGTGGGTTTGTTTGCGAACCACTGAAATTACAGGCTCAGTGACTGTAATTAAACATATTGACTGACCTCAATTTACACAAGTCCCCATGAGTCAGTGTGCATTCAGGTTGAA
This sequence comes from Gobio gobio, assembly GCF_949357685.1. Lineage (NCBI taxonomy): Eukaryota > Metazoa > Chordata > Actinopteri > Cypriniformes > Gobionidae > Gobio > Gobio gobio. The sequence continues at coordinate 24,425,976 of NC_137101.1, read as the reverse complement.
GTCCCCACCGGGATATAGAAACATGAACACACACACACACGCTTAAATAACTAAACACCTGTGTGTTTGTTTTTGTGATTTATGAGGACACAAATTTGTATAGATGACACGGGTATTACGACGTAAATATGAAATATGAGGACATTTCATTTGTCCTCATATTTAAAATAGCTTTAAAAATGTAAAAATGCAGAATGTTTCCTGTGATGGGTAGGTTTAGGGGTAGGGGTAGTGTAGGGGGATAGCATGTACAGTTTGTACAGTATAAAAACCATTACGCCTATGGAATGTCCTCACTTAGATAGCAAAACAAACCTGTGAACACACACACACACAAACACACACACACACACACACACACACACACACACACACACACACACACACACACACACACACACACACACACACACACACACACACACACACACACACACACACACACACACACACACACACACACACACACACACACACACACACACACACACACACACACACACACACACACACACACACACACACACACACACACACACACACACACACACAAGCTTAAATAACTAAACATTGTAGGAGTAACCAGGCATAAAGGCTTTTCTCTGATTTCATCTCACGCTTCAGGGATTCCATAGTTTACAGCACCTTTGGCTATCATCATAAAGTCTGTAGTTGCAGCTTATACTGAACAAGATCACCCACTTAGACTGGAAAAGACGATTTGACTGATATGCCATTTTGGACTGTTGACAAGAGAAAAAACATGATCGTGTGTACACTATTAATATATGTTTGGGGTCAGGGGCTTTCAAATCAAATCATCATATTAGAATGATTTCTGAAGGATCATGTGACACTGAAGACTGTTGTAATGGCTGCTGAAAAATCAGCTTTGCCATTATTTTACATTGTAATAATATGTCACTAAATTTTGATTCTGTTTTATTCAAATGGAGATGGTGGTCCAGTGGGTTAAACCACTTAACTGATATGCAGAAGGTTACAGGTTCGATCCCAGCGGTCACCACCAGTGTGTCCTTGAGCAAGGCACTTTACTCCACGTTGCTCCAGGGGGATTGTCCCTGTAATAAGGGCACTGTAAGTCGCTTTGGATAAAAGTGTCTGCCAAATGCATAAATGTAAATGTAATTCAAATAAATAGAGCCTTGGTGAGCATAAGATTCTTTCAAAAACATTTAAAAAATCCAATCTAAACAGTTGACTAGATCTGCTATGTATGCTGCTGCAGAGCAAGTATGGATTTGCTACCTCCATTAGATACACAGACATGTGGTAATGGTGAGATAGCATGAAGAAGTCTTTGCCATCTAGATTGGTAATGACTGAATTATACACTGATCAGGCATAACATTATGACATGAAGTGATTATCTCTTCATCACGGCACCTGTTAGTGGGTGGGATATATTAGGCATCAAGTGAACATTTTGTCCTCAAAGTTGATGTGTTAGAAGCAGGAAAATTGGGCAAGTATAAGGATTGAGCGAGTTTGACAAGGGACAAATTGTGTCTGCAGTGGTCAGTATCTGTCAATAATGGTCCAACCGACGACAGGGTCATGGGCGGCCAAGGCTCATTGATGCCTGGTCATTGATGGCCTGGTCTGATGAATTACGTTTTCTTTTACATAACGTGGATGGCCGGGTGCGTGTGCGTTGCTTATACCTGAGAAACACATGGCACCAGGATGCACTATGAGAAGAAGGCAAGCCGGCGTAGGCAGTGTCATGCTGGGAAACCTTGGGTCCTGCCATTACTTTGACACTTACTAACCTAAGCATTGTTGCAGACCCTTTCATGGAAACTGTATTCCCTGGTGGCTGTGGCCTCTTTCAGCAGGATAATGCACTCTGCCACAAAGCAAAAATGGCGGCTGTGGCTCAGTGGTTCATGTAGGTTGTCTACTAACCGGAAAGTTGTTGGTTCAATACCCGGTTCCACCTGACCAAGTGTCGAGGTGTCCATGAGCAAGACACCTAACCAGCTGCTCCCGACAAGCTGGATGGTGCCTTGCATAGCTGACACAGCCGTCGGTGAATGAATGGGTGAATGTGAGGCAATATGTAAAGCGCTTTGGATGGCCATGGGTCTGTTGAAAGCACAATATAAATGCAGTCCATTTACCATTCAGGAGCACGAGTTTGAGGTGTTGACTTGGCCTCCAAATTCTCAATCCAATCGATTTGAATCTGGAATGTGCTGAACAAACAAGTCCGATTCATGGAGGCCCCACCTCGCAACTTACAGGACTTAAAGGATCTGCTGCTAACATCTTGGTGCCAGATACCACAGCACACCTTCAGGGGTCTAGTGGAGTCTATGCCTCGACGGGTCAGGGCTGTTTTGGCAGCAAAAGGGGGACCAACACAATATTACGTCATAATGTTACGCCTGATCTGTGTATATTTCAATATTGCAACTCTCAGAGTAGTTTTAGCATGTTAATTAAAATGCCAATGTTAATGTTTTTGGTTTTGGTGGGCTAAGTCTGCAACGCATGCTGTTGCTCCTGCAGAGCAAGTATGGACTTGCCACTGCCATTAGATACACAGATATATACGCAGCTGCATGTTATATATGTTGCTACTGCTGCATATATAGACATACATAAATCCCCCAAACAACCAGGAAAAAAGATGGCACAATACAAGCCAACACAAATGCATGCATGTAAAACATGCTGCTGTATTAATAGATATATACATATATCCTCACACAGAGATAATGGAAAGATAATTGGATACTACAGCCCCCCAACACAAGCAGATATATGACCAAGACATATATCCTGCTGCTGCTCAGAAGAGCCATGAGAACCGCATGTTTGATATCTATGTGTGACTTTAAACATGCTGTCACATTGCAAGCTGATAGAGATGGAGAAAATAAGCATGTGTGCTACATGCATTCACTTAAAACATGCAAATCTGCACATTTGATCTTCATGAAAAATACCTAAATTTTATTTAAGACATTTTATATTGTAAAAATAATAAGAAATGGTGCGATCCTAGGAACATCTCCATTCTTTCGCGATCCTGCTCGCCTCACTTGGAACATTTAACTCTCATGTGCCGGCCTTTCTACCTACCGAGGGAGTTTTCCTCGGTCATCGCCACTGCCGTTTATATTCCACCACAGGCAGACACGGGGCTGGCTTTATCTGCCCTCCATGATGTGACCAGCGGCTTCATAAACAAACACCCCGACGCTGCTTTCATCGTCGCGGGTGATTTTAACAAAGCTAACCTAAAGAAAGTATTGCCAAACTTTCACCAGCATGTCTCCTGTCCCACACGAGGAGCAAACACACTGGATCATTGCTACTCTCCGTTTAAGAACGCCTACAAAGCTCGTTCACAGCCAGCTTTTGGCAAATTGGACCATGCCGCCATTTTCCTCACACCGGAATATAAACAAAGGCTCGTTCAAGAGCCCCCGGTGAGGAGGGAAGTCAAACGCTGGTCATCCCATTCAGAGATCATGCTACAGGCAGCTCTTGATGACGTCGACTGGGACATGTTCCGCGCGAGTTCTGAAGACGTCAGCGAGTTCACAGAAGTGGCGCTCTGCTTTATCAACACACTGACAGAGCAAGCCACACAAACAATAACTATAACGTCCTTCCCTAATCAGAAACCGTGGGTGGACAGTTCAATCCGCACTGCAGTTAACACGCGCACTATCGCGTACAATGCCGGTCTCCTAACGGGGGATATGAGGGAGTACAAAGCTTCATGTTACGCCCTCCGGCGCGCCGTTAAAGCCGCAAAACTCCGCTATAAAGACCGAGTGGAATCTCATTTCCAACTCAACGACTCCCGGCGGATGTGGCAGGGACTGAGGACCATCTGTGCTTTTGGAACTAAATCCTCTGCAGAGGTGAGAGCTGATCCGTTGCTGGTGAACGAGTTAAACTCTTTCTACGCTCGCTTTGATGGTAATCGCGGCAGCGCGACTCCGGCGAGTGACGCGTCAGAGAGAGTCCCTCAGAGCAGCAACGGTCACGTGATCTCTGTCTCGGAGGACGAGGTTCGGAGGGCACTCAAACGTGTGGATGTCAGGAAAGCTGCTGGGCCGGATGGTATTTCAGGTCGTGTTCTGCGGTCCTGTGCTGATCAGCTCGCAGGGCTCTTTACATCCATATTTAACGAGTCCCTTGCTACATCTGTTGTCCCCACCTCCTTCAAACGATCCTCCATCATCCCTGTACCTAAGATCAGTAAACCCTCTTGCCTAAATGACTATCGTCCAGTGGCTCTCACATCTTTAGTCATGAAGGTCTTTGAGAGACTCATTAAAAACAACATTTGCTCCTCCATTCCTGACACTTTGGACCTTCTTCAGTTTGCCTATCGTCCCAATAGATCGACTGAAGATGCCATTTCTCACGTCCTTCACTCCTGCCTCACTCACATCGACAGCAAAAGTGGGAACTATGTCAGGCTGCTATTTATTGACTATAGCTCAGCCTTTAACACCATAGTTCCCATTAAGCTAACACATCAAACTCCTGGATCTAGGCCTGAATTCTTCTCTCTGCCTCTGGATTGAAGATTTCCTCACTGGCAGACCCCAGGCGGTGAGAGTAGGCCAGTTCACCTCCACCTCCATCACCCTGAGTGTTGGAGCTCCACAGGGCTGTGTGCTGAGTCCCCTGCTCTACTCTCTCTACACCCATGACTGTTTGTCCACACACAGCTCCACCTCGATCATCAAGTTTGCTGATGATACTGTTGTCCTGGGTCTCATCTCCAACAACAATGAGACGGCATACTTGGACGAAGTGGAGCAACTGACATCATGGTGCCAGGACAACTGTCTCTCTCTGAATGTTAACAAGACCAAAGAACTGATTGTGGACTTCAGGAAGAGACAGCATCGGTCATACTCCCCTCTCATGATCAGCGGGACACCGGTAGAGAGAGTGAGCAGCTTCAAATACCTGGGTGTGAACATCTCCGAGGATCTGACCTGGACTACACACATCCAGACACAGGTGAAAAAACCCAGGCAAAGACTGTACCACCTGCGCCAGCTGAGGAAATTCAGGGTTTCACCAGCCATCCTGAAAACTTTCTATCGAGGGGCGATAGAAAGTGTCCTGACTCAGTGCATCACAGCGTGGTACGGGAACAGCACCAGTCACGATTGCAAAGCCCTGCAAAGAGTGGTGCGCTTATCCGAGCGCATCTCAGGCTCAGCTCTCCCGTCTCTGCAGGACATCTACACCAAACGCTGCAGAGGTAGAGCTACTAAAATCATCAGAGACATTAATCACCCTGCAAACTCTCACTTCACCCTGCTGCCATCTGGTAAGCGCTTCCGTAGCCTGATGGCAAAGACTGAAAGACTCAGGAGGAGTTTCTTCCCCCAGGCCATCAGACTCCTGAACTCAGTCACGTGACTTCACTTCACCCCGCACACACATAAACATCCAGTTTAAACATTAACATCCACATACTGCCATTGCACTGCACTTTACCTTCCTATTGTTACTGCGTAACAACCTGTAATAAACCTTGCACATTATACTTCTTTATATATACATATATATATATTTATGTTAACCACTTATTTCTAAGTCTACAGTTTATCTCACTTATCATATCCACTTATTTTTTTATATTTTTATATTTTAATTTTTATTTTTATCTTATTTCCTATTTTTATCTTTTACTTGATTTATTTATAATTCTACTTATGTTAATACTTTTTATTCTAATTTTATTCTATTTCTATTTTAATTTCTTGTAACTGTTATTTGCACTGTCCATGGAGCGGACCTGTTTACATTTCACTGCCAGTTGTATATTGTGTATATAACTGTGTATGTGACAAATAAAACTCTTGAATCTTGAATCTTGAATCTATTTAAAAAAATTCTTGATTGCGATGTATCCATGTCGAGTAACTCCCTCTGCAGGCACTTGTTATAATACATAATGTACATAAGATGATTGTTTATATTATGTATATTATATTATATTATATTATATAATATAATATAATATAATATAATATTATATTATATTATATTATATTATATTATATTATATTATATTATAATATAATATAATATAATATAATATAATATAATATAATATAATATATTATATTATATTATATTATGTGTTTTAACAGTGTTGATCTATAAAACCATATGATCACTTGCTTTTGATACCAAATATAATTGCCTCATTGTTATAATATATGTATCATTTTAAAGGCTATTGTTTGCTTACCAAAAAAATAATAATAATCAAACCAAAGGTGTAGCTTAATGACGCCTTGATTTCGCGGAATCATGGGAGTTATTATCTTCACCTCTACAGCTGGTGGAAAAGAGTCCAACGAGACTCGGACAAAAATGATTTATTTATTTATATTTATGGGTGAGCTAATGTTTTAAAGATTTATTTACATTACTGTAGTATGAAGCACGGTGGGGCTGAAAGCCGTTTGAGCGGAACGAGGAGTAATTGCTAATGAGAGACAAGCGTGACACACGGCTCGAGAGCAGTGGAGCTTTTATTATGCCGCAGACGTCCACTTCTGCTTCTTCCGATCATGCGTATGTGGGGTAACGGAGCACTTAAAAAAAAAAATTATATTAGATACATTTGAGTGTTTTGCAAGTTGTTATAATGCTACTCTGTGCATTTTCTTGGTGTCTACTATGAGACACTTGTTGCACACTGCAGTGAGCTAGATTGATATTAGGCATGGTAAAACATGGTACTCACGGTAAATCAAGAAAACAAGATTTTTTTTTTTAGCTATATAAAAAGTTGTTTTCTGTCGACGAATGTATCTGAACAGTTGCTCACCTGTCTAATAAAACACATAATATATTAAAGCGTCTTTGGTGTTTCCATGGTTTCTACAAAATAAAACAAGGATAATCAAGGGTAACTTGCGTATGATGTCATTGATAGGCAACACACGGACACAGTCCGTGTCCTGGATAAACTTGCTTATTTCTCTGGATTTAAACATTCTTGGTAACATTTGGGATAATGTAAGTACACAAGTCAACAAAATACTAAATATTGTTCTAGTTGCTTTTGGATTTTTTTAAATCTAAAAATCTTATATTGTGCCTTTAATCGTCAAAATTAATCAACCAATTACTTGATTATCAAAATAATCGTTAGTAACAGCCCTAATTTTATCATTGCGTGTTTATGAAGAGCTGGTGCAAAACCAATAAAGTAATGTTGAGTCCTGTACAATTACCAAGAGACACCTGGGGTGTCAATTCAGTCATAATAATACGGAAGGAAAAGAAGGAAAAAACCCCTCCAGAAACCACTAGAATTTAAACTTGAAGTTGACTTCAAATATTTACCCTAAAGGCAGGATGAAAAGCTCAAGTTTTAAATTCCTCTAGTCGTCCTTGATCGGGGGCTGAGTTGAGGTGGGGGAAAGTTTCAAGGCTGAGAGTTTAATACTGTCCCTGCTTTTGTCAAAACATGCCACATTCGATTTGTTTTTGTGGATGTAATGAATGATTTAGCTTGTCCTTCTCTTTGAGCTTATTAGTGTTGCATTGCAGTTGATAATTTTTTAATACTTGTTTGATGTGCTCTTATCAAGTCAATAAAGCTGTGTCGGTGTAAAATCACGACCAGTCCCTCCTCTTGTAATCCCAAATGTGCCTTCACACACACATAGAGGTTGAACTCTCTTATCAGGACAAAGCTAAATGTTGTGTCACTTGCTCGTCTATCTGCTCCGGCTCAAGGGTGAGACACTCTGAGACACTCCAGATCTCCATCCTCAAAGGAGCTGCAGTGAAAGAGAAGAGCACATACATACAAATGTGGAGATTAGCAGCTGTGTTCACTGAGAGCTTCAGGGTTTATCTATTATCTGTTTCCTTTGGACCCCTGCGCTTCTCTGCTCTCTGGGGAAAATACAGAGTGACTCAAACGCACACAGAGAAAAGCTTCGTTAAAGAACTGCTCAAGTGTTTTTGCCTACAAGTTTTGCAACAGGTTTGTGTGTGTGTGTGTGTGTGTGTGGTTGGGGGGTGGTTATCTGAATTAGGCCGCATCGCAGATGACACCGAAAAGCTGCAAATATAGTTTCATATAGTTAGAAATGTAAAGCAACCGACAGCATGACGTCAGCATATCGATTTGACTATTAAAATGATAATCTGTCTGGGAAATCCTCCAGTCGGCCGGGGAGAATTTAAAGCGTGTAAAGAGCGAATGAGGAGGTTTATGCGAGCCAGTCCCACACAGCGCCTGGAGATATGCAGATTCAATTTGAAAACACAAATATAAAATGAGTTCAAGAGATGTAATGAGAACCAGCTCCCAATAAAGCAAACACGAAGCAAGAAATAAGAAGAGGAATGGATGGAGGCCACAGGCAGATGAAAAATAAGCTTGGAGAAGTTAAACGTGACAAAGGTGTAAGTAGCCTATTTTCTTGGAGATGAACTGCAGTGGCTTCTGTGTTTTGGTGTCCGAGGTCAATGGGGACGAATATCACGAAAACATTTAGTTAGTGTCACACAGATGATAACAGGTTTGCTCAGGCATGCGGCCACATTGTTTTGCTCCTCCAGTTTGACCTTGAGTTTTCTGCATCAAACCCAAAGGGAGAAAATGAGGCATGAACAGATTTAAGTTCAAATGTTTTCAGCACATTCACAACCTCACGATGTTGACTGAAGCTAAACAAAACTTTTGATTAAAAGCTTCAAAGGGCTTTAAGGTATTTCACAACCTGAACAAAATTAAAAAGTTTCCCTTTCATTTGCATTTTTTTATTAATAAGCGCCACTTATTGAAGATCTGATGATAAAGAGAAGTTAGTTACAAAATAAAGTTCTGCCCACAGGCTTTATTGTCTGCATGTTGGTGAACTGGATTTTGATTTAGACATTTTTTTTATTGGATCCTGGTATCTTGTTAACAAACTAAGCCACTGAAGGGGTCTTGGTTATCGAGCATTGGATTGCTTCCATGTTATTTATTTGTATCGGTCAGTCCAAGCTTACCTCAGCACAAACTCAAATCTTTCCCACAAACTCAATAACTCATCACAATCCTGGCCGCGGATAGAAGCCCCAGGCACTTCAGTTTCTCATGTTTCAGCTGCTCAAAATGTTTCTGGCCTCGTCTCTTCCTGACCAGACTGTCAGAATTTAAAATGCTCAGCACATTTTTCAATATGCCCATCTTAGAATCAGACAGCCTTGATTCTTGCAAAAATCGATGCTGTTGTGGTTCATGCCAATTGAAAAAAGGCAAATAATTTACTTTCAAAATGCATAATTTGTGTTATTACATCTAACCTTCATTGTTTTGCAGGAAAATTTTATTACGAAACAAATGAAACCCCAAACCTTGATGAAGAAAATAATATTCAATATTGTTTTAAAATCTGATACATTTATGTAAGCCAAGTCACTTATTTTATGGCATTTTTACGATCTGCCGTCGCAGTTTTAGCAGGTAGATTTCTCAATGTTAAGTGGTATCTTACATTTTTCCAGAGCTGTATATATATATATAATTGTTATGTTTCATTTAGTATTTAAATTATATAATAAAATGAAGTAAAATACTTTAAAGGGGTGGTAAAACACGATTTCACTTTTCTAACTTTAGCTAGTGTGTAATGTTGCTGTTTGAGCATAAACAACATCTGCAAAGTTACAACGTTCAAAGTTTAAAGCAAAGGGAGATATTTGCTTTTAAAGAAATCCATTTCTAAGGACTCCAGCAAACGGGCAGTAGGCGACTACAGACATTCCTCCAGGGTTGGTGACATCAACAGCCCCAATATTTACATAAAGCCCTCCTCCGAGAATATTAAATAAGGAGGGCAAGGCCAAATTTTATTGCTGTGGGGAAGAGTTGTTGAGGCTGGAGTGTTGTTGCCGCAATGTCGAGGAAACGCTGTTATTTTCATCCGGATTGCAGGTCAACTTTGTTCAGCCTTCCTAGGGACGGGGGAGTTAGGGATCAATGGTTCACATTTATTTTTAACTCAGTCTCTCATAATTATTACCCAAATCTCGCTCTCTGTGCAGCACATTTCACGGAGGAAAGTTTCCACAATCTTCACGAGTTTAATGCAGGATTCGCACAACGTCTTGTCCTGAAAGATGGATTTAAAAACAGAAGCTGTTTACGGTCCACAACCTGTAAGTCTGATTTATTTTTCGTCTATGTGTTTTCCTGTAATAGGTTGTAGCAAGGAAGTAAACAGATGACAACGCTGTTCTGCAAACCAGTCTGTTAAATGCTCATTCATACTTAACGTTATCCGACAAACACCTAACGTTACAAACTTTTTTTAAATCTCAACAGCGAACTTGGCATTAGTGTAAATGATCCTTTGATTAGAGCTTTTATATATTGTTTATCTACAGGCATGCTAAACATGGTTCTGTGTGTGATTTGGCTACTAGTAAAGCCAATGTTTAGTGTTCGTTTTGGGTTAATAGTTCTTGCGACAGATATTTGGCTATAATCGTTCTAAAAATACAAAAGTAACAGTGCCATTCAGTAGCGATCATTATAGATCCGCAGTCTTTACTCTTGAGGACTGAACAGGTTCTGCTCGATCATCTTCACTAAAATAGTCTGAGTCCGATTCGGGCTCAAATTGGTATGGTTTTATTGACGCCATTGTTTCTAATACTACCAAAGCTACCGGTAAAGGTAAGGGGCGTGACGTTTCCGACAAACGTGCACTAGGCAGTTAGCGAATCACAACACACTGGGCCAGCTAACCAATCTGAGCCCATTGCGTATTTTTGAGGGACTGGCTTCATACAACCCGGAAATCATCAGACTGTTTTTACGAGGAGGGACAGAGCAGTGTAGAATAAAGGTCAAATATATGAAAAATAATGAAATTTTTCAAATTCAAAAACGAAGCATGAACACATGTTACAGTGCACCCCACAAACACAATCAAGCCTTCAAAAGAATGTGTTTTCCCATCCCTTTAAAAATATTTGTATTACTGTAAAATAAAGATTCTGCTCTCTACATACCAGCATCAGACATTAAAATCTGCATCAGTTTGTCAGTATAAAAATATGAATCTTTGCTGTTTTTAACCACTTCTCTACTTAAAAGATGTCAATGTCATTTTTCAGCAGATAAAAGCAAAAACAGGAAGCTTCTTTTAGCTACAGTAAGTATACTTATATAAAATGACCTTTGCATCTGGATTCAAAGGTTTCTTCTCTATCATTATTTAATCATGCAGTTCTAAAATAAAAAAAATTAAACACACATCTAGCACAGTAGCACATTCCTCCATGTTATAAACCTCTTCCACCAAACACTGTGGAAATTGGCTTGTGGGAGTCTTGGGCATCGTACTGGCATTTGTAAGTCAATCTTGGAAGGATATAATGGCATGAGGTTTCATGTAGACATGGTGGGAAGGAAGCCATTTGAATCTTTTGACAGTGTCTCACTCTATTTTCATGATGTTTGGAGAATAATGAAGCACAGGAGCAAGCGGGGGGATTTGAAAGAAACACATTTGCGTAGGACCGGTGGCGGAGGTTTTGTGCTCTGGCTTGATGTGGCACATTAAGATGGCACGCAGTGTATGAGGCTCTATGGGCATTTTATTGTCAGCGGTGGAGGCAGGATTTGCTTGTCATGTTGAACTGTTTTTGAAATTCATGGAAAAATTCATGCATAATTTAACAGTTCCCATTTCTGTACATATTCATGTAATGTCATGTCTTTGAAACAGGTTTTTTTTATGGAGGATTTTTCTTATTTTAATCAATGGTTGTGTAACATGAATATATCTAGCAGTTTTGTCCTGTGTTGCATCTGCTGTTAAATGATATCATCTGAAACGGGAAAAAAAGTGTAAGGAATTATGATCTGAGGCTAAAATGACACTTGTTTTTGAGAACAGATGAGTTTTAGTTTTATAAATACTCTTGTTGTCATATTAAAGGCTTGTTGCAGTAATTGCAGATTGTGTTTTTTAAATGCTAAATCTTTCAAAGCCAGTAATTGGTGACAAGGTTTAAGATGTACACATATCTTCTAGTAGCCTTGAGAACAATATCTGCCCTGTATGTTCAAAAGACTAGTGTATCTCTCTAAACAAGCAATGAAATTAAGAGAGAAGCTCTTTAGCTTCAGTTTAACACATTCCATACACTTCTCATAATAATGCTGCACTGTCAGAAAGAGAGAGACGAGACCTTGAAGCAAGAAAAATGAAAATACTTTTTTGAATTTATATTGAATTTATTTATTTGATCAGGGACAATGCACAGAAAAAACATTAGTCTAAAAAAGAAGAGATGTCATGTGCCAGGTTATAGCAAAAAATGCTAATTTCCACCCGCAGTCCCTGGACAGGTAGATGTTATAGGCCCTACGTACAGAAGTTCATAAAACATATACAGAATAATACATAAATTCATTACTACACTCACATCTTAAAAACACACTCCACTTCAGGACGGACGGACGGACGGACGGACGGACTGACTGACTGACTCACTGACTGACTGACTCACTGACTCACTGACTGACTGACTGACTCACTGACTCACTGACTGACTGACTGACTCACTGACTCACTCACTCACTCACTCACTCACTCACTCACTCACTCACTCACTCACTCACTCACTCACTCACTCACTCACTTCATTCATATAATAGTCAATTTAGTGCGTACAAATTTGCTTCAATAATAACCACTATTTGGTCAGGCGTGTAAATGTACTATAGTTTGTGCACGAAATAATTTCGTTTGGAAGAATATTCCAAAGATGCTTTGAGACTTTGAGTCCAGCAATACTGAAAGAGGAAAAAATGATTGTGTTCATGCACATGTAGCTCAATATCACACTTTAGTTACATGTATTTGTTCAATATCCATCTGGCTTCTAGGTTTCTGTGATATGGATTTCAGCTCTTGACTTCCTGTATTAAATATCGTCCTTGATAAGAGTATAGGAAATGATTTACAGATGGTAACATGGAGAGAACATGATGATGATAGCAGGATACAAAAGGATTTCTTCCCTAACTTCCCTTATATGTAACCCAGCTAAGAAAAATCGGGTACAAAGATTTTTTTTTTTTTTTGTATTTTATGTATTTAATTTGTAGAGTTGTGTGTATGGGCTCTTTTAAATGTTTAAAAGCATATAAAAGTGCAAAAGAGATTCGGGTTCAACTTTATTTGAAGTTGACATGTAATTGCAAAGCTACTTATAGTCAGTCGAATGTCTATTGGGGAGCATCGAAATAAAGAGTCAGCAGATATTAAGC